>NC_083718.1:60693975-60999640 GCF_028564815.1 Eubalaena glacialis
AAAGTTGTACAAAAATCAGAGGGGCATTTATTTTAAAAAAAAAACAGCTGAATCTCAGTAAGAACAGTGAGCTTTGTGACATTTTAACTTATTCTATTCCCAGGGCCCTCTCCTCAGCTCCAAGCTAGCCTTGAAATCCAGCAACCCTAGAAGCATGGTAGCTGTGAGAACCAGCAGCCCAGCGACCACTGGAGGGAGCAGAATGGTTTTGAAGTTCCCCAGAGAGCCGCAACCCCAGAGAATCATCATTATTTGACCTGTATGGCAATTCCTCGGATAAGTCCTATTCACAAGGTTTGTTGTTTTTTGACCTCAGAGCTCACTCCTTAACAAAAGTCCTATCCTCAGGGCATCTGCTGAAAACAATCTGGTAATTGTTTAACATTGAAGTGGCCTGTGGCAGTGATACCAGCTGGGGCAAACAAGATGCTGGTCAGAAAATCTGGGGAATGAAATCTCTATAGGGGGCTTTGAAAATCTCCAACATGTTCCTGGGGGTCTAGAAGGATGCTCACATTTGAGGACGATGTGCATACCTAAGAAAGATATGAAAAAGGCTCTAATACCTCAGCTGTCCAAACTAGAAGCTCTGCACAAGAAGGAAGAAAGGGCTAAGGCAGAGTCATAAACTTTCAGTGTTGAAGGCCTGTCCCAACACACACAAAGAACCTCACAGTAAAGTGTAGGAGACTTATTGATTCAAGGAATTTAAGGACATTTTCACCAAAATCTTAGCTGGTCATTAAGCTAAATAAATATATATACATCAATGACTTCACACAACAAAGGATACAGACTTTATAGAATTCATTCAGGAAAGTTAATAAGCAAATAGCAGGAAAAAAAAAAAGGAACAAGAACAACAACAAAAAAAAAACTAGGGAAGAGGGGAGTCTGATTTCCAGAATTGTCACATTATATTATTTTTAATGTCCAATATTCACCAAAAAAAAAAAAAAATACATGCAAAGAAACAGGAAAGTATGGTAAATTGAGATAGGTAATTTGAAATTATACAAAGTATGTTTTCATACCATAAAGGAATAAAAATAGAAATCAATAACAGAAGGAGATTTGAGAAAATGACAATATGTGGGAATTAAACAATGATTTCCTAAATAATTAATAGGTCAATCACAAAGTCAATTTGAAAATACTTTGAGATGGAATGATAATGAAACACAACATACTAACACGTATGGGATGAAGCTGAAGCCGTGCCTGCTGGAAATTAATAGTTGTAAATACCTATATTAAAAAAGAAGAAATCTTTCCCTAATCTAACCTTCCATCTTAAGAAACTAGGGGAAAAAAGAGCAAATTAGATGCAAAGCAAACAGAAGAAACAAAATAGTAAGGATTAGAATGAAAATAAATGAAATACAGAATGGGAAAATTCAATGAAACCCAAAGCTGGTTCTTTGAAAAGACCAACAAAATTGACAAACATTTAGCTAGACTGACAAAGGGGAAAAAAAAGACAATACTATATCAGGAATTAAAAAGAAAACATCACTACCAACTTTACAAAAATAAAAGGATTCTAAGGGATTACTGGGAACAACTGTACACCTACACATTAAATAACTTAAATGAAATGAACAAACTCTTAGAAAGATACAAACTATGGAAGGTGACTCAAAGAGAAATTGAAAATCTGAATGCACTATATCAAGTAACGGTATCAAATTAGTAATTTTAAAACTTCTCTCCACAAAAAAGCCCATGTTCAGAGGGCTTCACTGGTGAAATCTATAAAAGTTTTAAGAAATAATTAATACCAATCATTCATAAATACTTCCAAAAGATAGAAAAGAAGGGAACACTTTCCAAATTATTGTATGAGGCCTGTGTTACACTAAAACAAAAACTAGACAAATATATCACTAGAAAAGAAGACCAATATTCCTCAATAATACAGAATCAAAAATACTCAGCATAGGGCTTCCCTGGTGGCGCAGTGGTTGAGAATCTGCCTGCCAATGCGGGGGACACGGGTTCGAGCCCTGGTCTGGGAGGATCCCACATGCCGCAGAGCAACTAGGCCTGTGAGCCACAACTACTGAGCCTGCGCGTCTGGAGCCTGTGCTCCACAAGAGGAGAGGCCACGATAGTGAGAGGCCCGCGCACCGCGATGAAGAGTGGCCCCCGCTTGCTGCAACTAGAGAAAGCCCTCGCACAGAAACAGAGACCCAACACAGCCAAAAATAAATAATAAATAAATAATAAATAAATTTAAAAAAAAATTTGTTTCAAAATACTCAGCATAATACTAGCAAACCAAATCCAGCAACAAATAAAAAGAATTACACACCACAACAATGTTGGATCTATCCTAGGAATGCAAGGTTGGTTTAGCATACAAAAAAATCAATGTAATACATCATATTAATAGAATATAAGACAAAAACCAGATGATCATCTCAATTGATGCAAAAAAAACATTTGAAAAATTCAACATCCATTCATATTCAAAACATTCAATATACTATGCATAGAAGAGATGTTTCTAGATCTGATAAAGGCCACCTATGAAAAACCCACAGGTTACATTTTAACAGTGAAAGGCTGAATGCTTTACCCCTATGATCTGGAACAAAAATATCTGCACTCACCACTTCTATCCTACAGTACACTAGAGGTTCTATCAAGGCAATTGAGAAAGAAAAAGAAATAACAGAAATCCAGATTGGAGAGGAAGAAGTAAATCTCTCTCTATTTGCAGATTATATAATCTTGCATATAGATAATCCTAAGGAGTCCCTGAAAAAGCTATTAAAATTTATAAACAAATTCAGAAAACTTGTAAGAGACAAAATAAATATACAAAAATCAATTGAATTTTTATACACTAACAATAAACAATCTGAGAAACAAATTAGAAATAATTTCATTTACAATAGCATCAAAAACAAAACATTAGGAATAAATTTAACAGAAGAAGTGTAAGACTTTTACACTGACACTACAAAACATTGTTGAAAAATATTTTTTAAAAACATAAATAAATGGAAAAACAACCCATGTTAATGGATTGGAAAACTTAATATTGTTGAGATGGTAATAATCCCTACATTAATCTACAGATTGAACACAATGTCTATCATATCAAACACAGCTTTTGGGGGCATGAATTAACAAATTGATTCAAGAAATTCACGTGGAAGTAAAAATAAATCAGA
Organism: Eubalaena glacialis; assembly: GCF_028564815.1. NCBI lineage: Eukaryota > Metazoa > Chordata > Mammalia > Artiodactyla > Balaenidae > Eubalaena > Eubalaena glacialis. The sequence goes on from NC_083718.1 coordinate 60,697,158, forward strand.
ATAGACAATTATCAAAAACTATCATCAGGGGCTTCCCTGGTGGCACAGTGGTTGAGAATCTGCCTGCCAATGCAGGGGACACGGGTTCGAGCCCTGGTCTGGGAAGATCCCACATGCTGCAGAGCAACTGGGCCCGTGAGCCACAGCTACTGAGCCTGCGCGTCTGGAGCCTGTGCTCCGCAACAAGAGAGGCCGCGATAGTGAGAGGCCCACGCACCGTGATGAAGAGTGGCCCCCACTTGCCACAACTAGAGAAAGCCCTCGCAAAAAAAAAAAAAAAAAAAAAAACTATCATCAAAAAGAAAAAGACAAAGAAAAGCAAAGTTTGAGGACTCATGTTTCACAATTTCAAAACTTACTACAAAGCTACAGTAACCAAGACAGTGTATTGGCATTAGGATAATAGGGGTTCCAAGAAGAGAAGAGAGAGGAAAGGAGATCAAAAGTGTATTTGAAGAAATTATGACTGAAAATTTCTCAAACCTAATGAAGGAAAGAGATATCCAACAGAAAACACAGAGGGTCCCAAACAAGATGAACACAAACAGACCCACCCAAGACGTATTATAATTAAAATGGCAAAAGTTAAAAATAGAGAGAGGATTCTAAAGGCAGCAAGAGAAAAACAAGAAGTCAGTTACAAGGGAATCTCCATAAGACTATCAGCTGATTTCTCTGCAGAAACTTTGCAGTCCTATTCAGATTTTGATATATTCAAAGTCCTGAAAGTGAAAAACCTGCAACCTAGGATTCTCTACCCAGTAAGATTATCATTTAGAATAGGAGAGATAAAAAATTTCTCAAGAAAAAAACTATAAAAGAATTCAGCAATACTAAACTTAACCTAAAAGAAATATTGAAAGGTCTTTTCTAAATAGAAAAGAAGCAAGAATCTATAGGAAAGGGAAAATCATAATAGGAAAGGCAACCATACAAAAGGATTGAAGATCACTTAAATAAGCCAGTACAAAGATTTAAAACAATAAAAAAGTTTGTAAAAGTGATTATAACTACAATTAACAGCAAAAGAATAAGCATGAAGATGTAAAATAGGACATAAAAATCAGAAAATGTGGGGGAGAGGAGGAGAAAAATGTAGATTTTTTTGTGTGTTTGAACCTGTATGACTATCAGTTTAAAGCAAGTAGATATAGTTATGGGTGAACCATATTTGAACTCCAGGGTAACCACAAATCAAAAACATAAAATAGATTCACACAGAAAAAAAGAAAGGAACTCAAGCATACTACAAAAGAAAACCAGCAAACTACAAAAGGAAAAACAAAAAGAAGAAATGAGCAGAGAAGAACTACAAAAACAACTGGAAAACAAGGTTTAAAATGGCAATAAGTACATACCTATCAATAATTACTTTAAATGGCAATGAACTAACTGCTCTAATCAAAAGACAGAGTGGCAGACTACATTAAAAAAAAAAAAAAACAAGAAAAGAAAGAAAACTACAAAAGAAAACCAGCAAACTACAAAAGGAAAAACAAAAAGAAGAAATGAGCAGAGAAGAACTACAAAAACAACTGGAAAACAAGGTTTAAAATGGCAATAAGTACATACCTATCAATAATTACTTTAAATGGCAATGAACTAACTGCTCTAATCAAAAGACAGAGTGGCAGACTATATTAAAAAAAAAAAAACAAGAACCTACAATACGCTGCCTACAAGAAACTCACTCAGCGTGAAAGACACACGCAGACTGAAAGTAAGGGGTTGGAAAAAGATATTTCATGTAAATGGAAATAACAAGAAAGCAGGGGTAGCAATACTCACATCAGACAAAATAGACTTTAAAACAAAGGCCATAAAGACAGACAAAAAAGGACATTATACAATGGTAAAGGGATCAGTCAAGAAGAGGATATTACACTCATTAACATACATGTACCCAATACGGAGCACCTAAATATATAAAACAAATATTAATAGACATAAAGGGAGAAATTGACAGGAATACAATAATAGAAGACTAACACCCTACTGACATCAATGGACATATCATCCAGACAGAAAATAAGTAATGCAACAGAGGTCTTAAATAACACAATAGACCAGTTGGACTTATTTGATATCTATGGTCAACAACATCCAAAAAAACAGACTACACATTCTTTTCAAGCATGTATGGAATATTTTCTAGGATAGACCCATACTAGGTCACAAAACAAGCCTCAACAAATTTAAGAGGATACACATTTTTTCAAGCATCTTTTCTGACCACAATGGTATGAAACTGGAAATCAACCACATAAAGAAAAATGGGAAAAGAACAAACACAGAGAGACGAAATAACACGCTAAAAAAAAAAAAAAAAAAAAAAAGAGTCAATGATGAAATCAAAGAATAAATCAGAAAATACCTAGAGGTAAATGAAAATGAAAACATAACCTTACAGAATCTATGGGATGCAGCAAAAGCAGTTCTAAGAGGGAAGTACATAGCAAGAAACTCAAGAAACAAGAAAAATCTCAATTTCTAACCCAAGAAACAAGAAAAATCTCAAATAATCAACCTAACCTACTACCTAAAAGAATGAGAAAAAGAAGAACACACAAAGCACAAAGTCATCAGATGGAAGGAAATAATAAAGACAATTGAGAAAATAAAAAAGCAGAGATCAAAAAATAATAGAAAAGATCAATAAAACCAAGAGTTGGTTTTTTGAAAAGATAAACAAAATTGACAAACCTCTAGCCAAGCTTACCAAGAAGAAAACAGAAAGGACCCAAATAAACAAAATAAGAAATGAAAGAAGAGAAATAACAATTGATACTACAGAAATACAAAAAATTACAACAGAATACTATGAACAGTTATATGCCAACACATTGGACAACCTAGAAGAAATGGACAAATTTCTAGAAACATACAGCCTGCCAAAACTGAGTCAATAAGAAGCAGACAATTTGAATAGACTGATCACTAGAAGTGAAATATACTCTGTAATTAAAACACAAACAACAAACAAACAAACAAACAAAAACTCCCATCAAACAGAAGTCAAGGACTGGATGGCTTCACTGGAGAATTCTACCAAACATACAAAGAAGAATTTATACACATTCGTTTCAAATTATTTCAAAAAACTGAAGAGGAGGAAACACTCCAAAATTCATTCTGTGAAGCTACCATCACCCTAATACCAAAACCAGACAAAGACACTACAAAAAAAAAAGAAAATTACAAGCCAATATATTTGATGAATATAGATGTGAAAATCCTGAACAAAATATTAGCAAACCAAATCCAACAATACATAAAAAGGATCATATACCATGATCAAGTTGGATTCATTCCAGGGTCACAGGATGGTTCAACATACACAAATCAATCAATGTGATGTACCATATTAACAAAAGGAAAGGAAAAACCACATGATCACCTCAACAGACACAGAAAGAGCATTTGACAAAATTCAACATCCATTTATGATAAAAACTGTCACCAAAGTGGGTATAAAGGGAACATATCTCAACATAATTAAAGATATTTATGACAAACCCACAGCCAACATAATACTCAACAGTAAAATGTTGAAAGCCTTCCCACTAAATTCAGGAACAAGACAAGGATTCCCCCTCCCACCACTTCTATCCAATATAATATTAGAAATCAGCCACAGCAATCAGACAAAAAGAAAGAAAGAAAGAAAGAAAGAAAGAAAGGAAGGGAGGGAGAGAGAGAGGGAGGGAGGGAGGAAGAAAAGTTATACAAATTGAAAGAGAAGAGGTAAAACTTATTATTTGCAGATTACATAATACCACACATAGAATACCCTAAAGACGCCATCAGAAAACTACTAGAGCTTATCAATGAATTTGGTATAGTTGCAGGTTACAAAATTAATATAGAGAAATATGTTGCACTTCTATACACTAACAACAAATTATCAGAAAGAGAAATTAAGGAAACAATACCATTTACCATTGCATCAAAAAAAATAAAATACCTAGGAATAAACTTACCTAAGGAGGTAAAAGACCTGGACCCAGACAACTATAACACAATGATGAAAGAAATTGAAGATGACACCAACAGATGGAAAGATATACCATGTTCTCAGATTAGAAGGATTAATATTGTTAAAATGACTATGCTACCCAAGACTAACTACCCAAAGCAATCTGCAAATTCAATGCAATCCCTATCAAAATACCAAAGGTCTTTTCACAGAACTAGAATAACTTTAAAATTTGTATAAAAAGACAAAAGAGGTTGGATAGCCAAAACAATATTGAGAAAAAAAACAAAGGTGGAGGAATCACACTCACTGACTTCAGACTATACTTCAAAATTACAGTAATCAAAACAGTATGGGGCTTCCCTGGTGGCGCAGTGGTTGAGAATCTGCCTGCCAATGCAGGGGACATGGGTTCGAGCCCTGGTCTGGGAAGATCCCACATGCCGCGGAGCAACTAGGCCCATGAGCCACAATTACTGAGCCTGCGCGTCTGGAACCTGTGCTCCGCAACAAGAGAGGCCGCGATAGTGAGAGACCCACGCACCGCGATGAAGAGTGGCCCCCGCTCGCCACTAGAGAAAGCCCTTGCACAGAAATGAAGACCCAGCACAGCCATAAATAAATTAATTAATTAATTTAAAAAAAAAACAAAACAGTATGGTACTGGCACAAAAACAGACACATAGATCAATGGAACAAATTAGAAAGATCAGAAATAAACCCATGCACTTATGGTCAACTAATCGACAACAAAGGAGGCAAAAATACACAATGGAGAAAAGACAGTCTCTTCAATAAGTGGTGTTGGGAAAACTGGACAGCTACATACCTGTAAAACAATGAAATTAGAACATTCTCTAACATACACAAAAATAAACTCAAAATGGATTAAAGACCTAAATGTAAAACCAGAAACCATAAAACTCCTAGAAGAAAACATAGGCAGAACACTCCTTGACATAAATTGTAGTAATATTTTTTTGGAACTATCTCCTAAAGCAAAGGAAATAAAAGCAAAAATAAACACATGGGACTTAATTAGGCTTAAAAGCTTTTGCACAGCAAAGGAAACCATCAACAAAATGAAAAGACAACCTACTGAATAGGAGAAAATATTTGCAAATGATAAGACCAGTATGGGGTTAATACCTAAAATATATGAACAGTTCATACAACTCAACATCAAAAATAAACAACCAACCTGATTACAAAATGGGTAGAAGAGTTAAATAGACATTTTTCCAAAGAGGACATGTAGATGGCCAGCAGAACACAACAAATGTTGGTGAGGATGTGGAGAAAAGGGAACACTCATACACTGTTGGTGGGAATGTAAATTGGTGCAGCCACTGTGAAAAGAAGTAGGGAGGTTTCTCAAAAAACTTAAAATAGAACTACCATATGACCCAGCAATTCCACTCCTGGTTATATATCTGAAAAAAGCAAAAACACTAATTCAAAAAGATACATGCACCCCAATTTTCATAGCATCATTATTTAGATTTCCATCAACAGAAGAATGAATAAAGAAGATGTGAGACACACACACACACACACACACACACACACACACACAATGGAATACTACTCAGCTATAAAAAAAGAGTAAAATTTTTCCATTTGCAACAACATGGATGGACTTGGAGGGTATTATGCTAAGTGAAATAAGACAGACAGAGAAAGACAAATACTGTATGATATCCCTTATATGTAGAATCTAAAAAATAAAACAAACTAATGAATATAACAAAAAAGATACAGCCTCACAGATGTAGAGAACAAACTAGTGATTAGCAGTGGGGAGAGGGAAGTGGGGAGGGGCAAGATAGGGATAGTGCATAAAGATGTACAAACTATCATGTATAAAATAAATAAGCTACAACATAGGGAATATAGCCAATATTTTGTAGTAACTATAAATGGAATATAACCTTTAAAAATTGTGAATCTATATGTTGTACACCTGTAACTTACGTAATATTGTACAACTATACTTCAATTTAAAAAATTAAAAATAAAATTAAATCAAATAGAAAAATAATCCCAGCAATTCCTAAGAATTTAAAAACAGAAGCCAATTTTACTAATTGCTTATTGTTTGTAAAAGTAATTATCCTAAGTGACTTAAGAACACAATATTTTAAATATAAATCCATTTTTGGAATACATTCTGAAGACAAATAAATGTACAAAAGAATCAAAAAAAAAAAGTCTACAGATAATAAATGCTAGAGAGGGTGTAGAGAAAAGGGAACCCTTGTGTATTGTTGGTGGGGATGTAAATTGGTGGAGCCACCATGGAAAACAGTATGAAGCTTCCTTAAAAATTAAAAATAGACCTACTATGTGATTCACTGATCCCACTCCTGAGTATATATCCAGAAAAGACAAAAACTCCAATTTAAAAAGATACATACACCCCAACGTTCATAGCAGCACTATGTACAATAGCCAAGGCATGGAAACAACCCAAGTGCCCATGAACTGATGACTGGCTTAAGAAGATGTGATACATATATATACACACACACAATGGAATAGTACTCCGCCATAAAATAGAATGAAATATTGCCATTTGCAGCAACATGGATGAACCCAGAGAATATTATATTTAGTGAAGTTAGAGAAAGATGAAAGTCACTTATATATGGAATCTAAAAAAATAATACAAATGAATCCATATACAAAACAGAAACAGGCTCACAGACATAGCAAACAAACTTATGGTTACCAAAGGGGAAAGGGGAGGATAAAGTAGGCATATGGAATTAACAGATACAAACTACTATATGTAAAATAGATAAGGAACAAGGATTTACTGTACAGCACAGGGAACTATGTTCAATATCTTATAATAATCAATAATGGAAAATAGTCTGAAAAAATATATATAACTGAATCATTTTGCTGTATACCTGAAACTAATATAATATTGTAAATCAACTACACTTCAATTAAAAAAAAACAATGAGGGACTTCCCTGGTGGTCCAGTGGATAAGATTCCATACTTCCACTGCAGGGGGCGTGGGATCAATCCCTGGATGGGGAACTAAGATTCTGCATGCTGCGTGGCATGGCCAAAAATAAAAAAAAAACAACCCAATGAGATAACATTTCATTCCCACTAGGATGACTAAAAGCAAAAAGACAGAAAATAACAAGTGTCAGCAAGAATGTGGAGAAATTGGAACTCTCCCTCATGGCTGGTGAGGTTCTAAAGTGGTTCAGTCATTTTGGAAAACGGTTTGGCAGTTCCTCAAAATATTAAACACAGAATTACACATGGCCCGACAATTCTATTCCTAATTACATACGCAAGAGAAATGAAAAAATATGTTCTCATAAAAACTTGTATAAGAATGTTCCTAGCACCATTACTCATTATAGCCAAAAAAGTGAAAACAACCCATATGTGTATTACTGATGAATGGATAGACAAAATGTGATTTATCTGTGCAATGGAATATTATTCAGCAGAAGAAATGAAGTACTGATACATGCTATAACGTGGATGAACTTTAAGAACATAATGCTAAGTGAAAGAAGCCAGTCACAAAAGACTATATACTGTATGATTCCACTTACATGAAATGTCTAGAACGGGCAAATTTATAGGAACTGAAGAGAGATGTGTGGTTTCCAGGGAATAGGAACAGGGGAGAATGGGGAATGACTGCTAATGGGTAATTTCTTTGGGCGGGGGTGGTGATAAAAATGTTCTTGAATTAGACAGTTGTGACTGCCGCACAACTCTGTAACTATACTAAAAACCACTGAATTATACACTTTAAAAGGGTGAGATTTATGGTGTGTAAATATCACTTTAAAACTGTTATTAAAAAAAATATTAGGAAAGACATAACAGGCAAAAATGTCCACACTTCACTCTCCCCCACCCAGTCCCCTGCATTCCCCTGAGCTCCCTGCTTTTCACACTTCTTTGCTCTCCATCTGTGCTTTCCTTCCTCTCTCTCTGACCCGTCCCTTGCATCTCACTCACTCACTCCCCTGGAATTTGTGGTCTGGCTCAGACTGGGATTAGAAGGTCCCCTGCTGCACACCCTTGCTTGGCATATGAGGACTGAATTGCTGGGAGGAGTAGTGAACAACCCAAGGAGTTAAGGAGTGACAGTGCCAGGGAATCTACAATGAACAGTGCTCTCTGCATGGCCCCTTGGGGCTTTCTATTCAGCTAAGAGAGGAAAGGTCCTTCTATTCCCCTCCTTCTGGGACTTGCTAACCCACAAGTTAACTTCAGAACCTTTCAACCTAGACTTCCTTATTCCTGGGCTCCCTCTTCCTCTCTCCAGCCCCCCATTTCAATCCCCCCTTCTCCCCAAACCGCTCCTCTCCCCTTCACCCTTTCTCACCTCCTTTCTCCGTCTTCTAACTCTGGCAGCTTTCCTTGAAACCGCTTCTCTGCCCCATTTACCACCCCCCCCCATCCATTCCCAGTGTCTCTGCTGCTGCATCCCCAGGGCCCAGCCTCCCAAATCTGGTCACAGAGCAAGAATATTATATATTCATGGCCATTTGAGCCATGTGGTAGTCTCTCAAAGAATTAAAGTCCATCACCAAATTTCCCTGCAAGATATAAAATCGATAAAAGGGTCTGGATACAATGGATATAATGGATAATATGCATTGTTAGCTCCTGAAGACTGAAACATCTTTATTGCCGGCACACTCCTCATCTTCCTCCTAATGCCCTCAAGCCAATATGAGCAGTATCTAACAAGGGAAGAAGGAAGGTCAAGCTTTCGCTTCTCCAGGTAAGTGAATAAAAGACGTAGATAAATCCTCTTAAGAGCTTAAAAGTTTGTTAAGCAGAAGAAATTAACTGATACTTAGACCATGAAAGTGAACATTTTGCATCATTACAGACCACACCCATACCCACAAATATTCTCTAATGACTAGTATTACTATACTTTTTCCCCACTGTGGGTGACCTTCCCTCCTACAATTATGAGGATTTCCTACGAACTGATCAAATTGGTTGACTGGGTTAGACAGTTCTAACCCAATTTCTCTTCACCTCCCTTCAGAGGTGGGGCTGTCTGACACTTCACATTCCCAGTCTCTAGGCTCCCAGGGAGCCCTGGAAGTAAACCCACATGGCTCAATTAGGCTCAGAGGTGGAAAGAACAGACAAGTTAGCGTCAAACCAACAACAGAAGGGGCTTCAACACTTCCTCTCTCCCGCTGCCCTAGAGCTGGCAGCAGGGCCAGCTTTACAGCTTTACTGTGAAGTTGCAGAGAGCCATGTGCTTGGTTTAATGCTCTGATGTCGCTGTCTTGAAATTCTTAATGAACAAGCGGTCGTAAATTTTCATTTTGCACTGAGCCCTACAAGTTATATAGGCAGTCCTGGCAGGCAGTTACCCATGAGAAGAGCGGACAAGTGCCAAGTCAGCTTTGGTCATCTTTTCCTTCCCTTCCCGTCTGGCAACCAATTTCCCTTGTCTTCTGCTCCTGACATGGGGGATAGAAAGGGAAAATGTAAGGGAGAATTGAAAAGGATTATTTTTCCCAAGTACATAAGTAATTGGTTCAGTGTCATTATTCTGCACTTCCCTAGGAAAGATGAAGGTTTTTCAGGTTTTCTTTTTAAGGAGGGAAGAGACAATCATGTAAGATGCAAGGACATGTGTGTTTGCATGTGTGTGTGTGTGGTGTGATGTGTGTACATGTATTAAAGAAGTAGCATTTACTGTGTGCCAGACCCACCTTGCATCAGGAAATGTGTGTAAATCATCTCATTCATTCCTCAGAACAAACTATGAAGTAAATACCACTATTATCACAACTTACAGATGGAGTAAATGATGCTTAGAAAGATTAAATACCTTGCCCGAGATCACACTGCAGGCAAGGAGCACAGCTGGGCTGACTGTAGATCCAGTCTAACTGTAAATCCCATGTGCTCCATCACTAGGCTGTGCAGCCTGGGCTGCGGGGTAGTTTGCACGTGATTTCCATGGGAAATAATTATCAAGTGCTGATGATGTGCCAAGCATTTTGTATCTATGAACCCACTTAATCCTTGCACTATTCTGTGAGTAATGCTTTTATACAGATGAGGAAACTGAGGCACAGAGAGGTTAAGTAAATTGTCAAAGATCACACTGCTAGTAAGTGCTGGAAATGGATTTTTTAAATCACACTTTCTGGCTCTAGATTCTGAACTTTTAACCACTACCTTATTCTGCCTCAACGTAGGAGAAATTACCTAATAGAATATAACCCAAGTTCTCTCCTGATCACAAAGAAGTATGGAAAAATTACCAGGTTCTTCACTTAAAATCAGCCCTTTTCCTAAATTGACTAAGGGATATAGTATTCTGACATGAGAATGTCCTGATGTATTTCCCAGGACCCACCACTCAGAGGCTGACAATCAGCATACCTCCCCCCACAAGCAGTCACCATGTCTTTATCTCACCAATTCCCCTCCAGATTTCCTGTACTATTCCATGAAGATATGCCTTTTTCCCTTCTCCCTCACTCTTCAAGGGTCTCTTAGCAGCAATACTTGGCTCTGTTAATATAAGAGACACAAGAAAATGGGTATCCAGCCCACATATGTTGATGGCCATCTCCTCACTTCCTGCCACCAAGCCATACCACCCTTCCTCAGCCTGGGACCTGCTCAGCTAGAACAGGTCCAGCTTACTCAGAACAAGAGCCTGGAAGAACAGTGGCCAATGGGAGAATTTCCAGATGAATAAGATGACCTTCAGGTCCTCCTGTGTTTTCTCAGCCCACCCTCTCTACTTAGTCTTTTCTTCAGCGAGCACCTTTTTAAACCAGAAAACGGTGTTGATTTCTCTCCCCAGAGTAGCCACAGTGGAGGAAACCACACACTGACCTATACGTAGAGAAGACCTTGACATATGTGGTTTTGAAATGCGCTAGTTAAGCAGGGGTTGGGTCACTAATCTTAGCAGTATCGCTGGATTATTTCACTGGTTTTTCACGCAAGTTCTAGAGATAGGAGGGGTTTTTCCCTGACTGGGTGTGGAGGAGAAAGAAGAATGAAGAAGGGGAATTACTTGTGACATTAACCTTCCCACTCTATCAGATGATTTCGTAAAATAATTTCAAAGGACACCGCTCAATAATATTAAGAGTTCTGATGCCCAGAATGGACTGAACTGCTATAATGTAGTATTCAAAAACAAGGTTGGATTACTTTTCCTGCAAAACACCTAGAGTAATTTCCTGCTATTATGTAGTATTCAAAAACAAGGTTGGATTACTTTTCCTGCAAAACACCTAGAGTATTTTCCTGCAAAAAGCCTAAAGAAGTTTCTCGATAAGTGTCTGAATTAGTACCGACTTGTATTTGTTTATATTAATTTCACAGATGGACTTTTTCTCCCTACCTCCCCAGCTAGACTATAAGCTCCTTAAGGGGAGGAACACTTTCATAATTCTGTTGCACAGTTAGTTGCACATTTCACAATTCTGAGCATATTACAGAAATCCACAATCAAAGATATCCAAGAAAAATTAGGAGAAATAGATTTCACTAAGAGAACATCCTTCCTCGAAGCACTTGGGATAACAGAACTTTTTCAGATTTCCAGGGGTACAAACTACTAGTTTGCTAAGCCATCTTGAGACGGAACAATGCTGTGTTTGGGGTTTACTGTAAGAAAAGGAAATCACACATTAGGTTCTTCAAATCAGACATTTAACTGTATATGAATTATAAGTGAATAAAGAAACTTAAGTATGTGTACCCTTTAAAAGGGAAATATCACCCAGAGAAACTTGGATTTGGAAAGTTCTGTTCTCTTGAGGTGTACTCTACATCCTTGGGGCCCAAATGAATTTAAGAGAAGTAAACGTTAACTGTCACATCCTACCTTTTTATAAAATTATAAACTCTTACATTTGCATACAATTTTCTATTTTTCAAAGTGTTTTCATATCCATTATAAAATTTGAGTTCATGGGGAATTCCCTGGCAGTCCAGTGGTTAGGACTCCATGCTTCCACTGCAGGGGGTACAGGTTTGATCCCTGGTCAGGGAACTAAGGTCCTGCATGCTGCGTGGCATGGCCAAATAAATAAATAAATACATAAAAATAAAATAATTTAAATTGAATAAAATTTTTAAAAACAAAATAAAATTTGAGTTCATGTTGATCCAATGGGCTAGGGCAAGGAAACACACATCCAGAGAAATTAACTTGCCAAATGTCAGAAAGTTCAGGGAAACTAGGATAAAAAACCCAGAGGGCTTCTAGGTCAGTATTTTTCCTCCATGGTCATCCACTTCATTGACAACCATTCTTTTACGCAACCTGTTGACAATAATGCTTTGAGTACGAATTTCAATATTAAATAGTTTACAAAGCACATACATTTCATTGTACATTCCAAAGTATAATTGTGTTAATTCATTCTTATTGCATCAATCTCCCCAGATCCCAATGCATCTTATTTCTTTTCTTCTTATTCTTGACTGTAGTTCACAATAACTTCTAATTTACAATCTCCCATCTTACTTATAATTTCTATTTTCTGGCTTTATGTTTCAGTAAGTTCTTTGCTTTTACCCAAGTTAGTTTCCACTTGTTTAGACCAATCTGAGTGTGGGATATGTGTGTTCGTATGTGTATGTGGTGTTTGCGTGTGTGTGACTTGACAGCTATCTAGGTTTTTTAATTTGGTTTTTGGCTTATTTATGGTTTCTCCTCTTACAAAAATACGGATTTTTTTGTTTTCAAATAGTATGAACACATTTTTGCATTAGATTTTCATGCTCCAAGGAGCTTTTTTTTAAAATGGTTCTGTCTTAGTTTGGGTTACGTGAAAGCAGAAGCACTTGGGTACAGGTAGTTTACTTGAGAAGTGATCCCAGAGAAAGTGAGGGAAATAAGACAAGAAAAGGAGAAAAGCCAATAAAGAACGTGTTAACAAGTGGGTTATCAGTGTGAGCAACTGGGGCTGATCTCCCCTGAGGACTTTCTGAGAAAACATGGAATGCATCTCAGGATCATATGCCTTTCCCTAGACACATACACACATGCACGTGCACACACACACACACATCTCTAGGTAGCACTTGTTTTCTGTGAAAATGAGCTCAGAGATAAGGAACAAGGCCAAAGTCAGGAATCCAGATGGTGCTCATATTTGTCAAAGAAGAAGTTCCAGTATGAGCTAATAGGTATAAAGAAAACTTTACCAGAACTGGAACATGTCTGCTTCTTCCCTCAAAGCCTAAATGTCTTACATGGTGATAGAAATACTCAGTGCTGTTTTATGACTCATGAACAGAAATCTGCCCATTCTCAGACTCAATCTTCAAGTGGTAAGCCAAAATCAAGATCAAAGAATTATTAAGAACTACTTAAAGCCAAACTGAGCGCAATACCATTTAAAAATAAACTCACAGTAGAGAGGAGAAGCTTCAAGATGGCGGAAGAGTAAGACGCGGAGATCACCTTCCTCCCCACAAATACATCAGAAATACATCTACATGTGGAACAACTCCTACAGAACACCTACTGGACGCTGGCAGAAGACCTCAGACCTCCCAAAAGGCAAGAAACTCCCCACGTACCTGGGTAGGGCAAAAGAAAAAACAGAGACAAAAGAATAGGGACGGGACCTGCACCAGTGGGAGGGAGCTGTGAAGGAGGAAAAGCTTCCACACGCTGGGAAGCCCCTTCACGGGCGGAGACTACGGGTGGCGGAGGGGGGAAGCTTCGGAGCCACGGAGGAGAGCGCAGCCACAGGGGTGCGGAGGGCAAAGCGGAGAGAGTGCAGAGGGCAAAGTGGAGAGATTCCCGCACAGAGGAGCGGTGCCGACCAGTACTCACCAGCCCGAGAGGCTTGTCTGCTCACCCGCCGGGGCGGGCGGGGGCTGGGAGCTGAGGCTCGGGCTTCGGTCGGATCGCAGGGAGAGGACTGGGGTTGGCGGCGTGAACACAGCCTGAAGGGGCTAGTGTGCCACAGCTAGCGGGGAGGGAGTCCGGGAAAAAGTCTGGAGCTGCCGAAGAGGCAAGAGATGTTTTCTTGCCTCTTTGTTTCCTGGTGCGCGAGGAGAGGGGATTAAGAGCACCGCTTAAATGAACTCCAGAGACGGGCGCGAGCCGCGGCTATCAGCGCGGATCCCAGAGACAGGCATGAGACGCTAAGGCGGCTGCTGCTGCTGCCACCAAGAAGCCTGTGTGCGAGCACAGGTCACTCTCCACACCTCCCCGCCCGGGAGCCTGTGCAGCCCGCCGCTGCCAGGGTCCCGTGATCCGGGGACAACTTCCCCTGGAGAACGCACGGCACGCCTCAGGCTGCTGCAATGTCACGCCGGCCTCTGCCACCGCAGACTCACCCCGCATCCGTACCCCTCCCTCCCCCGCCCCCCCCGGCCTGAGTGAGCCAGAGCCCCCGAATCAACTGCTCCTTTAACCCTGTCCTGTCTGAGCGAAGAACAGACGCCCTCAGGAGACCTACATGCAGAGGCGGGTCCAAATCCAAAACTGAACCCCAGGAGCTGTGCGAACAAAGAAGAGAAAGGGAAACTTCTCCCAGCAGCCTCAGGAGCAGCAGATTAAATCTCCACAATCAACTTGACATACCCTGCATCTGTGGAATACCTGAATAGACAATGAATCATCTGAAATTGAGGTGGACTTTGGGAGCAACGATATATATTTTTTTTTCCCTTTTTCACTTTTTGTGAGTGTGTATGTGTATGCTTCTGTGTGTGATTTTGTCTGTGTAGCTTTGCTTTTACCATTTATCCTAGGGTTCTGTCTGTCTTTTTTTTTTTTTTTTTTACTTAAAAAAATTTTTTTTCTTAATACTCATTTTTTATTTTAATAACTTTATTTTATTTTATATTATTTTATTCTATTTTCTTCTTTCTTTCTTTCTTTCTTTTCTCCCTTTTATTCTGAGCCATGTGGAGGACAGGTTCTTAGTGCTCCACCCAGGCATCAGGGCTGTGCCACTGAGGTGGGAGAGCCAAGTTCAGGACACTGATCCACAAGAGACCTCCCAGCTCCATGTAATATCAAATGGTGAAAATCTCCCAGAGATCTCCGTCTCAACGCCAAGACCCAGCTCCACTCAATGACCAGCAAGATACAGTGCAGGACACCCTACGCCAAACAACTAGCAAGACAGGAACACAACACCATCCATTAGCACAGAGGCTGCCTAAAATCATAATAAGGCCACAGGCACCCCAAAACACACCACCAAACGTGGACCTGCCCACCAGAAAGACAAGATCCAGCCTCATCCACCAGAACACAGGCACTAGGCCCCTCCACCAGGAAGCCGACACAACCCACTGAACCAACCTTAGGCACTTGGGGCAGACACCAAAAACAACAGAAACTACGACCCTGCAGCCTGCGAAAAGGAGACCCCAAACACAGTAAGTTAAGCAAAATGAGAAGACAGAGAAACACAAAGCAGATGAAGGAGCAAGGCAAAAACCCACCAGACCTAACAAATGAAGAGGAAATAGGCAGTCTACCTGAAAAAGAATTCCGAATAATGATAGTAAGGATGATCCAAAATCTTGGAAAGAGAATGGAGAAAATACAAGAAACGTTTAACAAGGACCTAGAAGAACTAAACAGCAAACAAACACAGATGAACAACACAATAAATGAAATTAAAAATTCTCTAGAAGGGATCAATAGCAGAATAACTGAGGCAGAAGAAAGGATAACTGACCTGGAAGATAAAATAATGAAAATAACTACTGCAGAGCAGAATAAAGAAAAAAGAATGAAAACAATTGAGGACAGTCTCAGAGACCTCTGGGACAACATTAAACGCACCAACATTCAAATTATAGGGGTCCCAGAAGAAGAAGAGAAAAAGAAAGGGACTGAGAAAATATTTGAAGAGATTATAGTTGAAAACTTCCCTAATATGGGAAAGGAAATAGTTAATCAACACCAGGAAGCATGGAGAGTCCCATACAGGATAAATCCAAGGAGAAACACGAGACACATATTAATCAAACTATCAAAAATTAAATACAAAGAACAAATATTAAAAGCAGCAAGGGAAAAACAAGTAACACGTAAGGGAATCCCAATAAGGTTAACAGCTGATCTTTCAGCAGAAACTCTGCAAGCCAGAAGGGAGTGGCAGGACATATTTAAAGTGATGAAAGAGAAAAACCTACAACCAAGATTACTCTACCCAGCAAGGATCTCATTCAGATTTGACAGAGAAATTAAAATCTTTACAGACAAGCAAAAGCTAAGAGAATTCAGCACCACCAAACCAGCATTACAACAAATGCTAAAGGAACTTCTCTAGGCAGGAAACACAAGAGAAGGGAAAGACCTACAATAATAAACCCAAAACAATTAAGAAAATGGTAATAGGAACATACATATCGATAATTACCTTAAATGTAAATGGATTAAATCATCCAACCAAAAGATATAGACTGGCTGAATGGATACAAAAACAAGACCCATATATAGGCTGTCTACAAGAGACCCACTTCAGACTTAGGGACACAAACAGACTGAAAGTGAGGGGATGGAAAAAGATATTCTATGCAAATGGAAATCAAAAGAAAGCTGGAGTAGCAATTCTCATGTCAGACAAAATAGACTTTAAAACAAAGACTATTACAAGAGACAAAGAAGAACACTACATAATGATCAAGGGATCAATCCAAGAAGAAGATATAACAATGGTAAATATTTATGCACCCAACATAGGAGCACCTCAATACATAAGGCAAATACTAACAGCCATAAAAGGAGAAATCGACAGGAACACAATCATAGTAGGGGACTTTAACACCCCACTTTCACCAATGGACAGATCATCCAAAATGAAAATAAATAAGGAAAAACAAGCTTTAAATGATACATTAAACAAGATGGACTTGATTGATATTTATAGGACATTCCATCCAAAAACAACAGAATACACATTCTTCTCAAGTGCTCATGGAACATTCTCCAGGATAGATCATATCTTGGGTCACAAATCAAGCCTTGGTAAATTTAAGAAAATTGAAATTGTATCAAGTATCTTTTCCGACCACAACGCTATGAGACCAGATATCAATTACAGGAAAAAATCTGTAAGAAATACAAACACATGGAGGCTAAACAACACACTACTTAATAACCAAGAGATCACTGAAGAAATCAAAGAGGAAATCAAAAAATACCTAGAAACAAATGACAATGAAAACACAACGACCCAAAACCTACGGTATGCAGCAAAAGCAGTTCTAAAAGGGAAGTTTATAGCTATACAAGCCTACCTTAAGAAACAAGAAACATCTCAAATAAACAACCTAACCTTTCACCTAAACCAATTAGAGAAAGAAGAACAAAATATCCCCAAAGTTAGCAGAAGGAAAGAAATCATAAAGATCAGATCAGAAATAAATGAAAAAGACATGAAGGAAATGATAGCAAAGATCAATAAAACTAAAAGCTGCTTCTTTGAGAAGAAAAATAAAATTCATAAACCATTAGCCAGACTTACGAAGCAAAAAATGGAGAAGACTCAAATCAATAGAATTAGAAATGAAAAAGGAGAAGTAACAACTGACACTGCAGAAATACAAAGGATCATGAGAGATTACTACAAGCAACTCTATGCCAATAAAATGGACAACCTGGAAGAAATGGACAAATTCTTAGAAAAGGACAACCTCCCAAGACTGAACCATGAAGAAATAGAAAATAGAAACAGACCAATCACAAGCACTGAAATTCAAACTGTGATTAAAAGTCTTCCAACAAACAAAAGCCCAGGACCAGATGGCTTCAAAGGCGAATTCTACCAAACATTTAGAGAAGAGCTAACACCTATCCTTCTGAAACTCTTCCAAATTATAGCAGAGGGAGGAACACTCCCAAACTCATTCTACGAGGCCACCATCACTCTGATACCAAAACCAAACAAAGATGTCACAAAGAAAGAAAACTACAGGCCAATATCACTGATGAACATAGATGCAAAAAACCTCAACAAAATACTAGCAAACAGAATCCAACAGCACATTAAAAGGATCATACACCATGATCAAGTGGGGTTTATTCCAGGAATGCAAGGATTCTTCAATATACGCAAATCAATCAACGTGATACATCATATTAACAAATTGAAGGAGAAAAACCATATGATCATCTCAATAGATGCAGAGAAAGCTTTCGACAAAATTCAACACCCATTTATGATAAAAGCCCTGCAGAAAGTAGGCATAAAGGGAACTTTCCTCAACATAATAAAGGCCATATATGAAAAACCTACAGCCAACATTGTCCTCAATGGTGAAAAACTGAAACCATTTCCACTAAGATCAGGAACAAGACAAGGTTGCCCACTCTCACCACTATTATTCAACATAGTTTTGGAAGTGTTAGCCACAGCAATCAGAGAAGAAAAAGAAATAAAAGGAATCCAAATCAGAAAAGAAGAAGTAAAGCTGTCACTGTTTGCAGATGACATGATACTATACATAGAGAATCCTAAAGATGCTACCAGAAAACTACCAGAGCTAATCAATGAATTTGGTAAAGTAGCAGGATACAAAATTAATGCACAGAAATCTCTTGCAATCCTATATACTAATGATGAAAAATCTGAAAGTGAAATTAAGTAAACACTCCCGTTTACCATTGCAACAAAAAGAATAAAATATCTAGGAATTAACCTACCTAAGGAGACAAAAGACCTGTATGCAGAAAATTATAGGACACTGATGAAAGAAATTAAAGATGATACAAATAGATGGAGAGATATACCATGTTCTTGGATTGGAAGAATCAACATTGTGAAAATGACTCTGCTACCCAAAGCAATCTACAGATTCAATGCAATCCCTATCAAACTACCACTGGCATTTTTCACAGAACTAGAACAAAAAATTGCACAATTTGTATGGAAACACAAAAGACCCCGAATAGCCAAAGCAATCTTGAGAACGAAAAATGGAGCTGGAGGAATCAGGCTCCCTGACTTCAGACTATATTACAAAGCTACAGTAATCAAGACAGTTTGGTACTGGCACAAAAACAGAAATATAGATCAATGGAACAGGATAGAAAGCCCAGAGATAAGTCCACGCACATATGGTCACCTTATCTTTGATAAAGGAGGCAAGCATATACAGTGGAGAAAAGACAGCCTCTTCAATAAGTGGTGCTGGGAAAACTGGACAGCTTCATGTAAAAGTATGAAATTAGAACACTCCCTGACACCATACACAAAAATAAACTCAAAATGGATTAAAGACCTAAGTGTAAGGCCAGACACTATCAAACTCTTAGAGGAAAACATAGGCAGAACACTCTATGACATAAATCACAGCAAGATCCTTTTTGACCCACCTCCTAGAGAAATGGAAGTAAAAACACAAATAAACAAATGGGACCTAATGAAACTTAAAAGCTTTTGCACAGCAAAGGAAACCATAAACAAGACCAAAAGACAACCCTCAGAATGGGAGAAAATATTTGCAAATGAAGCAACTGACAAAGGATTAATCTCCAAGATTTACAAGCAGCTCATGCAGCTCAATAACAAAAAAACAAACAACCCAATCCAAAAATGGGCAGTAGACCTAAATAGACATTTCTCCAAAGAAGATATACAGATTGCCAACAGACACATGAAAGAATGCTCAACATCATTAATCATTAGAGAAATGCAAATCAAAACTACAATGAGGTATCATCTCACACCGGTCAGAATGGCCATCATCAAAAAATCTACAAACAATAAATGCTGGAGAGGGTGTGGAGAAAAGGGAACACTCTTGCACTGTTGGTGGGAATGTAAATTGATACAGCCACTATGGAGAACAGTATGGATGTTCCTTAAAAAACTAAAAATAGAACTACCATATGACCCAGCAATCCCACTACTGGGCATATACCCTGAGAAAACCATAATTCAGAAAGAGTCATGTACCAAAATATTCATTGCAGCTCTGTTTACAATAGCCAGGACATGGAAGCAACCTAGGTGTCCATCATCGGATGAATGGATAAAGAAGATGTGGCACATATATACAATGGAATATTACTCAGCCATAAAAAGAAATGAAATGGAGGTATTTGTAATGAGGTGGATGGAGTTAGAGTCTGTCATACAGAGTGAAGTAAGTCAGAAAGAGAAACACAAATACAGTATGCTAACACATATATATGGAATCTAAGGGAAAAAAAAAAAAAGGTCATGAAGAACCTAGTGGCAAGACGGGAATAAAGACACAGACCTACTAGAGAATGGACTTGAGGATATGGGGAGGGGGAGGGGTGAGATGTGACAGGGTGAGAGAGTGTCATGGACATATATACACTACCAAATGTACAATAGATAGCTAGTGGGAAGCAGCCGCATAGCACAGGGAGATCAGCTCAGTGCTTTGTGACCACCTAGAGGGGTGGGATAGGGAGGGTGGGGAGGGAGGGAGATGCAAGAGGGAAGAGATATGGGAACATATGTATATGTATAACTGATTCACTTTGTTATAAAGCAGAAACTAACACACCATTGTAAAGCAATTATACTTCAATAAAGATGTTTAAAAAAAAAAAAAAGGATCATACACTATGATCAAGTGGGGTTTATCCCAGGAATGCCAGGATTCTTCAATATACGTAAATCAATCAATGTGATACACCATATTAACAACCTGAAGGAGAAAAACCATATGATCATCTCAATAGATGCAGAGAAATCTTTCAACAAAATTCAACACCCATTTATGATAAAAGCCCTGCAGAAAGTAGGCAGGGAACTTTCTGTAGAGGGAAAGTAGAGGGAACATTCCTGAACATAATAAAGGCCATATATGACAAACCCACAGGCAACATTGTCCTCAATGTTGAAAAACTGAAACCATTTCCACTAAGATCAGGAACAAGACAAGGTTGCCCACTCTCACCACTATTATTCAACATAGTTTTGGAAGTTTTAGCCTCCGCAATCAGAGAAGAAAAAGAAATAAAAGGAATCCAAATCGTAAAAGAAGAAGTAAAGCGGTCACTGTTTGAAAATGACATGATACTATACATAGAGAATCCTAAAGATGCTACCAGAAAACTACTAGAGCTAATCAATGAATTTGGTAAAGCAGCAGGATACAAAATTAATGCACAGAAATCTCTTGCATTCCTATATACTAATGATGAAAAATCTGAAAGTGAAATTAAGAAAACACTCCCATTTACCATCGCAACCAAAAGAATAAAATATCTAGGAATAAACCTACCTAAGGAGACAAAAGACCTGTATGCAGAAAATTATAAGACACTGATGAAAGAAATTAAAGTTGATACAAATAGATGGAGAGATATACCATGTTCTTGGATTGGAAGAATCAACACTGTGAAAATGACTCTACTACCCAAAGCAATCTACAGATTCAATGCAATCCTTATCAAACTACCACTGGCATTTTTCACAGAACTAGAACAAAAAATTTCACAATTTGTATGGAAACACAAAAGATCTTAGATAGCCAAAGCAATCTTGAGAAAGAAAAACGGAGCTGGAGGAATCAGGCTCCCTGACTTCAGACTATACTACAAAGTTACAGTAATCAAGACAGTATGGTACTGGCACAACAACAGAAATATAGATCAATGGAACAGGATAGAAAGCCCAGAGATAAGTCCACGCACATACGGTCACCTTATCTTTGATAAAGGAGGCAAGAATATACAGTGGAGAAAAGACAGCCTCTTCAATAAGTGGTGCTGGGAAAACTGGACAGCTACATGTAAAAGAATGAAATTAGAACACTCCCTAACACCATACACACAAATAAACTCAAAATGGATTAAAGACCTAAATGTAAGGCCAGACACCATCAAACTCTTAGAGGAAAACATAGGCAGAACACTCTATGACATAAATCACAGCAAGATCCTTTTTGACCCACCTCCTAGAGAAATGGAAATAAAAACAAAAATAAACAAATGGGACGTAATGAAACGTAAAAGCTTTTGCAGAGCAAAGGAAACCATAAACAAGATGAAAAGACAACCCTCAGAATGGGAGAAAATATTTGCAAACAAAGCAACTGACAAAGGATTAATCTCCAAAACATACAAGCAACTCATGCAGCTCAATATCAAAAAAACAAACAACCCAATCCAAAAATGGGCAGAAGACCTAAATAGACATTTCTCCAAAGAAGGTATACAGATTGCCAACAAACACATGAAAGAATGCTCAACATCATTAATCATTAGAGAAATGCAAATCAAAACTACAATGAGATATCATCTCACACCAGTCAGAATGGTCATCATCAAAAAATCTACAAACAATAAATGCTGGAGAGGGTGTGGAGAAAAGGGAACACTCTTGCACTGTTGGTGGGAATGTAAATTGATACAGCCACTATGGAGAACAGTGTGGAGGTTCCTTAAAAAACTAAAAATAGAACTACCATATAACCCAGCAATCCCACGACTGGGCATATACCCTGAGAAAACCATAATTCAAAAAGAGTCATGTACCAAAATGTTCATTGCAGCTCTATTTACAATAGCCAGGACATGGAAGCAACCTAAGTGTCCATCAACAGATGAATGGATAAAGAAGATGTGGCACATATATACAATGGAATATTACTCAGCCATAAAAAGGAATGAAATGGAGGTATTTGTAATGAGGTGGATGGAGTTAGAGTCTGTCATACAGAGTGAAGTAAGTCAGAAAGAGAAAAACAAATACCGTATGCTAACACATATATATGGAATCTAAAAAAAAAAAAAAGTAAAAAGAAAAAAAAATGATCAGAAGAACCTAGGGGCAAGACGGGAATAAAGATGCAGACTCACTAGAGAATGGACTTGAGGATACGGGGAGGGGGAAGGGTAAGCTGTGACAAAGTGAGACAGTGGCATGGACATATATACACTACCAAACGTAAAATAGATAGCTAGTGGGAAGCAGCCGCGTAGCACAGGGAGATCAGCTTGGTGCTTTGTGACCACCTAGAGGGGTGGGATAGGGAGGGTGGGAGGGAGGGAGATGCAAGAGGGAAGAGATATGGGCACATATGTATACGTATAACTGATTCACTTTGTTATAAAGCAGAAACTAACACAGCATTGTAAAGCAATTATACTCCAATAAAAATGTTAAAAAAATTAAAAAGTTTTAAAAATTTAAAAAAGTAAAATAAAATAAAAATAAACTCACAGTAGAAAAACCTAACAGTGAACTTAGCACAGTCATCTTTAAGATGTTTGACTTTAAGGAAAATAGCTTGACTCATCCCAACCTGGGCAATGTTTTCTTGATACCTATTAGCTGGTGCTAGAGCTTATACCTGACTAATATGAGCACCATCTGAGTTTCTGACCTTGATCTTTTTCCTGACATCTGAGATCCTGAGGGATGATATGGAGTGATAAATTTAGTTGTTCCTAGTACCTTTTGCAGATAATGCAAATTCCTTCCCAGCACCACTCTGACGTTCTCTCTTCCCTGGTTCTCAACACCACCTCCCCATCTTATTTCTCCATCTTCACTCTTTACCTTCTTTTCAGCCTCCTCCATTCCCCAAAGCAGCCACTACCCTCTTCTCTCTGCCAGTGTGATAAAGCACAAAACCCAACTGACACCCAATATTTCAATGAAGTCCATACTGATTGCCTGGTAACAAAAACCAAAATATAAACAATGCAGTCATGTTCCATTCTAGAGAAGTTAGGACATTCATTGAATTTCAGCAGGATATGAGCTATGCCTCTTCAAATGTCTGCAGTTACTTCAATCTTAAATGTTAGAAAGAAAACAAATCTTTAGGGCTGGCCTTGCATGAAAGCAGTGGACCCCTTCAGTGTGATTTGGGGCCCTAAAAGGGATGGTGGGGATTGGGGGAGGATGTCAGGGATCTGAAAAATGGAAGAATAAATAATGTAGAATCACAGAGCTACTGGAAACTTCAGAGATCACCTGACCCAACTGCTTAATTTTTACAAATGAGAAGACAGAGTGCCATAGACTTTAAGAGATTGTTCAAGATCACGTTGCTGGTTAGAAGTTGCCAACTGTACAGCAGAAGCTAACACAACACTGTAAAGCAACTATACTCCAATAAAAATTAATTTAAAAAAAGAAGTTGCCAAGAGCTAATTCTCCAATGCAGCAATATTTAGGCTTATTTTTTAATTATATTACTTCTGCAAAAAAAAAAAGTCATACTATTAATACCACACCGACCATATGCTATATACCATATAACCAAATTCCTTTTTCTTTTACCCTAATAACTAGACCTTGTTTTTGACCCACTTCATATCTTACCATTCTCTCTTTTAACTGGAATACATGTGACCTCCTAATCTTCTCATTTCATCTCCTTGGTTTAATGAATTTGGAAGTGACTTCTGGCCCCGCACTGGGCTCTGACCTTGTCCCTGCTATTCATTCACTTTCTGCTTAATCTTTCAGCTCAACATACAATGCCCCAAATAGCTTCCATTTTCCATCTCCAACTTTGTTTCTCCATTCACCTCCTAGGGCACTCAGAAATAAGTTAGGTAGAGCCCTGCTTCTCTCCCAATCTCTGTCTGAGCTTGCAGAAAACCTCATAGGATGGGCGCTACATTTGAAAGGATTCAGGGAGATAATGATCAGCATGGATTCCTTGCACTGGGAACAACTCCTGGATTACAGACCCCTCATAACAAGGACCTCTACCCAGAAGTCCTAGTGTAAGTTCGTACACCAACAACTCTGACCCCAGAACCAATGCAATGGAGACGCACAAAAATCTGAGTTGCCACACCCTCAACAAATATTCCCTCAAAAATGTAACCTATCCCAAGCTGTGACTGACTCTAAAAGAACGCAAGTGCCTCTTCCCCACAGGTGTCTCTCCTGAAGGCATCTTGGGACCAGTTGTCTTCACCATATTGCAGCCCACCATACCTCGCATTTTTGGTATCCTCTCTCGTGTCCTAAGCCCCTTCATGGTTTAATCTCTTCTATACCTCCATCATTGGAACTGCTCTGTGCTTCCCCTCCTTTGTGCCTTCCCTAACAGCCCTTTCCACAGGACCTCTCCTCGTTGTCAGTCACTCCCTAGGCACATCCACAACTGTGTCCCTCAGAATTGCTCCAGATTCAAAAGATTAAAGTCAGTCACCCCAGTCTCTTTTACTCTTCCTTCCATTTCTCTCACTCAGCTATCCTCCCTATACCTGCTTTTTATCCTAACCAGATCCACCAATCTAAAGACCCTCTCAGCTTTCTCCCAGTTAGCCCTTTCAGTCTCATGTCCTTCCCTATCTGGCACATTGCTCTAAAAAAAAAAAAAAAATGCAGCCCACCATTCCTGGGCAATCCCATCCATTCCTATTGGATGAGACAATATCAAATATTTTGTCTCCAGCCCAGATATCCCTCTTAAACTCTAGGTTGATGCATTAAACTAACTGACCTTTTCTTGCTGAAGATTTCATAGACACCAAAAATTCAACGTCTCCATAACTGAACCAAGTATGTCCCTAATAGACTTGTTTTCCTGAAATAGAGTGAGGTTCTGGCATCCAATAGGGAGAAAACTGCTTTCATCAATACAATGACAACTGCCTGCCTGTTGAATAACATAAATAGAAAATCCAAATCATAAAGTATGCTTCATGACTGCCTTCCACTGCTGCTCATACCTCAAGAATGCACAGGGCTTCCCTGGTGGTGCAGTGGTTGAGAATCTGCCTGCCAATGCAGGGGACACGGGTTCGAGCCCTGGTCTGGGAGGATCCCGCATGCCGCGGAGCAACTAGGCCCGTGAGCCACAACTACTGAGCCTGCGTCTGGAGCCTGTGCTCCACAACAAGAGAGGCCGCGATAGTGAGAGGCCCGCGCACCGCGATGAAGAGTGGCCCCCGCTTGCCGCAACTGGAGAAAGCCCTCGCACAGAAACGAAGACCCAACACAGCCAAAAATAAATAAATAAATAAATAATAATTAAAAATGAATATCTGCTTATAAAAAATATATATAAAAAAAAAAAAGAATGCACAGACTCAGATCCTTAGACAATTATCGCAATAACTCTTAAGTAGGGCTGCTTTCAGACAATAGTGATAGAATTAACCAAAAAGATTGCAACTGTAAAAGCTACCCACTGTCATGCACACATTGTCTGGTTAACCAAACTTTGGGTCTTTCCACCGTGAATCCTGATAGACTTGCTCTCTCATATGACCTGATAAACTTTCTTCACCTCTTTAGTCTAGCATTTCAGATACAGCTTGCCTATAATCTTTGCTCCTGGAGTAGTTTCTGTTCAATCATCCAGCCCAAGCCACACATTCCTTATAAGTTATTTTTCTATTGTCTGGTGACCCACCTAAGAAACCAATGGTTGAAAATTATTAATTACCTAATCTTTACTTATTCATTGCCTGGGTCCTTCAATAGAATATAAGCTCCATAAAGACAATAACATTTTTATTTACCATGTTTGTATCTTCAGTGCCTGGAACAGTAGTTGGTGCATAGTAAGTGGCCAACAAGTAAATATTTGTTGAGTACATGGGAAAAAAAAAAAAGATGGCTTTCAGGCTTGTAATTGGCAACTGATGGTTAGAGAAGAAATGAATAAAAGGATGTTACTTTAGACTTTTAACAGCCTAAAATTAAGAAAGATGAAAATAAGAAATACTGAGGAGGAAAAAAAAGTGTAAATATGTATAGCAAGCAAGTAAGTATACTGAATACATAAGTATAAATAAGAGATTTGGTGGTGAAAAACTTTAAGGTAGGGAACATGAAAAGAACTAAGTAGTAAGAAAAAAGGTTTGTGAAAGAAAATGTGGAGAAGAAGGTCAGGAACTAGAACAGTACCTAGGTAATTAAGAAATATAAAACTCTGCATCTTGATAATGAAGCTCTCCTTGGTTGGGGCTTGAACCTATTATAATTTCAGCTATCATTTACTGAGCTTTAATTATGCACCTTACACTCTGATAAATGCTTTGCACACAGAACTACAAAGAAAACACACTTGGGACAACCAGGCAAAGAAATCTGGGATGATATCAACGAGAGCATGAATAATGACAACTGAATGGAGAGAAACCAGATCTGGAGAACTCCCAATGTAAGACTTACGACTGAAAGTGTACAAAACTAAATTATGTAACTACACTCTGGTACTAGGATTCTTTGGGCTATAGTAATGCAATTCATTGAATTCTCAATTGTGGGCAAACTGTGGTGCTTCCTGTTGCTCATTAATCATTCTGCAACGTCTATAGCACCCACTTTGTGAAAGGTAATGGGAAGACAGAAATGCATGGGACAAGCCTCTGCACCAGAGGCAGAGACCTAAAGGAAACTATATGATTAAAAGGCAAGGAAAATGATGCCTACCTAAGACTCCAAAGTAGAAGTGACTCCCTGACCATAGCAGTAATAATGATAACATTTGGAAAGGACTTTTACATGAGCAAGATCAGACATGAGCTTTTTCAGGGAGGGCGATTTGGGGGAGGGCACCTTTTGTTTCAGCACCAAAGACAAGCTCTGAGCACGTGTTCTTGTCTGAGGAACTGAGGTTATCGTGGGCTTTTTCAACCTCTTATCCTACTTGGACAACTACATCTTTTCCTTTTCTTTCCTCCAGTCTTTAGGACCAGGGAGAACTTTCTTCTGATCTCAGTTCCTCCTATCTCCTTGTAGACCTTGTTCTGCTGATGATTCAACTTCTCTTGCTACCATTCCCCAATGTCTCTATTGTCTATAAACTTGGCCATGTCCTTCCCATCCAAAACATACTTAACATTACACAGCATCCAAGCAAGACACTGCCCTATCTTTTTTCCTCTTCTTTGAGGTCAAGCTTATAGAAGGAGCAGATTATGCCTCCTGTTTTAGTTTAATGTCCTCAGCCCCATCACTCAGCAGACACCACTCCAGCAATGCCAACAAAACCCCTAACTGTCAAATGCAAAGGGATATTTTCAATGCTTATCTAATTGATTATGCTATTGCATAGTTTCCCAAAGAGTGTTCCTTGTGACTCCAGTTCTGTGTGCTATTATTAAGAGTAGTTGTGTAAGAAGAACAGGGAGAGATTTAAGGTCGAATAAGCTTTGGAAACTTTACATTAGAAATTAAAAGTTATAGGCTTCTTTATAGCAAGACTTCTCAGAGACATTAATATGCTAAATTGTTTTGTGATTCTGCAAGAGAAGTATATAGATTTCAACATTTCTCCCACTTAGTTGACCACAGGATCTTTTTCCAGATAGTATTTCATGGGAGGATTATTCCTTGGAACAGCCTTGGAGAAACACTTCTTATTTTTGACACAGGTGACCATTACTTTCAATATTTTTTCCTCCTTTGATTCTATGATATCCTGTTTCTGCTCTCTTCTTTCTGTTCTCAAATTTGCTTTCTCTACTCAACCTTTAAACATTAGTATTTTCCTTGCTTTTGTACTAGGTTTCTTCCTATGTACGTTCTTTTTGGATGATCTCATTTGCCATCCTGATTTTAGTACTTACTATGAACTGATGATCCCCAAATCTATATTTTTAACAAAGATCTCTCCACTGCATTCTCCACATGCCGTATATCTTAAGGTCTCCTTAAGTTTTCCACTTGAATATATTCCAAGTATCTCTAACTCTATGTCCAAAGTTTTTCCCCAAACCCTGATACTTTTCTTGTGTTTCCTATTATACTGAGGGGCACCACTAAACATGCAATCATCTAAGCTAGAAATCATCTAAGCCTTGTCCTGCCTTGCTCTTCACATGTTACCAGTCATCAAACCCCATAGATATCCAAAACTATCTTAATCCTATATATATATAAACTATTCAAGTTTCTTCATTTATTGAGCAAATATTTACATATTGAGTACTATCTACATACTAGGCACAAGTCTAAGTGCTTTGGACACAGCGTCTAACAAAGTAGATAAGATCCCTTCTACCATAGGACTTACATTTTGGTAGTGAGAACATAAACCATATATCTGTGTTATAGGCTGAATGTGTCCCCCACTCCAAATTCATATGTTGAAGTCTTAACCCCCAGTATCTCAGAATGTGACTGTATTTGGAGATAGGATCTTTAAAGAGGTAATTCAGTTAAAATTAGGTCATTAGTGTGGGCCCTAATCTGACTGGTGTCCCTATAAGAGGAGGAGTTTAGGACACAGACATGTACAGAGGGAAGACCATGTAAAGAAACATGGAGAAGATGGCCATCTACAAGTCAAGGAGAGAAGCATCAGAAGAAATCAACCCTACTGACACCTTGATCTTGGACTTTCAGCCTACAGAATTGTGAGAAAATAAATTTTTGTTGTTTAAGCCACCAATCTCTAGTACTCTGTTTTGGCAGCCCTAGCATATTAA
This sequence comes from Eubalaena glacialis, assembly GCF_028564815.1. Taxonomy (NCBI): domain Eukaryota; kingdom Metazoa; phylum Chordata; class Mammalia; order Artiodactyla; family Balaenidae; genus Eubalaena; species Eubalaena glacialis. The sequence continues at coordinate 60,726,505 of NC_083718.1, forward strand.
CATGTCATGTAAACACATATTTAAAAAGAAAAATTTAGATGGTGAAAATTGCTATGAAGGAAATAAAACAGAGAGATTTGCTAGCAAGGACAAAAGCTCAGAGACAGGGACCAGCCTAGCACATTCTAGGGGGGAAGAAAAAATTGGGATAGAAGGTCAAGATGGCAGGAGATGAGGTCAGAGAGAGAGGCAGGACCAGATCCCAAAAGGCTTTTTTGCCTATTTTTCTACTTAAGGGTTTCATCTTTTTTTGTATTATTTTTAGGATGATTTGAATATTAATTGTATTAATTGTCTAACTGTTATGACAGTCAAACCCAGCCATCTTTTTCTCTATGGATTCTGAATTTAGTGCCAGGCTTAAGAAGTCCTCTTTGTTACCCTAAGATTATAGACATATCCATAATGCTGGTGACCAGAATGGGCTAATCCCTGTCCCCAACTCTTCTCTGGGTTGTAATCATTGAGTAAATTCATGGTGAGCCAAATCAGGAGCAAATATTTATTAATGAATACCCAATAACTCCCATAGTACTGAGCTCCCTGCCAAAACACTCATCTTGGACCTGAAGCCAAAATGGGGCTTTTCTAAGTCCAGAGCTTGGGAGAGTCAATCAAGTCTGTTAAGAAGATGACATAAATTCTTACCCAGCTGCCAGCTGCTCCACAGGCCCATCAACAGTAGGACACAGAGGCCAAGAAAGCCCAGGAGAGTGAAGGTACCTCTGGGCCTGCTCCAGAAAGCAAACTCCAGCACTGACCCAGCTACAACTGTTATACAAAAGGAGGAAGAGGAGGGAGCACACTGTCCTTACCTACCCATGTTGTAGTCAGTGCAGGAGTGAAGACCCAGTCCAGAGGACCTCAGACTCTTACCCATAAGATTAGCTACTCCTCCTCCCTTGGAGATAAGCATGTAAGGGATGGAAAGAAACACAGAAACCCCCTCTCAGGTACTTCCCAGAAAGGATGGAAGGGTTGGTGGCACTTCCTTTTCAGAGGGGCCACAGAAGAATATGGAGTGGGGAGTAAAAGAGTGTTCTGCTAGAATCCACCTAAATTTTCTGTTATTAATTTCAGAAATGATCACACTTTCAGGTTTTATACTAATAAATAAACATGCAAGCACATTCATCCCACTCCTCCACAAAGCTGCGGTTACCTGGTAGGTTGAGGCTGATGGGTGGGAAAAGGTTGTGAGCCATCCTGAAGGGCCATTTCTAGGAGCTAGGTGAAATTGGCTATTTTAAAAGACTCTGCTGCACCTAGAACATCACAGGCCCTCAGAATTTGCTTGAAACTTACATAGACTTGTGCCTATTTGGTTCATCAGCAACCATAGCCAGAATAGCAACAGCAGCAGAAGCAGCAGTAAACGTTTATGGACCATCTACTGGGCACAAGTTGTAGGGTGCTGGGGAGAAAAGAGTGTAAAGTTCTGTCCCCAACTTCAAAGTCTAGTCAGGGAAATGACTGTGCTCGGAACCTGCCTTGTTTATAGATTTTTCTCTTCTAGGAAGTAGTTTTTTATACCAGCAAACCTACTGGCCTTTACTACAAGATGAAAGGGTGCAAGGAAATTTTCCAAGAAATTATCTGGTGCACAGATATAACTGAAACCCATATGGTAGGTAGAATTCTAAAGATGTGCCTCCTCCCACCCCAAGATCCATCCCCTGGCTATTCGACATTAACTTAGGCACTGCTATGAAGAGATTTTGCAGATGGAATTAAGTTTATTCATCAGCTGACCTTAAAATAGGAAGATTATCCTGGATTATCTGGGTAGGCCAAATGTAGTCACATGAGCCCTTAAAAGCAGAAGTGGAGGTAGGAGAGTCAGAGAGGTGTGGCAGAAGAGGTAAGCAGAGACCAGATGAGGCAGAAGGGAAGGTCAGAGAGATTAGAAACATGAGAAGGACTTGACCCATGGTTGCTGGCTTTGAAGATGGAGGAGGGGCACCATGAGTCAGAGAATGCAGGTGGCCCCAAGAAACTAGTACACACTCTGTCCGACTGCCAACAAGGAAACAGATACCTCAGGCCAACAACTACATGCAACTGGACCTGGCCAAATCCTGAATGAGCCTGGAAGCAAGCTCATGCCCAGAGCCTCCAGATGCTTGCTGATGCCTTGTCTCAGCCCTGAGAGACTCAAAGCAGTCTTGGATGCTGTGACTGGATCTCTGTGCTACAGAACTATGAGATAATAAGTGGGTGCTAAGCTGCTAAATTTGTGATAATTTGTTACGGCAACAGGAGAAAACTGATACAGCGCAAGAAAGTTACTCAACCAACCTAAGCCCAACCCTAAGTTGGGTTTAGCTGGAACCCAACTAAACCTCTCAGTGTTGGTCAGGATGTGCCCCAGGATGTCTGTGTATGTGAACCAAAAGAGTTTTCTGCTAGAGCCATATCCACAGAGACCAAGTATAGATGAAGAACCACTGCAGAAAATGGAGGTGTCTGGACCACCAAGGGCATCACTGCTGCAGTGGACAAGCACCACTGGAGAGGTGTGCAGGACTGGTCTTCCACAGCAGTCCTGAGTAGTCGTGGGCAAGGAACTGACCAGACCCTAGTTCTCTCTACATCTAACATTGGAAATGGGCTGAGTCCCCTCTTTGCACCGAGCTCACCCTGAAGTTCCTAGGCAATTTAAGTAGGAGAACCTCAAAAGAAAAATTTTGGTCTTCTTGCTGAGAAAATGTGTAGCAGTTCAAGCAAATAATTAAAAAGCAAAAATATGTCCCATGTTTGAATACAAAGTGTGTTGAGTAACTCATTCTGATTAACTGAAGAGAAAGATAGTAGGAAGATAATGGGCAGAGGAGAGGAAGGAGAGTTTCAGAATGGAAGAAATCTAACATGAAAAAATAAACGATTCATTTATGCTCATTTTGATTTTTCTTTAATCAATAACCCCCAGCCCTGCAGCAATGGAAGCCAGTTAGGTCAGCTGGCCAGGAGAGCAACCACTGAGAGATAGATGGTTTTCTGTGAGGTGATTCCACTTTAGAAATTCAGAGCCTGGAGAACAGAGCAGCATTTCTGCTCTGTGTACTGAGTCATGGGCGGGGGTGAGAGGATACCCTTCCAGTACGTAATTAAAGCACCGTGGGGGTGTTTGATCAAACTTCTTAGATAAACAGGATCTACATGTGAGAACACTTTCAAAGCTTGCATGTGGAGCTGCGCTAGAGACAGAGCAGCAGGTGGGCAGCCAGCCAACCACTCACACGGGACTGGAACTGATGATGTTCTGAAGCCTATGGGGCTCCTTGCAACTTCCCCCATTCGCTCAGCCCACTCAGACACAAACCTAAGTGAGGTGCCTCTCACCTGTGGGCTGCCACTACACAAACCCCAACTGCACATCTGATCTAATCTGCAGAGGGCCTTTCATATAGAGAACACGCTTGCTCAAGCACACCTCCCTCATGGGAAAATGGCATCTCTGCTCAAGAGCGTGATTTTCTCTTGGGAACTCTCAAATTGTCTGCTCTCACTACAACGATGGAATCATGGACTTGTTTAGAAAGCTGACAGCCACCTCTATCTATTCATCAAGTCAACTGTTTGACCCAAGGGATCTATGAGTATTGTGATCATCCTATTGTACTCCAGGCCCCCGTCTGCCCATGATGGATAGCAGTTAAGAGTGCCTTTGATCTCCTCAGCCCCTGAACTTTGTTGACATGGGCTCCAAGCCCTCAAGTCTTACCCTTTCCCTGGTACCCCAGGGTCTCCTGTTCCACTGAATGGATGTTGACCTCTCTCACTGAGAGAGGTCAAAAAACTCTATCCTTATAGTTGTTGCTCTGTTCAACACAAGTGTGACCACTTGACAGTGAGCCCTTGCTCTCACCAGAGCTAAGAAACCAGCCCTTGGCAGCTGCAAGCCTGGTCATTATGACTTCTACTTCCCTACCCCTGTCATTGCTGATTCACTGCCCCAGCTCAGAGTCAATCCCCAAAGAAGTCCTGGTATTGTAATTCACAGTGTTCTTTACCAAAGAACCAGGGAAATGTTTCCCAAGGCCAGGCCAGAATGCAGAAAGTAACACCATCTTGAGATCAACCCCAAAGTGACCCTCCCGGACACCCTAGGTAAATAGTCTTCCTTTACATTGTACCAGGCATTGTTCTACTCTTGTCTAAAAGTGGTAGGCATTCATGCCAACAAGCAGGCAACTTCTTGAGCGAGCGTGGTGTTATAGATGCTCTAGATTACAGCGCAAAGTAAGGACAGTTTTTGGTAAACCATTATTGTTGGAAAGAACCAAGGAATTCCCCAGCTGGGATTAGGGGTAACACCTCCTAAAGCCTTACTGTGGATTCTTTTGATTGAGCTTAAAGGAAAGGGAAAAACAGACTGTTCATTTGGTTATTTGGTTTTCCCTTCTGACAAGCTGCCAGATCATTACTTTCATGAAGCATTTGCTGTCCCAAGGCAACTATGCTTTCTGTGTAGAACCCTAGAGAGGGATAAGTCTAACTGCAAACAAAACAAGAATCTTCATGGAAAAAAAAGCAAAAAATTACCTGAAATAATCACATTGCATCAGCAAGCAAGTTTATAACCTAGAACAGTAAAGGTTGAAAGCAAAATAATTTATTAAGTTAATAACATGGAAAAGTTTTGAAGTAGTTTAGTCCTGACAATGCCCCAGGGTACTCTATTACAAGAAAATACCTAGGTTCTTTAGAAATTTCCCAAGGTCAATGGCAGAACCAAGAAAAAAACCTCACTTTTATCATTTATGCGTATGATAAATCTGGGAAATACTGGATCAAAAACCTTTCACATCTCTTCCTTCCTCCCACCTTCTTAAGATGTAGGTCTTATGGAAATAAGCATGTTTGGAAGGACGTGGCAGTGGATGGACTTGAGTAACGCTGAAGGTCTTGTTTGTTTTTCTGAAGGCATCTGAATATGCCAGTGTTTTCCTAAACTGAGTGGGAAGCAAGAGGAGCTATGAATATAGCTAGGAGGAGAGACGTTGGTATTGATCAAGACTGGCAAAACAAATAGATTTCTCAAGCCTATGAAATGTCCTTGGACTACTGATCTCTGGAATTCAACTGCAGGTCACCCTATTGTCCTGCTTAGAGTTTATACATGGCTATTAAATGATTCTCCCTAGACAATATGGGGTCTCTGTTAGGCCATATCTAAGCTTCCCCTATTACGGTTTCTCCGCTACCTCACCACAGGTTTCTTCCATTTAATACAGAACACTCTACCTTCTACTATAAGATAAAGGTCAGAGTCAAAACCAAAAAGTTTCACAAAAACAATAACTGCCTTGTTCCCCATAACCTCTATCTACCCCATAACCTCCCCAAAGGGAAAAAAATGCAAGAAGGGAGCTTGGTTTGAATGGAAATTGATTAAACTTTTTTTTCCAGTTTCAACACTATTTTTTTTTTTTAAACTCTTGGTTTCTGGTGACCTTTCAAATACAGAATAATTAAATGCTGAAGTTGTTATAATTGAAAAACCTAAAGTTAAAAGCCATCTAACAATTTTGCCAACTGTTATTTATGGGGCATACAAGACCCTGACATTTCAGAGATTCCCTGCCTGCTACTGGCATTGCCATACCTTGCCAGGGATGCTGATACATTTTAAATAATGAAAGAACTATAGCCAGATAACTGGATCTACAGCTGAACACATTTTGTATATTATACACACACACACACACACACACACACACACACACACACACACACAGATTCTGCTGCCCACCCTTTAGGGATAAAAGTTTTTTTAACTACTCAAACAAAATGGCATGAGTACCTAAGTTTCAAACTGAGGGAATTCCTCACTCTTAGGACAGAGAGAAGAAATAATGTCTATTTCCCCTCCATTCATCCACTCTGCAGCCTGATTCTCCATCACTACCTGACTCTCAACTCTAGAGCTTGTGTTCCTCCTCCAACACTGCCTTGCCCACACTAAATACCAACTTATTTTTATTTAGCTTTAAGCTAAAGTACCACTAGAAGCTGTTGTGTATAACAGAAGTTTAATGAAAAATTAGGAAGGAGTACAGCAAAGCTGAGAACCATACAGAAATATGAGTCATTGCTGTTCTCAAGTGTTCCTTGACCACCTCCATCACAGATAATATTCCACACACCAAGGATTTCCTCAGCCCCCTATTGGATGCCCCTTCCAGGTATATCCCCCCATCCTTTATTTTCTGAACCTCTCTCCCAGGCTATCCACAGATCAGGCTATCCTCTCACTTTGTTATTCAGAGTAATTCACCTCTCCCTTTGTTTTCCCCTCTCTCCCCAGGACACTCACCAAAAAGGCCCACCAAGGTAATTTTTCTAAGCAAGACATTATTTACCTAAGATGGACTTTTGCTATGCCAGGGAAGGTGGAAGTGGCTGTAGTTGGTTTTTGTTTTGAATAACATTCTTTTTCCTTTTTACTACACACACAAGCATTAAAATATATATATGTATACATATATATTCAACTATTAAACATATATTCAGCTATTAAAGATATTGTCCTTGACAAGTGGAATTTAACAAAGTGAGGAGCTTTTTTTTTTCCTACAGTGTGTGTCTGTGTATGTTGTATAAGACTGTTTTTAATGATTAGGTTCTACTTTACAATTAAAAAAGAAAAAAACATTGTTAATGGAAACAGAAATCTGGGACTAATCCTTCTTCTTCTTCTGTTTCCCCACATCCTCTCCATCTGTAAGGCCCACCTCCAAAATGTCACACCCCATCCACTTCTCTCTTTCTCCACTGCTACCCTCGTTTACAACCCACCACTTCTTTTTTTCTTTTTTTAAATTTGTATTGGAGTATGTTTGCTTTACAATATTGTGTTAGCCTCCACTGCACAACAGAATGAATCAGCCATACACATACAGATATCCCCTCCCTTTTGGACTTCCCGCCCATTTAGGTTATCACAGTGCCTCAGGTAGAGTTTCCTGTGCTATACAGTATGTTCTCATCAGTTGTCTATTTTATACATGGTATCAATAATGCATATGTGTCAATCTCAGTCTCCCAGTTCCTCCCACCCCACCCCTTTCCCCCTTGGTATCCCATACATTTGTTCTCTACGTCTGCGTCTCTATTTCTGCTTTTCAAATAAGATCATCTATACCATTTTTCTAGATACCATATATATGCATTATTATACAATATCTGCTTTTCTCTTTCTGACTTACTTCACTCTGTATGACACTCTCTACAACCCACTACTTCTAGCTTGGATGCCACAATAGCCTCCTAATGAGTGCACGCTTTCACTCTTACAATTCATTCTCTGCATAGCAGAGAGATTTTTAAAACATGCCATGACACCTCCCTACTTAAAATTCTTTGGAGGCTTCCCAAGAAAACCCAAACCCCTTCCCAAGGTGCTGCAGGACCTGGTCCTCACCTCCTCTCTGCCCTCACATCCAGCCACCCTCCCTCTTTTTCACTGCGCTCTGAGCACACTAGTTGGAGCACATCAAACGCATTCTTTGCTTATCCTGCTTCATGGGGCTGGTTTCTTCTTTACGTGTCTTAGCTTCAATGGCACCTCCTCAGTAGGCCCTCCCTAAGCACACTATCTGAAATAAGTCATGATGTTATTCTCTACTGAGGTACTAATAACAACCTCTAACTACTTGATTACTCATTTATCTGTACCTCCAATGGAAGGCAAGTCCCATGGGGCAGAGACCACGTTTGTTTTGTTCTCTGCTGTATCCTCTACAAACTAATATAACATGTGGCTAAGAGCAATGTATGGATGAATAAATGAATGAATGAATCACCTTCTCTTTGAAAGTTGTTGTGCTAGGAACTTTACATATAGGCATAAAAATATGACTTGCACCTTTTAGGATCTTACCCTCAAATAGGAGGAATAAGACTTGTGATTAAATAATGACAAAATGTTGTAGGAACTCAGAAGAGGAAGAAATGCTAGCTAAGATAACCAAAGGCTTTGTGGATGAGTGGGTAGTTGAGATGATGGGTACTGAGGGATGGGTAAGATCTCACAGGATGCAAATTGCAATATTCCAGGCAGCATGAGCAAAGACACGAATACATAAAGTACAAAGCACACTTGTGTAGTGTGGGTTAAGTGGGGAAAGGCAGACTGGGGCCAGATTTTTGAAGGTCATGAATACCAGAATAAGAACTTTAAACCTTCAGTTTTTCAAGAGGATATTGACATAATCAAAGTAAAGTTAAGCAAAGGGAATCTTGCAGTGTCATATAAGACCAACTGGAAGGTATATTCATTTACTGGAGCTGCCATAAAAAAGTACCACCAAAAAGTACCACCTACTGAATGGTAGGTGGTACTTTTTTATGGCAAAGAGAAATTTGTTTTTTCAGAGTTTTGGAGGCTAGAAGTCCAAGGCCAAGGTTTTGGCAGGTTTGACTGCCTTCTTGCCATTTCCTCACATGGTTTTCTCTCTATGCATGCAAGGGATGGGCCGCTTTCTGTATGTTCTAATCTCCTCTTATTAGGACATCAGTCCCACTAGATTAGGGCCCACCCTAATGAACTCATTTTAAGTTAATCACTTCCTTAAAGGTCCTGTTTCCAAATACAGTCACATTCTTAGGCTCTGGGCATTAGGACCTCAACATATAAATTTTAAGGGAGAAACAATTCAGTCCATAAGAGAAGGTAAGGGAGGAGAGGGAATAATCTGGGGAACTGAGTGTCAGGGTGTCTCATCTTTCCTTTCTTGGTGTCATGAGGCCCCCTCTTCCCTTGTTGATCATGAAGAAATCTTGGAGGGGTCTTGGGTATATTCAAGTAGGAAAGAAACCGTGTAATTCTAATGTAAGGAAATTGAAGACACTGGTTTCTGATCAGTAAACATTCTCCTGCTTCCCTCCTACGTTGAAATTCTTACAAAAGTTGAAGTCAAATTTTTAAATTCTGAATCTTCATCTATGAAGACACTGAGGAAAAAACTTTCCATGGCCTTAGTATTAGGAATGGTTACTTTCCTCCTACACCACAGATTGATTGTTACCTAAGGAATCCTATAAATTTTGTCAACAATCATGTTCGCTTTTCTGATTAGTTCCTAGACAGGCCCAATTCCAATGAATGTAGTGAACTTTGTAGCATAAATTTTATGTTCTAACTTTACTCCTGGCTTCATCTAGTATTCCCAACCTTCTTTTCCCAGTGTCTCATTTGTCTTATTCATTTACTTTTTTTTTTCATTTTGTAAGCTTTGTAAGCTTTCTTAAATAGTCTTTGCACCAAGGTTGGATATTTTTTTTAAAAATAAATGTTGAATTAAAAACAATGGCAAAACCTGACATTAAATTTAATAATTTTATTCCATAATAGAAGTCTTGCAAACTTCAGTTCTCACTAGATATTTGTCCATAGCCATAAAACTAACAGTAAATTGACAGGAAGAAAGTGAGAGAGAGGAAAAAGAGGAGATTCTCCTATTCTTAGAGCCTATGTCTAATGGTCAGATTCTTCCCCACTCCCCAGAGCAGCTGGTTTCTATAATCCTCTAATGATCCCCAACTACTAACTCCATTTACATGCTAAATCATTTCCTCTCTTCATTGCCCCTCACTATCAACCCTGTGCTCATTTTCCTGGATTCCTTTAGCCAGGATGTATCTCTCTTGGTCAGAGCCTAGGGCCTAAACCCTGGCAGTGGTCACTTGGGTGACATTCCAGTGAATACTAAGAAACCACCAGCTCACATTCTGACTATACCTAAACTTTAGAAACATCCTGTCTAATGTTAGGGTCTGTTTTATGATTATATCTTGTCTCTCCAAGTAGATCATCAATTGGAAGGAAAGACTCATCTTACTTTTTGTGAGCCCCTCAACTATATCACAGTGCTAAGTATATAGTAGTTCATCACTAAACACTTGTTAGTATAAATGAATTCAGTGCCTCTAAAAAGGGTAGGAATAGCAACAGCAAAAGGAGAAAGGGAAGCTGCAGGTCCAAGAAATACCCTCAGTTAACTGTGTCTGTTTGGGGTCTTTGCCATGAGACCAGAACAGACTGAGTGGGGCTGACCACCGGACACTTAAGAGAAAGGAATCATGTGGGAGGAAGGAAGGGAGTTATCGCTTTCAATGCTATTTGGAGAAATATTCAGCCTCAAACAAGGAAAACTGAAAGTCAAAAAAAGTCATAGTCTATAAAGGTAGGGAGAACATACATGAAAAATAAAAAGGATGGGGAGAAAACACACATTAACGGAGCACCAGAGCCAGGTACCATGCTAAATGTTTTACATATACTGTTTAATCTTCTCAACTAGCATGTAAGGTAGGCACATAAGGAAACAGGCTACAGGAAGATAACAACTCCCCTAAAGTCACACAGCTTGTAAGTTACAGAGCTGAGAGCTGGGGCTCAACCTATAAGAAAGCCCAAGCTCATGATTCAGTACTGTACATTGGGCATTAGACATGAGGGGTTCAGACAGAGATGTAAACGGTAGGAGATCAATAAGTCAAGAGAGAAGGATATTAAAAGAAAGTAGTGAAGTGCAAGGCAGGCAGAAGTTTCAGGATAAAAAGTCATGAGCACCAGACCTGTGCAAGAATATACATGTCCCACTAGTATGGGGCTACTTCTTAAAAGACACCAATCACCCCTATGATGTCCACTTTATTCCATGAAATTTGATATTCACATAATGTTCCTTTTAGTCCCTGTGATAATTCTCTTTCAGTTCTCATAGTTAAAAGAACTTAACTTTTATTACCAAAATAAAATGTCTCTGTCTTCCTCTTTCATAACTTTGTAACTGGGCACTCCCAGAAAACGAAAAAAAACTACTTATTTGTGTAACACACCTAGTTTTAAAAGGACAATCCCTTAAGAGATTGAAAAGACAAGCCACAGATGAAAAGAAAATGTCTGCAAAACGGATATCTGGCAAAGGAATTATATCCAAAATGTATGAAGAACTCTTAAAACTCAGCAATAAGGAAACAAACAATCCCATTCAAAAATGGGCTGAAGCTCTGAACATTTTACTAAAGAAGATATACAGATGGCAAGTAAGCATATGAAAAGATGCTCAACATCATATGTCATTAGAAAATTGCAAATTGAAACAACAATGAGATACCACTACAGAACAATTAGAATGGCAAAAATCCAAAACACTGACAACATCAAATGCTGATTAGGATGTGGAGCAACAAGAACTCTCATTCACTGCTGATAGGAATACAGCTTGGCAGGTTCTTACAAAACTAAATATAGTCTTACCATACAATCCAGAAATTGTGCTCCTTGGTATTTGTCCAAATGAGCTGAAATCTTATGTCCACACAAAAACCTGCACATGAATATTTATAGCAGTTTTCCTTATAATTGCCAAATATTGGAAACAACCAAGATGTCCATCAATAGGTGAATGGATAAACAAACTGCAGTACATTCATAAAATAGAAAATTATTCAGCAATAAAAACAAGCTATTAAGCCATGAAAAGACCTTAAGTGCATATTGCTAAGTGAAAGAAGCCAGTCTGAAAAGACTGCATACTATATCATTCCAATTACGTGATATTCCAGAAAAATGCAAAACTATAGAGACAGTAAAAACACCGTCTTTACTGTATTGCCAGGTTGCCAGGAATTCAGGGAGAAGGAAGGAGGGATGACTAGGTGGAACACAGGGGACTTTTAAGATGATGGAACTATTCAGTATGATACTATAATGGTGGATATAGGACATTATGCATTTGTCAAAAGTCAGAGAACCGTACAACATAAAGAGTAAACCCTAAAGTGAACTATGGACTTTAATTAATAGCAATATATCAATATGGGTTTATCAATTGTAACAAATATACCACACCAATGCAAGATGTTAAGAACAGGGGAAACTATGCATATGTGTGCATGTGGGAAGAGGGAGTAATATGGCAACTCTCAATTTTTCTGTAAACCTATAATTATACTAAAACTAAAGTCTATTAATTTAAGAAAAGAAAAAATGATACCTAAACATGGATGTCTACTAGGCTCAACAGCTAATGGTGTGAAAATTGAACCTGTAAACTTGTATACATGGACATTTTGGTAAACTTTGGCAAATTTAAATTTTCCTTTGTCCTTTGAGGCTGTGTTTTACATTTGAAACAAATCTTAAGGCTATCTGTCACTTTAAAATGCTGCTTATGATGAATGCATCTTCTTTTTTATACATAGTGAATCTACCAAAATTAACTTTCGTCTTACTCCAGATTAGTAGAAGTTTAATTTTAGTGCTTCAAGTTGTTTTAAGACAGAAACCACATTCTATTTCACAATCATGTGAATAAAGGGTTGTTCCTCTCTGAAGAGAATTCATTTTGTTCTTGTTTAAAAGACAAACACCTCTTTGGAAAATCATCTCATTTCATCCTTATCCATCAAATTTGTCACTAAGGTTCAGGAACTAATTACCTTTGTAGTACCAAGACAAAGAAAAATGAAAAAATGAATAGTGATTACATAGCTCCATTAGAAATACAGTAAACTTGAGACAAATTCCACTACACCTTTTCCCAAGACACACAGAAAGAACATAATTCTAATGTCCACACTGGAGAATTATCATTGGCTTGTTATGACTTTATGTGGTTTCATAAAAGGCAAGGGAGAGTCATTGTGTCGCAGTGTTTGTAAAAACAGGGAAGAAAGAAGAGGAAGCAACAGAGCTCCTGGAAGCTACAGCCCAAGTGGGGAGTGAAACTCAGGGGGGGCTGGGATGCTGGGGAAATTCCTCCAAGTCTGGAAAGCAAAAAACTGAGAGGACACCAGATTTCAAATTCATGGTTAACAGCACATTCAAGTTAGAAGTTTAAGTTAGAAGTAGAAAAGAGTGCTGGTATAGCAGTGAAATATTTGCGTTCAGGAGTCCTCTCTCACAATTCACTCCTTTGGACAGTTTTCCACTAATGATAGATGTTTACTTCCTGGTTCATGGTGGTGTTCTCAGCTGTATGTAGTTAAGTGATAAACATAGAGAGATTGCAATTCAACATTCCATTGAGAGTTAAAGCTCTGTGAGACCATTTGAATTGAGACTGTCAATCCCTTTTATAATTCTAATCCATTCTAGCAGGTCCCAGTGAGATGATCCATTCCTCTCTGGAGCCAAGAAGCCAACTAGGCAAAATATCAAGAGCTCCACCCTAAGAATCATAAACCTCTGCATTGTTCCTGTGAACAGGACGAGCTAGATAACAACTGGCCCTCCTCAGCCTTTCAGCAATGCCCTTGACTCAGCTCCTACATCCTCATCAGGTAGCCAGTCTATCTGCCTCCCACTCAGGTCTCTGGGTACCCAAGGTTTCTCCATTTTCTCCTCCTGTCTCAGACCTCTGTCTCCCCTAGGGAACTCTATGCTGTATTCTAGCCAGCTGACTAGGATCTATTGGATGTCTAGGTACTGCCAGGCATCGCCTCCAAATTCTTTGTGTTCATTCTGAAATAAGGAAGTGTGAAGTAATCAAGTACCTGGAAAGAAAAGTAACTCAATAAATATTAAGCAGCAACTGGGAGGAGTAAAATAAAGAATGCAAGGGCTAAAAAAAATAATCTGGTAGTTCTCAAAATGGAAAAGCATCTCTAAAATAAATCTGTTCAGACATCATCCCAGGTCCAGTGAATAAAAATGGCAGGGGGTGGAAAGAGGAGTGTAATTTTTAAAAAGCTCCACAAGTGATTTTGATTTGCAACCGTGTTTAAATACAGATAGAATTTGTAACTGAGCCAGAGCATTTATTTTTGCAGCTATTTTCTTTGTGTTCATTTGGAAATAAGGTGTGAAGTAATCAGGTACAAAGAAAAAGAAGTTATTCAATGTATATGATGCAATAAACTACCACTCCTGTACATTTTTTAACTGAACACATTTTCTTTTTGGTTCAGTAAAACAGTGCTTCTAAAACTTTCTTTTTAATTTAAGAAAATATGAGAATACATGAAGTTTTACATTAAAAAATCAATTAACCCAAACACACAGAGAAGAGAATTACCAAGTTAATTCTATAATTGATCTACAGTTAACTCCTCTTTGTTTAAGTTTTTATTGCTCTAATATTTCTGGCATTCAGAAGTATGTAACAACCAACAATCAACTTTTTTCAGGGTTATCAGTCTGAATATTAATGATCTCATATATTGAGCATACATGTAGGAAAAGAAGGTTTGGAGATTGAACTGAATCTGGATTGATCCCCTGGAAGTTTAATTTTGTCAGTAGGCTTTTTCTCCTAAAAATGAAATGTCTCCAAAAATGAGTTAACTGATAATTCTTTTAAGTTGCATACTTATTCATGAGTATTTACTGCAAATGAACTTCAGAGGAAAGCTGCCATATATATGTGAGGACTGCGGGTGAGTAGAAGTCAGCTGGCACAACATCTATAGGGGCTGCCCCCTGTTAAACATTCTGAAAATCCCATAGGGCTTTAAGCCTCCTATATGGTCTGATCCTAGTCAGAGGTGAATTTACTGGCATCACCCAGACAAAAAAGGCAGTTTCTGTGTGGGAGTCGAGGGGTAATTGTCAAGTATAACTGGAGACTTGGGGGGCTGAGGAGTTAAAGCTGTGGTTTAACTAACAATTTCAGTTTTGAGTTGTTGGGCACCCCCTGAGCACTAGAAAAACTATACTTGGGGGAGACAGTCTGCCAGGCATTAGTTCTGAAGACCTCCCACCAGAACCCTCAGATCACCTAGAAGCAGGAAATGCTCTGGTAGAAACATTGGCACCTAAGAGTCTCTGGCCAGTTTCTTAAAGGCCACATGTTACAGCCGGCGTCAGGCTTTTCTAATGTTTTCTAGTTCTCAACCTAAGTTTTCTTCTCCCCCAAGTCTAATCAAGGTAATCAGAAAAATAGTTTAGTCTCTGCGACTTCTAACACTTTTCTCGGAGTACGTTGAGTTTTTAATTTATAAGTACAAATAACCCAGCTGTCAGACTTTTATTCAATTCTCTAGGACTCTGTTCAGGTTTCACCCACAGTCTAAAGCTTCCTCTAACTACCCCCAGTAGCTAGGCCATTGAATTTATGCATATCTTCATTACAGAAAAAAAAAACACGCTACATTGAAACTTATGTCTATCCCCTTGAGGCAAAAGTCAGGTTTTATTCATATAACATCTCTATTCCTTGGTTGGTTCTAAGCTCAATAAACATTTCTTGGGAAAAATAAAATGTGATAGAAAAAGGGAGCAAGGAGGGGAGGAAGAAAAATGAAGAAAAAGGAAATTACTTCTTTATCTTATATTCAAACAATTATTTCTAGATGACAAAAATTCAGTTCACTTCGTACTCACACAGTTACTGGAATGAATCAAAATACACTTTCACACAATATAGAAGAAAGATTAGGTCAACTTTTCTTCCCTTGAGGCCATACCCCAGTAGTAGTTTCTGTCTTAGAAATGCCTCAGATCACCATATCTGGTAATTTTGTAATTCTCTCCTTAGGTCTTTCCAGCCTAAAAGCCCTGAGGAATGGGCATCCAAGTGAATAGTAGTACAAAACTCTACATTTAGCACCTGCTCAATAAATACTTACTAGTGTCACATAGGAATGCCTTGAAGAAAGAGAAAATTATGCTGCAGGGAATTATATTTTCTCTTGTGTAAAAAAAAAAAAAAAAAAAATGCATAGCAACTGGTCTAGAATGACTGAAGGTAAGCCTGGACCCAGCTCCTCAAGTCAGAACTTCTGGCTGATGCTCTTCCAAGGAAAAAATGAATTCACAGTGAATAAATAGCTGGTTTTAGCAGACCTGAAAAAATAGTTTTGGAAGAGAGTGATCTTCAAAAGCTATGAACATGAACATGTATCTGAGCTTCTGAAAGACAACTGGATAGAAGTTCAGAAACATAGAATTCTAGTTCTGTTGTTGATAGAATATAGATGGCCGACTTTAGCCAAGTCATTTCCATTTTCTGTGCCTCAGTTTCCTCATCTCTTCAAGAAGGATAATAATCCCTGCTATTTCTCAGAGTTGTTATAATTCCAAACTGGTATGTGATCTACTTCTCATTGGTATCTTCTCCTAAAAGTTCTCTAACAACAGTTCTTGGTAAACAGACAATTCCCCTAAAAGTGTTTGTGGAATAAATGGAGTAGAGTGGGTCAGAATGAATTTTCTGCCGAAATTTTCTGAGTTCAAAGCAACTTTGTCATTCTTTGAGGTAGATATTTTGATCAGTGAGATGAAAAGTATTTAGCAATACCTAATAGCTTTTCAATGCTCAGGTCATTGTGAGAGCTTTTCCTTGTTCTTACTGTTTTTATCAACCAGATATTTCAAAGAGTTTTTCCCTATGACATGCTTTCGTATTTGACATTGTTTTTATTTCCATATTTCATGATCAGATAGAGAAGGCAGGAAGGAGATAAACAGAAAAGAAGTGCTCAGTCTGGAAGTCATTTCCAGTTCTTATTTTTTCCTTTCAGAGGAGGTCACTGAACTGTAAAATGGGGCATTGGAGCAAAAGCACCACAGATGCAGATATAAAGATCCAAGTAAGGGGACTTCACTGGAGGTCCAGTGGTTAAGACTTCGCCTTCCAATGCAGGGGGTGCAAGTTGGATCCCTGTCAGGGAGCTAAGATCCCACATGCCTTGCGGCCAAAAAACCAAAACATAAAAACAGAAGCAATATTGTAACAAATTCAATAAAGACTTTAAAAATGGTTCACATCAAAAAAATCTTTAAAAAAAAAAAAATCCAAGTAAGTAATACATATTTGGGTTATTAACAGGACAATGAACACTTTAATTCATTAAAAAATTCTTCAATAATATTGTCATAATAAACTTTTATTGAACAAAGTACAAGTTGCTCCCTGCAAACTTAACAGGATTGTAAAACAAGAAATAATAGGCAGCTGGAAGGCTGAAAAGCTGAAGATAGGCCAACAGGGGATAGAAAGAAACCCTCTGATAAATCAAGGAAGATGATAGAAATATGATGACAGAAAATCATTATGACTGTCTGGAAAGGAGTTAATTTCCTTTCCTCAGAGAGGGTTAGGTGGACAATCACTATTGTAAAATCTGTGTCCTTCCAGAGGACAGTTTTAAGGTATCACTATCCATTCCATCCAGGACAGCATCCAGGTCCCATAGCGGAACCACAGGAGAGATTTCTCCACAGAGTTTGGCTGGTGTGACTGTGAAAACAAATAGAGTGTAATGACTGCAGAAGGAGCTGAGTGGGATTCTCCAGACAAAAGTAAGCCAAGAATCATCAGTCTTGAATGGTGATCTGTACAATGGTTGGGATCTGTTGCTCCGTTTTTCAGGTATTTCCATGAGTGCTTGGGGAAAAAAATGTTCCACCCATTACAGTCAAAGAAACTACCTACCTAGAGGAACACATATGGATTTTCATGAAAGGAGATCACATACGCTCAAAGCTGAATAAGGTACAAATCCTTCCTTCAAGTAGTTCACAGTCTAAAATAGGAGTTCTTAACCTGAAGTCTATAAATAGGATTATGGGAAATGCATGAAATTGAATTGAAAATATATAACTATTATTTCCTCTAACTTCTAACTAAAATTTAGCATTTTGTTCAATTAAGAATGTAGGCAGGGCTTCCCTGGTGGCGCAGTGGTTGAGAATCTGCCTGCTAATGCAGGGGATGCGGGTTCGAGCCCTGGTCTGGGAAGATCCCACATGCCGCGGAGCAACTAGGCCCGTGAGCCACAACTACTGAGCCTGCGCGTCTGGAGCCTGTGCTCCGCAACAAGAGAGGCCACGATAGTGAGAGGCCCACGCACCGCGATGAAGAGTGGCCCCCGCTTGCCACAACTAGAGAAAGCCCTAGCCCAGAAACGAAGACCCAACATAGCAATCAATCAATCAATCAATAAATCTTTAAAAAAAAAAAAAAAGAATGTAGGCAATAAACTCCAATAGTATTAGCAGTAATTGTGACCTCATCTCCAACTGAACTCACACATATTTTCATCTTCTTTACAATCCTTACAGATAGTGTAAGCTACTAGTGGATACCCAAGATACAATTATGCTCATCACTGCTGAAGTTACATTAGCAATTAGAGTCACCAGTTAATTTTATCTAATGAATTAATTAAGAAGCACATATATTGCTATAGCACACACTTGGGATATTTTTATATTTTGATAACTATATTTCAATATAATTGGTTTCCTTTGTAAGCCTGTCTACTTTATTTTACAAATTTTAAAACATTCTGAGAAGAGGTTCATAGACTTCATTTGATGTCCAAAGGGGTTCATGTTACAGAAGATTAAGGACTCCCGGTCTGAAGAGAAGTTAGACAGGCACACAGCTCCTGTACCAGCCTGGCATAAGTGTGGTGACTGTCTTTTGATGAAGTCTGGTTTCCAACCTTCTTATTGTTTTTCTGAAGCAACTGCCTTCCAATAAGTCCCTTTTCTGCTTATGTAATCTAGAGTTTATTAAGAGCAACCAAGACTCTCAGCTGGTACAGTATTTAATTGGTATTTATATACTATGATTTTAATAAGTATATTTTATGGAAAATACATAAATAGCTATCATATGTTAAATCTTCTAAAATATTAGCAGTTTAATAACTCTCCTTACTGAACCTAATCTGCCCTAATAGATGCTACCACCTACCTCATAGCAATTACCAAATGATGGGCCTTGTACCTAAAAAGAATTGAACGTGGGATTGCCATGAAAATTCAGCCCCATGAAGTGGCCACCACTTTTACATACTTATAAAATATAAACTGTTTGGAATGCCTCACTAATTATTTAATGTATCTTTCTCCACTATTGGACTTCTTTTATTATCCTCTTACTATCACCCAAATAACTTAGCAAGAATTCAAGAATAATTCTATTTGCTCTTTCTTCAACCGAGAAGGATTTACTTATCAAGGAAAGAAAGGCAATCTCCTCAACGAGGCACTCCCATAACTTGGATACCCAAGAGCAAAGTTAAACTGAGATTCTAAAACAGACATGGCAAATAGGCTTCATCTCACATGCCCACTGGGATCTGGTGGTGGTCAATGTCTGGAGCACAGTGATGAGAAGTGTCTTGAGGCTACATCCTGGCTCAGCATGAAAGAATGCTTATCGAGGGCACAGAAGTGGTGACATGATTGCTTCATATCTTCCATCCTGGCTTTACATATTTTCATGAAAACTTAACCAAAAGGAACCACAAAGCAGAGTTAGCCTAGAAGAAAGCCCTTCTTCTGTCTCTTGGTTGATTCTTCACGAGTTCAATTTTGATTCTCAACAGGTGTGCCAAGATTTCTTAGAACCTTCACGAGTGGTCCAATATCATGAGCTTGTTAGTAGACACAAGAATTAAAGATGTAATAATAGCAAATAACCCTCTTGGAAAATTCCCCATCATGTACCAGTTGATCAAATGTAAATTTATTTGAGTCCATCTAGAGATCCTGAGCTCTTTAGCCATCAGCATCACTCCAATTGATGGGTGAGAATAAAGAAAGACTTCAAACATTGGCAAATATTCGAAGATTCACAACCAAATGTCTGTTCCTAGTTTACCTTGCTTACAGAGATGACACATACCACTCCCAGAAACTAGTGACTACCTACGGTGGTAAACACTCTGGCCCTGGTGGCCTCTGGTGTTTCTTCTTTCTAGTCATATAATCCTTTTGAGCAAGGGTCACTCTTACTCCCAAGAGGAAAGTCAAAATGACTCACTTTCAGAAACTGAAAGTACACCATGTCCACATGAGCAGTGCTGCTTACTGTATAACCACAAAACCACATCAGAAGAAGTAGTCAGCTGCTTAGGAAGGAGAAGAGGCAGTGGGCTGAACAAACTCATCCCCCATTCCAGACAGCCAGGCTTCTGGAGGACCCATAGGCTCTTTTGCTAAGACTTGGAGCAGATGACAAATGTCACCAGCAAATGCAGTCAGGGCCCTTGGCTTCTGGTTACTGAACATAGGGAAACAAGGGCCCTCCCAAAGCCCTGTTGTGAAGCAGTGAGGGTTTGGCCTCATTCTTCTTTCCCTTTCCTTGGGCATGTTCTTCTCCTATTCTATCCTCTTCCTAAGCATCCGGTGCTTTCTCACCAAACCTTGTGTTAGGTGATTTATGGGAAGGATTTAAGGAAGCAGGGCCTTGGTCTGGATGGGATGCTGTCAGGATTCTATGATTGGGTATCCTAATAATTCTTACCTAGAAGGTACGAGGAATGAAATATGGCCAAAGTTTTAATTGGCAAAGAAACGGCAATCACTCACTCATATTAATCAGAATAGTGGCATGTTTGGTCATTTTTATGGTCACTTTTAGACACTGCTCTCATTTTTATCTGTGTTCAGATGTGATTATGGAGTAATGTTATTTTGCCTTGCTACACTGTGGTTGCAAACTGGCCTTGTCAGATGCCGAGAGTTTTGTCCAATTGTTTCTGTTCAACCAGAGAATACCAAGGCCTAGCCAAGAGCACAGGGTCAGTCCCAGCAACACCAAGGCCTAGCCGATAGAGCCAAGCCAGCTCCTGGCTGTCAGTCAAAATGATGAGTGAGAGTTTGCCCTAAATCCCGATCCTGTGGTATAGATTCTAATTCTTCTGATTAGTTTATGCCACTTTGAAAGAGTGAATTGTCCCAAGGAGGGAATGGGAAACAGAATAGTTTTAAGCCAAAGGTGGAGGGAAGGATAAATCTCAGTTAACAAGAGTTAAATTTTTGTCCCAAAGGGGTTGGAGAGATGTCCTGTACTTACATTACAACAGTGACCTTTTAGAGACAAAAGCTGACCCAGATAAGCCATAACGGTGAGACTGGGCTAAACTGTGGAAGAGAACCCCTTCACGACTTCACCAGGTAAATCAGACAGGCAACTGGTTCCTCTGCCAACATACAGAGCTGGCCTTGCATTTCATTGCCACGGTTGAACTTCCGCATAACCAATTCAGTGAGGCACCTTCATGTCACTCCCGTGTTGATTTCTCCAAGCATCTCTCCCTTCACACTGAATCTCCTTCTTGTCCGGCTGACCAGACTCTGCTAGTTTTTATATGGAGATGGTTTTTTTGAACTCATATTGGAGCTTGACTTGCCAGCTCTAATGAGTTGCTTTCAGAATGATAATGACTGTCCTGAATAACCCACCCTCTCTCTTTTTTATTTACCTTCCTCTTTTTTTTATTGAAGTATAGTTGATTTACAATGTTGTGTTAATTTCTGCTGTACAGCAAAGTGATTCAGTGATACATACATATACATTCTTTTTTATATTTTTTTCATTATGGTTTATCTCAGGATACTGAATATAGTTCCCTGTGCTATACAGTAGGCACTGTATAGCCTACTACGGTGTTTTTCCATTCTATATGTAATAGTTTGCATCAGCTAACCCTCTCGAAATACTCATGTCAGACAAAATAGACTTTAAAACAAAGGCCGTAAAGAAAGATAAAAGAGGACACTATATAATGATAAAAGTATCAATACAAGAAGAGGATTTTACGCTCGGCAACATATATGCACCTAATATAGGAGCACCCAAATACATAAAACAAATACTAACAGACATAAAGGGAGAAATCGATGGGAATACAATAATAGTAGGAGACGTTAACACCCCACTGACATCAATGGACAGATCTTCAAGCCACCCTCTCTTGCCTGTCTTTCCTCTACTCTGCCGGCTGAGTAGGACATTGAATTCTGTGATTTCTCGTCATAATACTTTGCTGCCACCTGGTGAAAACTCATAGCTGAACAGGACACGAGTCACCATCGACTTTCAATCTCTACACACGCTCACACAGACACACACGGGAAGTATTTACCGCTGTGGTGTAAGTGAAGCTGGAATTCCTGAGGACATCTTGTTGATTCTTCAGTTTTGTCTATAACTGGTCTTTAAAAATAAATGCTGTGGCAACATTCATATTAAAGAAACACACACACAAGAAACAAATACCCATCTGTTTACCTTCTGCTTACATTGGTCCATTTTATTTAATCTTCAAAATTGCTCTATGAGATAATGTATTAATATCCCCACTTCACAGGTGAGGAAACTAAGGCACAGAAAGGCTAAGCAATGTCCCCAAAGTCACCTCGCTTGTTAGGAGAAGAACTAAGATGGAACCTCGGAGAGTCTGGCTTCAGAAACTGTTCTTTTCTGCTGTACTTTTCTGACTCTTACTATGCCTCCTGGAGCTCTGATCACTGGAGAAGAGAGACAGGGAGGGAAAGAAACTTCCTATCCCCTTCCTGAGCCGACATCCCGTGCCCCTCCATCCTCCGTGTCTCAGGCACCTTAGTGCCCTTGAACCAGATTCCCAGCTTCTGTGGACTCAATGATCACCCTTTGTGATTCAGATAGCTAAGATAAGGCATCAGCAAGAGAAGCGCAAAATTCCAATTCTTCCCCAGTTCTAATAAGAATAAGTGATTAAAATCTGTATGTAGATATGTAAGTAGACTATACTTAGACTATTTTAAATGTAACCTAAAAGCTTAAAGAAGCAATAGATTGAAAAAGAAAATTAATTTTGAAGACCAGAGTAACTTCTGAATGATATTTTCTGAGCACAAATGAACCATCAGGGTTATCGTTAAAACTTGTACTGATGCATCTGAGACATAAGAAGGACACCAGGAATAGAGTGCTTTGCATGCCGGCCACCTCCCCTGGGTGGCCAGCCTGATGGCTTTAACACAGAGGAGGAGGTAGAAGTGTGGGGTGGGCGGAGTCACTCTGAGAGACACTGTTAGGAAACCTTTCTACACACGGAGGGGGAAATTAGGAAAGAGGAACTCCCTCCATAGACACTTAGGTCTGGATCTCAGCCATGCCAGAGACCAGGAAAGGAACCCGCAAGCTGACTCTCCGGAATAGAGGTCACGAAGTGACTGCCCAAGGGCCCACTCCAGCCCACAGATATGTTTTGATTGGCTCACTCGGTGCTTTCTAAGCCATGAGTCAGTACCAGCATTTACAAATCAGGAAATTTCACATAAATTTGGATTTCCGACCTCTCTTTAAAAATTGGAAGACTTAGTAATACTGGGCCCGCATCCCCACATGGTAACAAGCTGAGTTCATCCAGGCCCTTCAGAGAGGCCAAGTCTGGCAGGGTGCCCACCCAGCCAAAACACTCATGTAGCCTCCCTCTGGGACCCTAGAGCATTTGAGTCTTTAACTTCTGATCCAGCAGTGGCTGCCCAGGGCCCTGGGACAGGACGCTCCACCACAGAGGACTGCGGCTAAAAACTGCCAGCCCACTCAGCACTCAGCCCACAAATGGGTCATGAACACAGGACTTAGAGACAACGCCCTTCAGCCATATAAGAACTCCCATAATGTGATGACGACTTAGCCTCCCAACTTAAATTCCCGTGATTTCCTTCACATACCCTATGCTGCAGCCGTACCTCAATATTTCCTGTTCTCTAGATATTCTTCCCAAATTTGTACCCTCTACTTGGAACATCTCCACCTCTCTACCCCCGGCTTCTGGGTCCAGCTCAAAAGTTGTCCTGTGAAGGCGTCTTCAATTTTGTAGTCAGAATGAATCCCTCCCTCCTGTCTTACTTTAATATTAGTTTATGTTTCTACTGTAGGATTACCATAATCTGATTTCTATGATAGTTAGTCTTAACTTGTGAACTCCTGAAAGGCAGAAATTGCCTCTTACTTATCTTTGTGCCCACCCCCTCTCCATAACCACTCTTCTCAGTTCCTAACAAAGTACCTCATCTATAGTATATTGTCAATGATTGTTGAATATGTTTTTAAAAGATCACGAAGTAGGCATTGGTTTCTACTGCCATCTAGTGACCGTAATGTAGAATTATGCCTAAAACCATTTCCATTTTATAGGAACCAAACATTCCAAAACCATCCATCCGTTTTCTTTCTTTCCTATATTTCTTCTTCCTTCCTTCCTTTTTCTCCTTTCCTTTCCTCCTTTTCTCTTTCATTTTTAATTCATTTATCCTTTCATTCAACAAATACTCTTTGATCATCTTCTAGGTGACAGACACTGAGCAAATAAGAATCAGTGCAGGACTTCCCTGCTAGTGCAGTGGTTAAGAATCCGCCTGCCAATGCAGGGGACATGGGTTCGATCCCTGGTCTGGGAAGATCCCACATGCCGCAGAGCAACTAAGCCCGTGCACCACAACAACTGAGCCTGTGCTCTAGAGCCTGCGAGCCACAACTACTGAGCCCACGCGCCTAGAGCCCGGGCTCCGCAACAAGAGAAGCCACCACATTGAGAAGCCCGTGCAAGGCAATGAAGAGTAGCCCCCACTCGACGCAACTAGAGGAAGCCCACGCACAGCAACAAAGACCCAACACAGCCAAAAATAAATAAATTAATTAAATTAAAAAAAAAAAGAATCAGTGCAAATGTGAATAGATGTGAAGGACTTCCACTGCCAGCCAAGGTGGAGCAAGCCCACTGCAGCCTGTATCTCCCAGTGATTACATAAAAACTGTGGACGAAACGCACAAAAGCAACTACCTGACAGCTCTGGAAAGTTAAGAATGCAAACAGATTAGGGAGGAGAACCTAAACTTAAAAAACTCATTTAGGGGTGAGTTTCCTTAGTATTTTTCCTCTTTTGTTTTCCCACTTTGACCCAAGGGATTCCCACTGGTTTCTTCTATTTTTTCTTCCAGTCCTGCACCAAGGGCAGCCCAAATTATGAATCTGTAATGTAATAACCATTACTCCAGCACCGAAAACCCTGAGAGAAAATCCATGTTTCTGGCCAGAGTAACCCAAAAAAAAGGAACCTTGTGGTACAAAGAGTGGGGAAATCACTTATGTTTTTTCCTCTTTCGTTCTCTCTCTTTACTCTCACCACTTTGTACGGAGGGTTGCCCCAGTCATACAGAATTATGGGTAATACAGTCACTGGAACTTCAAGTTAAACCTTATCTTTCTAGTCAGATGATCAGGAAAAGGAGTTCCTGGAAGCCAGAGAGTTTAGGGGATACGCTGGGGAGAAAGAGTCAGAGAGGGAGATCTCTGAATTCTGTGGATAAAGCAACATGTCCTGAATTCATCTCTGAGCACACAAGCTCAGGACAGACCTGAAGCAGGATAGCAAAGACCTTGAAAGGCCATCCAGAGAAGATGAAAGAAAACTCACAATCTAAACTTAATATTGATTAACTACAAAAAATAAAACAATAACAAAAAAAAATCAACCTTCTCCAGAGGATTTTAATAGGACCTGGAGCCTCAACCTTTTCCAGAGGATTTTAATAGGACCTAAAGTCTAAATATAATATCCAAAATGTCTGTATACAATCAAAAACTACTGACAAAGAAGGAACCAGAGAAATCTGACAACTTCTTATAGGAAAAGAATCAATGGATGTCAATCCTGAGATGATACAGATACTGGAAACAGACAAAAACTTTAGACCGGCTATTATAACCAGATTCCGAGAAGCAAATACTCTTGAAATAAATGTAGAGATAGAAGCTCTCAGCAGAGAAACAGAAACTACAAAAAAAGAGGAAATTTTAGAACTGAAAAATATCTGAAACACAAAATTCACTGGGTGGTCTCAAGGGAGATAAAAGAGGGAAGAGTCAGAAAGTTAGTACAGATCAACAGAAACTATTCAATCTGAAGAATAGAGAGGGAAAACACTGAAAAGAAATAAACAGAGCTCCAGGAATCTATAGGAAAATATCAAAAGTTTAACATTTATGTCATTGGAATCACAGAAAAATCTGAGAAAGGGATTGGCACAGAAAAATTATTTGAAGAAATGATGGCTGAAAACTTCCTAGACTTGGTGAAAGAAATAAATTTATAAATTCAAAAGGCTCAGAAAAACCCAAATATGTCAAATTCAAAGAAAATCATACCCGCATACATCATAATAAATTTGCAGGAAATCAAAGATTAAAAAAAAGTTTTGAAAGTTACCAGAGGAAAATGATACATTACAAAGAGAGGCAAAATTATACAAATTACTGTGGATAATGAAGACATGGAGGCCAGAAGATAGTGGAACAACATCTTTAAAGTACTATAATAAAATAACTAGCAAACCAGAATTCTGTATCTAGCTAACAAAATACCTATCAGGAATTATGGTGAAATTAAGACATTTTAAGATGAAAGAAAACTAAGACAGTTCGTAGCAAAACTGCTCTAAGAAAAATGCTAAGGAAGTTCTTCAGCCTAACTGAAAATGATACAACACGGAAATTTGGAACTTCAGGATTTAAGGAAGAGTAATGATATAATAAATAATAATGATAAATATCTAGATAAATATAATAGCTTATTTTTTCCTCTTAGATTCACTAAAGTAGGTATGACTATTAAAAGCAAAAATTATAATATTGTTTGATGGGATTTTCAATGCATGTAAATGTAATACATATAACAACTCTAACATAAAGTGAGGGGAAGAATAAAGGAAACTACATGATTAAAACTTCAACCCTTATTTTAGGTGGTAAAATAATAACTCTAAGTAGGCTGTGAAGGTTAGATATGTATATTGTAACACCTAGAACAGCAACTAAAAAATACAAAAACATAAATCCAAGAGATAAATTAAAGTATAATATTAAAAACATTGAAATAATCTAAAACACGACAGAAAATGGTGAATAAGGGAATAAAAACCAGAGAAAGGAAAATCTAAAATAAATAATTAGAGGGTAGACCTAAATCCAACCATATCAATAATTCCATTTAAAGTAAGTGCTCTCAAGATACCAATTAAAAGACAAAAATTGTCAGATTGGAAGAGCAAAAAGTCTCAACTATATGCTGTCTAAGAAACTCACTTTAAATATAATGATATATAGGTTAAAGGATGGAGAATGATAAACCGTGATATCACATAACTAAAGAAAGTGAGAATGACTATGTTAATATCCAAGTAGATGTCAAAGCAAGGAATATTATGGGGGAAGAAGGAGGGGGTCAATACACCTAGAACACATAACAATCCAGATATGTATGCTCCAAACAACAGAGCTGCAAATACATGAAGCAAAAACTGATAGAACCAAAAGGAAAAAGTACACAAATCCACAATTATTCTTGGAGACATCAAAACCCCTCAGTAATCAACAGCACAGTAGAAAATCAGCAAGAACTGAGAAGACCTGAACAACATTAGTGCTCAGTTTGACCTAATTAATATTCAAAAGTATTCTACCCAACAACAGAATATACATTTTTTTCAAGTGCACATGGAACATTCACCAAGGTAGATCAAGGATCAGCAAACTATGACCTGCAGGCCAAATTCAGCTCACCATCAGTTTTTATAAATAAAGTCTAATTGGAACACAGCCATGCCTATTTGTTTGCATACTATCTGTGGCTGTTTTTGTGCCACAAAGGCAGAAATGAGTAGCTGCAAGAGAAACTATATGGTCCTAAAAGCCAAAAATACTTACTATCTGACACTTCATTAAAAAAAAACACATTGTAAATCAACTATACTCCAATGAAAAATTTAAAAAAGATAACCTACTGACTTTACCCGCCCCCCCAAAATAAAAACATGTTTACAGAAAAACCTATTCGCAAATGTTTATAGCAGCTTTATTCACAATCACTAAAAACTAGGAAAAAACAAATGTCCTTCAACAGGTGAATGGATAAACAGATTGCGATACATCCATATAATAGAATACCATTATTCTATTCTGCAACAAAAAGGTACATATTACTGATACACACAACATGGATAAATCTCCAAAAAATGAATTACGCTAAGTGAAAAAAATGCCAGGCTGAAAAGGCTACATACTGCCTGATTCCGTTCCTATGACTTTCTGGAAGAGGTAAAACTGGGAACAGAGTGGTTGCTAGGGGCTGACGGTGGGAGGAACAGTTGACGAGACATGAGCTGTATGAGGAATTTGGGAGGCGAGGAAAGCATTCTGTATATTGATTGTGATGGTAATGATATGACTTCATGCATTTGTGAAAACTCAAAAGTATATACTAAATAGGGTGAATGTTAATGTTTGTATATATAAATAAAATAGGGGAAAAGGGAGCGGATATAATTGTATCATTGAGTTTCCTCAATATTAGAAAGAAACTTATCACTGGGATTTGAACAATCTTTACGAAATAAAATGAGCTGGTTTGAATACATAGTCTTTAATGTCCATTTTAGCTCTGAAATTCAATTATTCTATAATTTGATATTGTATAGTGACACCCTCCCCCCACCATGAAGGAGGACAAATCAAGGAGATCATTAATTTTATTTTTACTGATAATGATGATGAAGATGACATATTCTCTCTTTGGGTAAAATAAGTACAGCAAATCTTAATAGATCAAAATCTTTATTATTCAGAGCGGCTTAGAACCTGCACAATTATTCTACTCCACATTTTTGGGTCTTTCTGTAGAATTTTTCCAATAGTTTTTATTTAAGAATTTCCTTCTTTTATCTAAATAAATATAATTTGGAAATGGTATCACTTTTTTTTCTGTGTAAGCATTATATTAGTCTAAGACTCCTATATAATATTTTTGAAATACTGGGTATAGAGATAAATTAGACCAACAAACATAGCTTCTACATAATTCTTGACAAATTGTAACCTCAGTAAGAACTCAGTATAAAACACAAGAAAGCATTTAATCTACTTGTGATTATAAGCCACTTGATTATTTTACATAAGACGTTTATGCAGTTTTGACATTAGTATTCAGAGGACGTGCAGAAGAGTTCCCAAAAATAAATTTAACTGTGTAAATGAGCTGTGAACCAAAGAGAACCACAGAGAATCATGCCAACCTTGATGATTATCTGGTTCAAACACTTCAATTTACAGATCAGAAAACTGAAGCCCAGAGAAGGAAAATGACTGTTTTGTCAAGCTTACACAACTTACACACTGATGGCACCAGAACTTTAGAAATCAAATCAAACAGACAAGCGCTTGCAAATTTTAACAGCTCAACATAGGAATCTCAAGACAGCTTCAATTAAATTGACCAAGGCACTTCGAAATTATTAGTCTTAATTTTTGATTTTAAAGTCAAATCACCAACAATATCTAATAACTGCCCTTCTTCATCATCATAAGTATAAATCAGACAAAATCACTCAGAACTTTAATGATCACGTTAAAATGATCAAAAACAAGATTCTGTGTGACCTTATTTCACTTTAACTCTTGTTTCATCCATTTACCACATATTTTCATCTGGTGATCTAGCAGGTAATTAAACTCATATGTCCAATTGTTTTTAATGCTCTCTTTAATTTCAGTGCTCTCTTCAATTTCTCTGAGCTGCCTCATTCATATGATGGAGATAATAATTCCTACATACCGAGGTCACAGATTAATAGCCTCAGTTGTATTCATGCTGAAAGTCACTTCTGTCTGAATATATCTGTAGAATCTACCAAGTAACCTCAAATACAAGGGAAGGAATTTATCCAAACACAGAATGACTCCATGTGCCTGAGCCTGGTGCAAGGGCAGGATTGGAGAGACAGAACTGTGTGTCTGCTGGTCGGGTGACAGGTCATGCCAGAGTCTTCGAGGGAGGGCTCTAATAAAGAGAGGGTTAAAAAATGAATCATTTCCCCCAAATCTCTGCTGTTTCATTGAGAGTACAAAAGATTCTGATTTGAAACCCATGGAACAAAACAAGGATAAAGGGGACTTTCATAATCCTTTTTCAATTGAAAAATACAATAAAGTAAAAGCCACTCATAATTTCATCACATGAAAATTATATAAATAATTAAAAGACGTGTTGTGTTCCTCCCATTCCCAACACCCTTTCAGCCTACCTCTATCCCTACTTGTTCCAAGTACATTCCTTGAAGAAACCATGGTTAACAGTTTGTTGTGTAACTTTAGACGCACACACACACACACACACAGAGTTTTAATGAAATCATGTTATGCTATTGAACTGAAACTGCTAAAAACATATCATAGTCATGTTTTCAGGTCAGTATTTATTTTTAGCAGTTTCTAGTATTTCATAATTTATTCAGTCATTTCTCCATTGATAGACACACGCGTCATTTCCAACCTCCTAACTAAAGGTTCTGGCTAAGGAAGAGGTTCCTAAAGGTTCCTAACAAGGTTCTAGCTCAGAAAGAGGAATTAGAGAAGCCCCCTCCTGAAAGGAGGTGTTTGACAGCACACACAAAACACTCATGAAATGAGCAAATGGTGAGGAGGAATTTAAGGAAGGCTGAAATTTATTAAAACCAGACCTAACTCTACCTCAAGCTTTTTTGTGAGTAATAAATAAGATTACATATACAAAGCATGTAGCACAATGTTTAGCTACCTTAGAAGTTCAATAAATGTCAGTTTCCTTCCTGATTCTTTTTTTCAGTGCCTACAATTCTTTTCTTTCAGCCTAGCGTGTAGAAGTTTTTAAATTCCTGGGTTTGGGGCTGGAGGGGATTGAGGTACCCCAGGACCATCCTGGAAGCCACTGATTACCAACAGATAAAAAGTGTCCCAAGATAAAACACGTGTCCTCTTTCCACACAACCTCTGCATGATTTTCTTACCATCTTGGGGAATTCCCCACCAACCTCAGCTATGGACAAAGATATCCTTTGTCTCAAGTCTGTTTCTCAGGATTTCCATCTTTATGCCCCAAGAACCATGATCTCTTTACACTTGTTACCCGAGGGGCCTGGGGCCACCATACCAGGAGGATTCCTGGGAGCTTTCCCTGTTATTTCAGAGCTCTGAAAATGATCACTGCTGTATATATACATGAAAAGGTTTTCTATAAAGTTTTCCTTAACCCCCTTTAGGAAGAATAAATTGTCTTTTCAAATGTTTCCCAAAGAATGTATACTGCTTACACGTTTATTATATCTCTCATCACATTTGTTTAGTATAGTTGGTTACTTTCCTGTTTCCTCTGCTAGACTATAAAATTCTTACTGGAAAAGACCTTCCCTACTCTTCACCCCTGAACTGCCAAAGGACTTAATAGGGCCAACCAAGCCATATATCTGAAAGAACATGGGGTGGGGAGTAAGAAGATCTGGATTTTACTCCTTACTCTGTTAATAACTTGCATCTGATCTAAGAGAAGTCTCATCACCTGTCTGGATCTCAGTTTCCTCATCTTTAAAACATCTTCACAGTAAAGGAATGGAATGGATCATGTCCTTTACGGCTCCTTCAAGCTCTAACATTTGATACTCATATCTGATATTTGCCACCAGGAATCATGATAGCAAAGAGAAAAATGCTTACTATCTTGATATACTTTTTGACACTAAAATGTACATTTTAATCTGTAAAAATGAGTTACATTTAACTTCTTATTTGTACTTGTATATTTCCTAAAGTCACATCAGCGACACAGAAATTATTCCTCAGAGTGGGCTACTTTTACAAATGGCTTAGCAAAGTGTACCACTTATCAGTTGACTTTCATTATTTTCTTTTTCCAATGGTGACTTTTCTTGACTTTCCCCTTAACTCTAGGTGTTTCTATACTCTACATTGGCTAATTATTCTACAATCACTTCAAAGTATTACTACTAAGACTACTAACAATTACTACTAAGACTACTACTAACTACTACTACTACTAATGCTTTAAAGTTAGTGATCTTTCACACATATCTCTTTTGATTCTTAGAAGCAGTATGTTAGAGGGATATAGTAGGTAATATTACTTTCTTGATTTCACTGCCTAAAAACCCTCAGCTAGAGAGGTTGGATAAATCACCCAAGTTACAAAGCTAATAAGAAGTGCCACTGCACCAAGTCCCAGGCTTTTTGCACAACAAAGAGTTACTCCTTCCCCACCGGTGGCAGTTAAATAGAGCTGGATTGTTAAAGAAAATTCAAATGACAAAGCTTAAGCAGACAAAGGACACAGTAGTAGTGTCTGATCAACATCACAGCCACAGGGTCTCACAGAAAGGGGCCTGGAGAGGCCACATGCCGGCTCTCACTGTCCTCCCTCCCTAAGGGCTGTGGCCGGATGCACTTTCTCTCTCCAATCACAAATGCACAGAAAAACTTGGAAATAATCTCAACTGAGATTTTTTTTTATATTTTGCTGATCACTTGGACATATTCCTGCTATGTAACCAGCCCAAGTTACAAGTGCACATCATCAATCTCACTCTTATCAAATGCTGATAGGCCAGTACAAACTAACCCAGAACTCCTCAGAGCAACACCAGTAATCAGTGTGTTCCATGCCTCCATCAGGTTAGTGTCTCACAGAAACCTTTTAGCAAAACAGCTCAGGCTAATTCCAGGCCTGAGGCTAATAACATGTCCCTCTGTTGTATTTGCCACCTAGAGGGCAAAAAGAAATGCTGACTGTCTTGGAAAACTAGAGCAATCCTGCGTTCTAGCCTTTCTATTATCAAAGTGCTTGGACTTGGGAAAGGATTTATTCCTGTTCCAAAAATTGATAGGAATGCTATAAACAAGTACTATTTCAAAGCCTTTGGCGCTTCAGTATATTATCAAACTTCTACATTAATGCAAGCACTGAGATACTTCTTTGGATACATTTTTGCACCTGAGGAGCTGACCAATAATGGTCCCTGTTCTTGAAGAGCTGGGGAGCTGTCTTATTTGTCAATCTCATCTATCAGCTCAATAACCCCCACTCTCCACCTTATGTTCCACTCAGTTTTTCAGGCTCATCTGATCAGCTCATTTTAGCTTGTTAAGGTAATAATTACTAATTTGTTATAAAATTCCAGTCCCTGGAACCTGGTTTTGCCCATTAAGTTTCCAGGAGGCAAGAGAATTAAAGCACTATCAGTTCAGGTTTCTTCTGAGCTCCCTCAGCATTGAGCCTCACTCCTGATGCTCTAGAGCTGGATTGAGGCAGAATTTCAACTTCCAGGACTCAGTTTGGTTTCAGGGATCGGACACTTCCTTTAAAAACTGGTGCCACCCCATTTTGATTACTGTAGCTTTGTACTGTATTTTGAAATCAGGAAGTGCAGTGCCTCCATCTTTGTTCTTCTTGCTCAAAATTGCTTTGGCTATTTGGGTCCTTGAGATTCTATATGAAATTTAGATTTTTTTCTCCTTCTGTAAAAAAACGTTATTTGGATTTTGATTGGGATTGGATTGAAACTGTAGATTACATTGAGTAGTGTAAACATTTTAACAATAGTAATTCTTCCAATCCATGAACATGGGATGTCTTTCCATTTACCTGTGTCTTTTTAAATTTCTTTCATCAATGTTTTATAGTTTTAAGTGTACCAGTCTTTCACCTCCTTGGTTAAGTTTATTCCTAAGTATCCCACTTCTGGTTACATATCCAAAGGAAACAAAATCATTATCTTGAAGAGATATCTGCATTCCCATGTTCACTGTAGCACTATTCACAATAGCCAAGATGTGGAAGCAACCTGAACGTTCATTGACAGATGAATAGACAGATGGATAAATAAAACTTGTGGCTTTTACATACAATGGAATATTATTCAGCCTTAAGAAGGAAATACTGCCATTTTGTGACAACATGGATGAACCTGGAGGATAATATGCCAAGTGAAATAAGCCAAACACAGAAGAACAGAATACCACATGATCCCACTTACAAGAGGAATCTAAAATAGTCAAACTCATAGAAGCGGAGAGTAGAATGGTGGTGGGGAGCCATGGGCTGGTGGGGAGAGGAAAATGGGGAAGTATCAGTTAAAGTTTCAGTTATGCAAGATGAATAAGTCCTAGAGATCTGCTGTACAGCATAGTACCTCTAGTTAACAACATTGTATTGTATACTTAATTTGCTAAGAGGGTAGATATTATGTTAAATGTTGTTAATCGTAAAAAAAAACAAAAAAACAAATAAAGAAGACAGGAAACTTTTGGAAGTGCTGGATACGTTTATGGCATTAATTGTGGTGATGCTATCACAAGTAAGTATATACTTTTCTCCAAACTCAGATTATATACGTTAAATATGTACAGCTTTTTATATGTCAATCATACCTTAATAAAATGGTTTAAAAAAAAAAAAACTAATGCCACTATCAAGCTTAAGCAATACCTGCAATTGCCACTAGGTAGTACCAGCAAGCCAAACATGTATGCAGGAGCAGAAAAAAAATGAAAAGAAACAGAGAAGAAAAGGATGAATGGATATAACAAAATTAGTTGAATATTTACAAATTATTTATAACAGACCTATATGGTAGGGGAGGGGGAAATGTGCCCTCTGATTTCACATTATGATATATCCATGCACATCCTCCTAATTTAACTTTCAAAGCCCTCAATTTAATCTCTCACTATCCCTGAAGGAGAAATGTATGTAGTCATCAGACAAGTGATAGACATTAAAAATGAGAGCAGATGAAATCACCAACATAGATTTCTAAATACAAGTCACTGTTCTATTGATTCTACCACTGTATAAACTTTAACTTGTGCCTCACTCCAACTCTATCACATTTATGTAAGTCAAGCTTGAAAATCAGATATTATTTACCACTCCTTCCCTTGTATAGGGGGTTGAGGCTTGAAGAATAAAGTTGCCCACAATCATAGCACTAGCAGAGCTGGAATTCAAATCCAGATCTGTCTGACTTCAAAGCCTTTTGTCTTTAAATTAAACCATGAAACTGGGGGACAGGGTTCCTGAGTCATGACTAACTTTATGTAAGGTTTCCTGGGTGGGGGGCCAAAGAAAGAAAAAGTCCACTTTATTTCTAGAAAGGTACCTTAGCTCATATTTCATCTGAAATTCATTTCTGACAAATAGGAAATGAGTGACTTGGCCGAGACCACCCAGCAAGTCAGACACAGAGCTACAGCTGCAATCCAGTTCTCTAGTCTTGCTAAATAGGAGAGGCAGGCATTACAGGTGAAAGAAGAAAAGGTGAGGCAGCACTTCTAGGCAGAAAGCGATTTTAGTATGACACCAACATAATAATCATTGCTTATATTTATCTATTCCTTCCAATGGTCAGGAATTCTGCTAAGACCTTTACAACCACCGCCTAGATACTGTTGTCGGTTGCCTATCCTAGAATCATTTTCTCCCCTTTTCCTGGAACAACAGGCATATTTTCCTTTCAGGTATGGCCTCTGCTATAGCCTTTGCGTGGTGGTTGATGTGGGTTTGACCTCACCCTCAGCTCTAGAAGTGACCCTTATATCTATCATCCCACCCCCTTTGCCCAGTGATTGTTCAGAGTGTATTCAAGAGCTAATTCAGGGCTTTGAGACATAAGGAGACATCTGTTGAGGGCTTTTTGGAAAGAAGGTTCTTCTCCGTTCCATGGGAACTACCAGAAGAGAAACTCTCTTCTTTTAGATAGTAGGATATGAGGATGTAAGGTCTAGAACTGCCACAACCACTGTTGCTCCCCTGAGGTAAGACAGCCTGAGGGCACAGCTGATGCAAGAAGGAAGACACAGCAAGAGAACTGTAAAGAAACGCAACTAGAGGCCCAATGAAATTGTATCTGGACCAAACCACACCTGAAGCTGACATACTTCAAGACTTCAGATACACAGGCCAATACATTTCCCTTAAACTACCTTGAGTTTTCTATTATTCACAACCAAAGGCATCTTAACTGATTTGCATAAGTACTAGTATTATCCCTGTTTTAAGAATAAGAAAATGGGGACTTAGAAAATTGCCCAATATTATACCGTTTGTAAGAAGATTTGACCCAGAACTTTGTGAACTGAAAACCTTAGCTATTAATCACAAATTACAGCTTTCACATGCTAACATTCCAAAGGGAGGAAAATGCCTCTTCCTCTCTGGCTTTAGCTAGGAGCTCCTCCTTAGTCCTTCTCCTTAATCCTCACTTTCTACGGAACCTCGTTAAATAGCCTCAACTAGTCACACATTCACTGGACTAAGACGTTACTAGATTGATGATGTGAACTCACAGGAGCAAATAAGATTGTTCTATTTGATTTCAGAGGTGAGATATTAGAAGGACTCCCAGCCCAGGAATTGATCATGTGTCTTCACTATGGATTTCTGATTGTTTCCTATACCTAGACACAGTCATTTCCGGTGACACTGCAGAAATATTTGTCTAGTCATTGACGTTGCTGGGCAAAGCAGAGTCAAAGAAAACACTGTGGCAGTGGCCGTGTAAACATACTACTGCTCATAGTACACTTCCCCAGAGGGTGAGAGGGTGATCACAAACAAACCCACAGCATCATTGGAACACCTGTGTGATGCCAGTTTGGAACTTCTGTCTCCACTCAGATTCCGCCTAGAAAAGATTCCCAAATGTCCCCACCCCCAACTATGCTCAAATTGGTCTTTGCCCACTTAACCAAACCTATAAAATCACCCTTTTCAGTGGTACCAAAAAAAAAAAAAAAAAAAAAAAAAAGCCTGTGGAAGGGAAGCTCATCAAAACACTTTCCAGTGGGATCCACCAGAAAGACATTCCAGAAATATCTTCTCACAAAGTAAAATGACAATAAGAGGTCACATATGCCTCTTGGAAGCTAAACTCTTCATTCTCTGTGATGGAAATACTCTGTCTCACTCTCTCAAACTTGTTATTCAAGTTGCTTTTTTTTCACTACCAATCTGACCTTTTCTATCTTTCTGTAAAGATCTCCACCTCTATAGCCTCCTCCCTGTACACGGCCTCCCCGGTTAATAGAATTTGAAAGGAATACCCCAACAACTGGGCCTTTGAGGTGGGTTTTGCTACATGGTTTTCTTACTGACTATTCAAAATAATTTCAGCTATTTTTTTCAATCATTATATCTGGTTTTCTGTTTGTACTTTAGAATCGGTTTCCCCAGAGAGTGGCAAAACAAGACGAGTCTGCATTTTTCCACCACGTGACAGCAGGTCGCAGGGAGGGAGAAGAGGGGGCGAGGATAGGAAACCCTGCAGAGGCATGAGTGGAGGAAGATGAAAGATAAGGCTCTAAATGGCACCAACACAGCTTATGCCAAGAGGGAAAGAAATAATGCCTCTTAGGGGTTTTTATATGGCTCTCTGGAGTAAATCCAAAAGTCTACAAATCAGTAACTTAACCCTCAGTAGGCTAAGTGATACTCTATAAGAACAGTTACTACAGTATATTAAGAAGTTCAAATGCTGAACCACGGGCAAGTCAGTTGACTCTAACTGTAACTTTTGCGACAAACACTGGATGTAGTCCGTGTCTGCCAGATGACCTTCAGGACTGTTCTGACTCTACCTCTTTCCAGAGCCCTACTCTGGTGAAGTAGCAACTGGATTTTGTTTTAGACGCACTGCCCAGGTGTCTCCCTGGAGGCACATAGAGGAGTCCATCAGGAGAGGTCACTGCTGAGCCTCTAAGCCCCTAGATGAGCCATGAAGAAGTGGTACTATGGAGACAGACCTCAAATAGAAGAGCAAGATAAGGGTGGACTCCTTAGAATCACAAAACCCTTATTTTCCAGTTAAAGAAATGAAGACCCAGAGGTTAAAGTGACATGCCTATGGTCACAACCCTAATATATTCAAGACCAAGAGCAGAACCTAAACCCACCTTTCTCCCACCATGCCTTGCTTCTGTTTATCAGTTTTGGCAAATTTCTATAAATCAGATTACAAGACTGAATTTCCTAAAATATAATCTGAAGGTTTGGAAAAGAACTTAAGGTCAACTGATCAAACCTTCCTTGCTGGAGTCTATTCTATAACATAACTCTTAATTGCTGTCCTGTTTGTGCTTGTATACTCTCAGGGATGGGGAACTTATTACATCCCAAAGCAAAATATTCTGTATACACAGACTTTGAATTGGTTAAAAAAAATTCTTCCTTACACTGAAGAGAAATCTGACTCCTTGCAACTTCCCCGTGAGCCTTAGTTTTGTTTCTGGGGTTACATGGGGGCAAAACTAAACCTTCTTACATCACAGTCCTTTAGTTACTTGAAGATGCCTATAATGTCTCCCATTACTCTACTCTTCTCCAGGCTCTACACTCTAGTTCTAATTTAAACACTCTACCTGCCTAAGGGTTCCAAATCTCATCATGTATCCTGATCATTCTCCACTGGACATGCCAGTTTGTCCAGGACACTCCCACATGGAACTTACTGAAATAAATGTGAGCTCCAAGTACAGTCTAACTAGTACAAAAAGGAGAAGACCACTTCCCTTGTTCGGGTCAACAGAGCAGCCCCTGGAACCACATTTGGGTCAGCAATATATAACTGCTCTTTCTAACTTCCCTCCACAGCCTTCTCCCACAAAAGCATAAAATATCTAAATGTTATCATCCACTGAACTAATATCCAGTTGTCCTTAGTCATCTTTCAATTCTAGACCAACCAAATCCAGATCAGCAGAGCAGAACCGGCAGTCTATGGAAATTATAAGAAAAAAGGGGAAGCCAGTCAACAGCCAGTTAAGACAGACTTCCTTCAGTTTTGCATGGTTAAAAGGCAATTGATAAATGAAGGAATTTATCAAAGAAACCTTGAACATCATGAAATAAAAGAAGCAACTAGGAGTGATGTTATCAGTTTCTGGGGATTTATTAAAATATGAACTGATACCCATCTATGCATCATCACTGAGGCAGCATGTGTAAGAGGATGGATGCTGTTATACTTCTCAAAGTCTCTTCCAGCCAGTTTACAAATGTCAAATTGGTAAGTCATACTTCAAGACACTATACTTTGAAGTGATGCTACAACATTCAGTCCAAAAAAATGACAAAGGTTTAAGGATAATGTAAATTGACTAATTCTTAGGACGAAGAGTCTAACCTGTAAAAACACGAAAGCAGACCATTCAGATGATTGATAGAAAGGAATTATCATCATTCTGAAACAGATGGTTTCTCTAGTATTTAGGCCTCATCCCTTTAAATCCCAATGGCTCCAAGAAAATGGTCAGCGCCTGAATTAAATGCTCTATAGACAGTTTTTAAATTGCTGAAATGTCAAATGAAATGCTTTTCATGTGACAAATTCATACCACGTGTCTAAAAGATAACCTGAATGGTGGTGAAAAAGTTCAGCCCTGTGTGGTTTTAAATGTTGACTTTGTAGGTAAAAGGGAGACCAAAGAGGAACTCTAAAGCCATCAACTATTTGGGCTTCAAAATAAAATTTTCAGGGCTTCCCTGGTGGCGCAGTGGTTGAGAATCTGCCTGCCAATGCAGGGGACGCGGGTTCGAGCCCTGGTTTGGGAAGATCCCACATGCCGCGGAGCAGCTGGGCCCGTGAGCCACAATTAACTGAGCCTGCGCGTCTGGAGCCTGTGCTCCGCAACAAGAGAGGCCGCGATAGTGAGAGGCCCGCGCACCGCGATGAAGAGTGGCCCCCGCTTGCCGCAACTAGAGAAAGCCCTCGCACAGAAACGAAGACCCGACACAGCCATAAAAATAAATAAATTTAAAAATAAATAAATACATTTTTAAAAGTAAATAAATAACATTTTCAAAGTCTACTGTTGTGTTTTTAAATTTTTATTTTATTTATTATTAGGGGGAGGTTTTTAGTTTACTTCTATCTCATGAATTTCATTGTGTGTTCAAAATAGAGTCATATCTATCTAATTTTGTTTTACTTTTATGTTTACATTTAAGGAAGCTTCATTTCTGATCATGGTGTGTGGAATATGACTAGAGAGATGGCTGGATAGGGAGGGATCTTTTAGTGTAGTTCGGTATGACCTGGGAATTAACAGAAGTCTCATGGACTGAAAAATAGCATGGAAAAGTGCTCTAGAAAATATCTAGGTGAGTGAAACTGTTTTGGACTGCTCAACTCAAGCTTTAGAGAATGTCTTCATAAAATGGAAAAATGGATTTTTACAATGGCCAAAGTAAATTTTGCTGACAAAAAAAAGGCAATAGCATAGAGACCTTGCTTTTTGAAAGCCAATATAAATTATTTGGGAGTTGGTTTTATAGTTCTTTCTCTCTGGATAATATAAATGTACTTTAATATATAGATTCTGGCTCTACTTCCTATCATCTAAGAATGATGATATATAGCCGTGGATAAAAAGCTCGCCCAACACACTCCCATACTCAGGATCAGCAGGAGAGCTTGCTTCTATCCATTCTCTTTCTTATAAGCTGACGAGA
Organism: Eubalaena glacialis; assembly: GCF_028564815.1. Lineage (NCBI taxonomy): Eukaryota > Metazoa > Chordata > Mammalia > Artiodactyla > Balaenidae > Eubalaena > Eubalaena glacialis. The sequence continues at coordinate 60,766,577 of NC_083718.1, forward strand.
CGAGCATGAGGCCCCTGCAAATTAACTCAAGAGTGCTGCCTACCATGCTTCCTTGCTAATAATTGCCTGAAAGGAAGAAAACATTTAACCTATTGCTTGGCCAAATGTTAAAATTCCTGAATTCCAGTGCAGTAGGTATATTTGTGAGTGAAACAGCAGATTTTCTTTCTAACGTGGGGAGAATGGAATTAGATTTACCTTGCCTTAGCAAGAGTCAAGCAAGCTTTGCTCTCTCATCAAAATCAGTGGTTCTCCAACTTTAAGGGGCATTAGAACCACTTGGAAAGCTAGTTAAAATGCACAGTCCTGGGTCCCACAGGGATTTTGACCGAGTAGGTTGGGAGAGACGCCCAGAAGACCGTACTTGAAACAAATACCACAGATGGTCCTTGGTCCATACTTTACAATAACCCATTCTAGAAACCCCACCACTCCACAGATATACACAAAACAGCTCCAAGTGGTCCATGAACGACGGCTTGACAGTGAATGTTCAGCACAAATAGAGATTACTTTCCTTTTTCTCCTCCCACTCCTCCTCACCACCCTTTCTGCTTTCCCCTTTGTTTCCTTCCCCTCTGTCTTTGCATTCTCAGCTATGAATCATGGAAAAGCAGAAGAAAGGGTGAAGAAGAAAGGGTAAGCAGAAAAAAGGCCTCACTCCTCTTGATTTTCTGAGCACCAGACTGTCATTTGTTGGTGTCCTTCTTAAATTCAAGAATTGTCCATGAGTCCGGTACTGATGACACAACTTCCTTATCTTTCAGATCCATGATTTCTCCTTTCTTTTTCCACTGCTAAAAGCTTTGGAATCTCCACAAGCCAATAAATTGAGAGGTAAAAGGAAAGGAAATTCCATCTAATACATTTTATTTATTATAATACTTGTTAGCAGCTCAGAAAAAGATTTACTGAAAGAATTGAAGCTAGAGAACAAAAATATCAAGAACAAATTTGTTCACTCATTCTTTTATTTATTCTAACATCTATCTTTTGCCAGGGCATAAGAAAATTAAATAAAATAGTTTTCATTGTTGTTAAAGAGCTGTTCAGGAAATAATTAAAATAAAGAAATCAAAGAAAATCAAACAGAAGACTGAAAAATGCTTTCATAATATAACATCAACTTTGTTTCTCATTATCTAAAGCTGATGGATCTCCCTTCATTTACAAAGAATATCTTTACTTAAGTCACTCAATCGATCTTGGATTGACTCATTAAGCTCCTGACAAAAACAAATGAAGATGAGTACTTTCCCTATTTTCAATTCTTCTAAATCATTGGTCATTAACATGGTGTCCTTAGATCCCAAGGAGCCCGTAGACAGAATACAGGGGATTCATGAACTTGAATGAGAAAAAAAATGCATCTTGATTTTCACTAACTTTGAACTGGTATTTAACATATCTTTCATGAATGTAGGAAATAAGCCACAGTAATATTAGCAGTATCTGTGACTATTAATAGAGATCACAGATTTTTCTTATCACATTACAGTTGTACAAATGTTGAAATAGTGTTTACATTCATCACTATATTAAACTACAGTAGTTTGCTGACCTGCTGATATATTGTTACTTAATATTATTAATGCATCACAATTTTTTGAACATATCAATCTGTACTTCAATATAATTGATTTCATTATAATCCTATGTACTTCATTTCATGTATATAAAACAGTACTTTTAAAAGAGGTCTATAGCGTAAGAAAGTTAAGGGCTCCAGCAATAAACTCTCAATACTCTAATTCTGTGTCAAATTAAATAATCTTTAAACAAAACATATTAGGTTAGGACTCCATACAGATTCCTTAAGTGAGCACAACTTAATATTATGCCCTTGGATTCTGAAGGATCTTGAATGTAAGAGACATTTACTCAGGACATTTCTACAGACATGCCCATTTCTTTATTCACTATTGTTTATAAAGAAACCCACTAAGTTAATTTCTCTTAGGAATTCAACACCAAAAAAAAAATACTCCAAATGGATATTTATGATTCCCTTTATCAAATAACAAGAACTATGTCTCTGTGTTTTAGTTGTTCTTGTTTTGCTAAGGCTGCTAAGAAGATCAGAACCAAATTTAATACCTGATTTTACTGACAATATCATCCCAGTTTCGGTGTAAAATTACCTCCCTTCACTTAAAATAGTTTGCTATACTGTTTTAGCTGGCCTATGCTGTAAGGTCTTTTTTTAATTATAAGTTGACATAAAACATTTTTTGAAGCAGGAAAGATGAGAATTATGAACAATGGCTTCGGAGAAATATTTTAAGTCCTTCCATCTAGATATTTTCCGAGTTCTCTCTTATCCTGGGGAAAGGAAGATTTTTTAAATAGGGACTTTACTTCCCTCATTTAACTTCTAGATACATTCTGAGTCAGTGTTCGTGAGCTCTACAACCCCTAATCAACTGCCAGAAACGAAGGCGCTTCTGTACCGGATGATATAAGTTGTTATGTTATGGGGGCTCAGCAGGCCAGGCCCACCACAGAAAGATTCCACCAGTCTTGATAGAAATAAACTGCCCCCATGACATTCCAGTGATTCAGTTCTCCCAAGCATTAATGAGCTGTTATGCAAATACTCATGAACTGCAGAAAGACTCTGTCTTATAAGGAGTTACTCATGAAAGCAGCATCTGATTTTTTAAATCAATGTAATTGCCACCCACCCACTATACTATTCCTCCCTCTCACATCCTCACTCCCATCCCCCCATAGCCCAGGTTCACTCACCTACTCATGGAACCTCCCAGAGACTTCCCAAGCTTCCAGAAAAGTCAAAGGAATAAAGGTTCTGAGAGAGAAGTGTGAACCTATTTGGGTCACTTCAAATCAGGCATGAGATTCCTTGAGACTTCACTCTAAATGAAGCACCCATTCTCTCCACGCACTAAATGTGGACCTTGGCCTGACTCACTGTTATTGAGAGGCAGAAACGAGTTTTCTTAGGGAGTTCCTGATAAAGAATAAAGAGAGCTGAGCGCTGTAACTTCAATTCTGCCCTTGACCCTCTGAAGACCCTAAACTATTTTAGGCATCAGTTTCCCAACAGATGCTAAATGACTGAGCTCTCCTTTGAAAGTAGCCTGACCTCTTGAGAGGAAAAACCATAATCACAACCCACATAAGGGCTTGCTTATGGTAGCAAAGTGTAGGAATGATTTTCTGCTTAGGGAGTAGTGGTCAACTGAAAAAAAAAAGAAGAAGAAGAAGAAGGGGTTTTAAGGCAAAATAAATAAAAATGCTAAGGCTGAGGCTTAATTTCAAAATTGTCCTTGCATATTGTGTTTGCTGAAGTCTATTTATCATAATGATTTGAGTTGCACCTTAGAGTCATAATTTCTCAATAAAAATGCCATCCTTGAGTAATTGACAGATGGCTCTCAGGCATTCAGAACATGGAAAAAGAACATTAAATCCTTCAACAAAGAGACAATAAATAGCTACTGTGTGTCAAGCCCTGAAATAGAAATCAGGTATATTTTAGTAAATAAAACATGGACAACTTTTTGGTCACTTTTTAGAAGGTTAAATATACATCTACCCTGTGACTCAGTAATTCCCCTTCAAGGTACTTGCCCAAGAGAAACGAATACACATGAGCATAAAAATACTTGTACGAGAATGTTCGTAACAGCCTTATTCCAAAATCTGGAAACAACTCAATGCCATCAACAAGAAAATGGAGAAACAACTTCTAGTATCTTCATACAGTAGAATGCTAGTCAGCAATAGAAGAAGTGAACTGATATCTGCAGCAACATGAATGAATCTCATAGGCATTACGTTAAAAGAAGGCCAAGAATAGGCAAAACTGAACTATAGTAACGTAGATCAGAAAATGGTTACCTTCAGTGAAGAACTAACGAGAGAGGAGCATGGAGGGAACTTTCATGGATAATGAAAAGACACCATCTTATTACGAGTGGTGGTTACATGGGCATACATAATTGTCAAAGTCATCATACCGAACATTTAAAATCTTTCCTCCTTATGTAAATAAATAATCTATAATGAATTATTTCTTCTAGATCATCTGTCCATCTCAAAAAAAAAGAAAGAAGAAAAAAGAATAGGCATAGCCCTTGTGGTACAGTAGGGAGAGACTGACAATGCACGAGCAAATAAGCAAATTGATAAGTACATGAGCAGGATGCAGTAATAGTAAATAATAGAAGGACCTCATTAGTGTGGCTGTGGAAGAGAAGATAGCCTAAGAGCCAAAGGGTGAAAAGAAACAGCCGTGTAAAGAGCCCACAAGAGAAGCATTTCAAGTAGAAGAAATGGTGTGTGCAAGGGCCCTGAGGTAAGAGAGGGTGGTGGTTCCAGGAAATGAAGGGGCCAGTTTGGCTGAAACATAGTGGATGCTGGGGAAGCTAGCATGAGATGCTGGGGAAGCTAGCATGGGGAGGTAAGCAGGGGCCAGAAGATATCGGTCAGGAAGGCCATGGGCAAGAGTGGATTTTTAACTTTAGAGCATTTGAAAGTTATTGGAGGATTTAATACAGGTGAATGGTGTGATCTAATTTATGTTTTTAAAATACCACTCTGATTGCTAGGGTGAAAATGGAGGAGAACATGAACTATGTAAACCAATTTCTCTCTTAAAAGCTATTAACCTCTTTCAGAATGAATTTTGTTCAATTATATAGAGCAATTTTACTCTATCATATCAATCTTCAAGGCTTGGGTGTCAAGTGTAAAAGAAGGATAGTTCTCTACTAAATGAAATGGGTTTGCCTTTTTTTTATCCTTTCATTTTATCCTTCAACCTGAAGGGAAAAGTACTCAAATACTCTTGACTACAGAATGAAGTTTGTCTATTGGGAAAATGCAGCCCCAACTGCTGTGGCTGAAGCTTCAGGAGGGGGATACAAAGAGCAACTATAAACAAATAAGTTACCCCAATCAGGCAGTCCCACCTGCTGAATCAATGAGTCTCAGGATCAATGAGTATGCATGTGGGGAGAGGCACAGACTTCAAAGCCAGATTACCCTCTCAGGCATTCTGCAGCTATCTTTTAAAGGCTAGGTTAGCAGAAAATAAAAAAGCAATTTTCTCATCTCTTCTCCCCCGCACCTCGACCTTCAACCTCGTAAAGAGGAGACAGCTCAACCTGCAAAACTAACATGAAAAATACCCATCAGATCTGCAGCCAAGGAGCCCCGGAGACACAGTTACTTTATTCACCAAGGACTCTCCAAACATTCTCAAGTTATCTGATTATGCACTACTTGGAACAATGAATAAGATTCCACCCCCATGGGGTTGCCTGATTAAACAAAAAGTAAAAGTTGACAAATAGAGGGAAGGAGTGACACACTCAGATACCTTCTATCTGCAGTGGAAATCAATGCTCAGCAAACGAGGTGGGGAAATACTTCATAATGGGAGCGATCAAAAGAAAAAGCTCCAGCGGTTTACTTTGTTTTCAGCCTGTCAGCTGAAGCAGGTGTCTTCTCACTCAGAAATCAGTAGAGCAGGGAATACCCATGGTGACTCCCGCCTCTTCCTCCCACTCGGAGAGAAAAGTTTTACTTGAGAAGAAACAAATTTCCCCAATATCTTTAAAGCGCTGAATTGTTTTAAAAACAACAAAAAAACACAGGTAAAAAAGAAGATGCGGTCTAATCGAGTTATACGCAGGAAAATTTAAAAATTGACAAGTCAGAGAGAATGAGCTCTAATTATAGACATATTCGAAACCTGATTCCCATATCTCTGGCCAGGAATACTTTTTTTTTTCCGATCAGCCACCAACCAAGGATCTTCATTTACTCGACTGTTATTGTCTGAGAGTAAGTCATTCAATGAGAATTAAGTCCTAGACACAGTACTTGCCACTCTTTTATCCCTAAAGCCAATTGCTGATTTACTATTGAGATCTCCCCACCCCCCTTTCTCACCTCATATACAACTCTTTTTTAATTTAAATGTTTTGCCGAAGTAAAGGATCTGTACATTAACTATTGGTTCCAACAGACGCTTGGAAGAGCATTAAGTCTCTTCTAACTTAAAACATGACGTTTAAACTCAGTATACTTAAATTCAACGTATTTTGAATTTACCTAAAGGAGAAAATAAATGTTAAGTACTGCTTGTTTCGATTTAGAACCTAAGCATCTCCGTATGATTCTAAACCGAACACACCATAGTATTTTAAGTGTCTAGAGCAGCCAAACATTCAGGAAGCCTCCGTACCTCTTTCAGGAAAGGTGAAGCAGGCCAGTGACGGAGAAGGTCACGGAGGGGACTTAACCATCGGCTGATCTGGGAGGTAGATCCGGGCAATCGAAGACTTCTCATCCCCTCCCCTGCCCTTGAAGCCTATATCCACCCACAGTTCCCACAGCTGGAACCGTTTTCAAGGACGCAGCCTTGAAAGGGTAAGGTGTTATTGAGACCATCTGGATTGAATACGTGACTGCACCTCATTAAGGCCTCATAAACTTTTATAGCACCTGGCAGGGAGGCGCGAGAGCTACTCAGTTGCAGCCGTCCAAGACAAGCCTTGCAAGTTCCCTTGCTTATTAAATTAAACCTACCGCCTACCAGCCTGGAGCGGTCTGCCTCTTTCCTCCGTCTCTCCTTTTCCAACGTGTAGGGGGCCTGTTTATAAACGAGCAGTTCATTAATAGCTCTCCTTGAAAAGAGGAGTTTCTCGAAAGTGCTTGAATTTGAATCCTTGGGAAGAATGGGAGCAGCCTGAGGGGCGATTTTGCTGTCACACTCATTTTCTTTCACTTTTAAAAATTTAATTATTTTTATTGAGGTATAATTGACATACAATATTATATTGGTTTCAGGTATACAACACAATGATTTGATACTTGTATGTATTGTGAAATGATCTCCATGAATTATTTATTTTATAACAGGGAATTTTGAACTTTGTGACGCCCTTCACCCACTTCATCCATTCCCTATCCCCCCACCCCGCCCCCTCTGGCAACCACAAATATGTTCTCTGTATCTATCAGCTTGGGATTTTTTGTTTTGGGGGGTTTTTTAAAGGAGGCCTGAGAAGTCCTCACTGAACTGAGAAAGTGATGGTCAACACTTTATTTAAAAGATAAAGGACAACACCTAAGTGCTAGTTTTTATGGAATCTTGGGGGGGGGGTCTTTGAAACCATAGCTGAATTAGCAGCACAGGAGGCAGGGAGCTCCATGGTCAACGTTTGGGGCTATTTCTGCTCTGGAGGTCCTAAGCCTGGGTTCCCTGTAAAGTGTCCATGATTGTGGTCACTTCCTTCTCAGCCTGACTGAGCAGCGAGGCAGACTCTGGGAAGTATCTGACAACCACACACGGCAAGTGACCCAAGAAGAAGCCCCGCAAGATAGGAAGCAGAGTGGAGAGGTCACTTTCGACCCATTTGGGCTGCTAAATCAAAACAAGTCTAAGTCTGCCCTGACTCTGAACTTTCTAATATGTGAAAGAATTACAAACCGTATTTTAAAGCGACATTTGAGTCTGGGAATGCTGCTACTTGCTGGCAAACCATCCAGATACAGGGTGTCAGCATTAAGCAGAAGATGTGTTTTTGGTTTCTCCTATGTGTCAGGCACAACCCCAGGCATTGGGTCCACAGCAGTGAAAAGAAAAGGAACTCCCCTTTATGGAGTATACAGTCCAGTGGAGAAGACACAGTCTAAATACACAAACATAATTCAGAAAGTTCTAATGTGCAAATACCGGGGACTAGAGGAGCTAATAACTAGGGGGCCTAACAGTCTGAGGAATCAGAGAAGGCCTTCCTGAAGAAAGTGATGTTTAAGCTGAGCCCTAAATAGCAAATGGGAGTTATTTAAGCTGAGAGTGTATGTGTGAAGCTGAGGGGGAGGGAGTAATGGTTGATAATTTCCAGGTAAAGGGAGGCCTGGAGGCAGTGAGAAACTATCTGTCATCTGTCATATTTAAGGAATTGATAACCATCAGGTACTGCTTGGAGCAGAGAGCCTGGGAGATTCACCTGGGGCTGGAGGGTAATAGTCAGTGTAGCTACACAGGGAGCTGGAGACCAGAGCAGTAGGTAAGCCGTGTTAAGAATTTGAAGCTAAACTCTAAGTCAGTGAAAAGCCATAGTAAAGGAGTTGAGTGGCACAACCAGGTGTGTGATTTTAAAAGAATGTTTCAATAGCAGGGTGATGAATGGCTTGCTGGAGTCCAAGAGTGCAGCAGAAGGACTTCCCTGGTGGCGCAGTGGTTAAGAATCCACCTGCCAATGCAGGAGACACGGGTTCGAGCCCTGGTCGAGGAAGATCCCACATGCCACGGAGCAACTTAGCCCATGCACCACAACTACTGAGCCTGCGCTCTAGAGCCCGCGAGCCACAACTACTGAGCCCGTGTGCCACAACTACTGAAGCCTGCACGCCTAGAGCCCGTGCTCCGCAACAAGAGAAGCCACCGCAATGAGAAGCCCGCGCACCGCAACGAAGAGTAGCCCCTGCTCACCTCAACTACAGGGAGCCCGCGTGCAGCAACGAAGACCCAACTCAGTCAGAATTAAGTAAGTAAATAAATAAATAAATAAAAGAGTGCAGCAGAAGAGCAGGGGAAACAGGACCAGGAGGGGAAAGTATCTAAAGGGATGGAAAGCATATAAATGGTGGACTTGATAATGGGTTGGATGTAGGGGTGATGGAGAAGTAGTCATCAGAAATGACCCCAAGATCTCTGGCCTGGGCAAGAAGGGAGAGGGCAAGGCCATTTACTGAAACTCAGGACAGGGAAAGGAGAGCAGGTGACAAGCAGGGGGAGGAGGACCATGAGATGAGCTCAGTTAGAGGTGCATGAGAGACAGTAAAGTTTACTCTCTTTGTAGAAAACTACGTTGATCAAAGATTAAGGGGGCTCAGAAATCTGGGGACCTAATTTACAACAGTGAATCTGGGTACTTGGGTTAGTTAGACACAGAACTGATCCCCAAGATCAACACACCCACCTGACCCTTGTGCATTTCCAGCTGACGCAGCAACTCAGCTGGGTGTGGGGACCCATAGCGTGCTGCACGACCTCTTTCCTGAAGACCATCGAAATGACCATAGTACAGGGACTCTGCACTGCTGAGATGACTGCAAGTGATCTTCAATGAGGTCAAAAATTTAAAATGAACCTAAAAAGGACTCTATCCCACTGCCTGAGCTTCTCATGTTCAATACAGGTTATTTCCCTCCATGAAAGTCACATCATCTTGCCAATCATTGTTTATTCTGTTCCAGAGGGCATCGCAGGCCATCTCAGCATGTTACCTTTCATTGGTCCCACTGTTCAGGTCCACACAGGAAGACAGAGCAGCCACAGAAAATGATGTGAATACTTCACATTTTCTCTTGGGAGTGTTCACTGGCACAATTAAAGACAATGTCTATTGCATCAAAGAAATTCAGTTTCTAGAAAAAAAAATTTCCCAAATTTAAAAAGAAAGTTCGTTTATCAAATAAAAGAAGCAAAATTGTAATATTTGACCATGCTAGTTTTTCATTACATAATTATACATACAGTTTTTCAGAAAAATGATTTCTAAGATTAAAATATTTACACCCAATTTCTATAATTAGTTTCTCTAAAGAAATGAAAGCATAAAAATTACTATTTCAAAGATAAATGTTCAGTTTCTAGTAACTAGAGTTGCCACATCTATTCTGGCTGAGAAAAGGAAGTATAGATTAAACCTCATCTAGTTTTAACAGACTTTGTGTTTTAATAGCAGGTCAGTTTACTGGGATTTATTAAAAATAAAATTATCAAGACAAATCATTAATTTTATTCACAAATCAACACTTAGATTTTTTTTCCTGTGTATTTCCAGAAGTATTATCTTATACAACCATTCAAAGCATCTTCATGCATAAAACAAAACAAAACAAACAAAAAACATGTCTATACTCTCAGCTGGGGAAAACCTGTCATTTATATTTGCTGCTGTATATATTTAATAACTATTGATCACTATACACAAGGCACAGGGACACGCAAATGACCTGAATTATGTTTTCCTTGAGAAGGAAAAAATTGAAAACAACCATCAACCATGTTAAAGTGTTACAAAATTCCTCTAATCTAGCCATCTGAAAGCAGTATCCTTATTTATGGCGTATGTTACTTGGAATCTAATTGGGTTTTTAATGTGATGTTGGTAGGGGAGGGAAGGAGGTTCTGGGTTTTGGTTTTTCTTTTGTCCTTTTTTATTCTTTTGAAGTAGATGAGGGGCACACAATGAGTAGTTGTCTTCGTGGGAGGAGAAATCTATCAAATGAAAAGCAAACAAACATAAAAACCTCTGTTCACACTACTACATATAAAATAGATAAACAAAAAGGACTTACTGTATAGCACAGGGAACTACATTCAATATCTTGTAATAACCTATAATGGAAAAGAATCTGAAAAAGAATATATCCATATGTATACATATGTGTGTGTGTATGTATATACACACACATATATATAGACATATACATATCCAAATCACTTTGCTGTACACATGAAACTAATACAATATTGTAAATCAACTATTCTTCAATTTTAAAAAACGATTCATTTAAAAAAACTCTCTTTTGTCCAGTAACTATAACCATAGCATTATAAGACAGAGAAGGTTGTCTGACTGTTTGATTTCTCCAATAATACTCACTATTTTCCTCCTTCTGTTTAATCTCTTGCAATTATGGTAAAACAGCACCAGAGCGGTCAAGATGAATCATCCATCCCCCTAAATGTCTATTTAGGAGTTGGCAGAAGTTACCAGAACCAACTCTGATCTAAGCCTATCTACTTACAGCCCTTGTTCGTTACAAAAATTTTTGAAACCTCAACCAAAACCTATCTTCTGACGAGACCACAGCACACTGCCAGGAAATGCATTTTCACAGGAGGGGGCTCACACCAAAGCACTTTTCCTTTGCTCTGGAAGGAAAAGTGCATTTGGTCACTCAGAATGAGAGCCCAGACAGGTAAGCTAGCAGGAGAAGGAGCGGTCAGGAACTAGAGGGTTGGTTTTGACAATCTGCTCATGCTACATTAGAGAAGCAGAGGCTAGTTTCCTGAAGTGAAGTCCTGAAGGGTAACTGAAAGTGGACTTGGAAGGGGCCAGGGTAAGGGGCATGAAGAGATCACGAAGAGTGCCGTCCAGGCTGGGAAAGTGGCAGTGGAAAGGGGCAAAGCCAAGGTCCTCTCTTTGCATTTTTATTCTGGACATTGTGCCCATGTTCCTTTCCTTCAGCACCTACACACACCCATGCTTGTTCCTCAGACTCTCCCAGGGCACAAGAGCTTTGCCTGTGAATCACCTGGGTGGCTCTGAGCTGGGTGAGCCAGCAAGCTCCTCCTGTGTCCCTTCTCCTTATACGAGTTATCAAAGTTACAGAAGTGGAGAGAAGGTGCATACATTGGTTACGCCATGGCTACCTTAATTAATAGGGGCATTTATACATTTGACTGACCTACAAAAACCCCTTCCCTCTGCATGCAAGGCAGGCTGTAAGACACAGCCCAGGACCAAGGAGCACTGTCTTAAAAGTCCAGACAGACAGCAGGCTCTGACCCTGACTACCAGCCCAGGGCATCACCCTCTCTTTCTCTGCCCATTTCTGGGTGTGTCCTGTCTGCAAGTTCTGCTTACAACAGGGAGGAGGCTGGGAAGGTTGGCTTTGAACGGATGAATGATTTCTTAGTTTTGTTTCTTCTTAGTGACTCAATTAAGGGTTCACTGAGGGAAAATATCACAACTACTGACTAATATGAGATCTTAAAAGGATCTGTCAGCCTCACCTGTTAACCTGTGTCCTAACCTTTCCCTAACTGTGAAACATTGGCTCAGCCATAGTGAGAGAGGGATGGATTATTGGTCCTTGCACACACCAAGACCATTACTGTCCCTTGCCTTTGGCCATGTCTCTCTGCCAGGTCCACTCCTGTCCATCTTTCAAGGGATATGGGTACAGCTCTTGACTTATACCTTCTCTGGAAATGGCTTTTACCACCTCATCCCATTATGATTTCCCCTTCCTGTAATTCAGAGCAGGGCTGATCTAAAACTTCTACTTTTACATGGCCCTTAGCAAGCCTGGGACTGCCTTGGTTCCAACCCTTTTGTGGTCATCTAACTTTTTATATGTAAATTCTGTCCTACCAACTTGGCTGTAAACTACTTAAGAATTGAAAGGCAGCACCTAGCACAGTGCTGATTGTTCTAATAAGGGTGTTAGGGTAATATTTAGAAGGAAATGTTACTATGAGGAGGATCTTTAGAGATTATCAAATCCAGTCATCTCATTTTACAAATAAAATGTAAAATGAGGTGATTTTCCCAGGGTCACAGTGACAACCAGAAGATAATCTTAAGCCTCCCCCTTTACCAATCCATGTCTCCATTCTAAATTGTTGAGTGAATTGAGTCCTTTTCTATCCTTGTACTCCATTACAAAGAACAAACACTCTAGAATGCAGATATAAAGAAAGCTGTGATTCAATCCAGTCAGGATCCCATATTTGTAAAAGGTGACTAGTTGACCATCAGTTCCAAGTAAATGTGGAGAAGAACAAGGTCCTGAATAACCAAGACAGTTTAAGGAAAGGGGCTGAGGAGCTCACTTCCATCAGTCAGAAACAGCTGTCTTGGGTTGGCTGTGTCCTGTCATATAGTTACTCCATTTACAGGAAAAGAAATGACTTCCATCCAATACCATTTTTGTCATTTTTGATCAAGTGTAAACATTTAAAGGTGCTTTAACACTCCTTGGAGGTGTGCAGAGGTTTGGGTAGGAAATTTTGTTTTGGTGTTTGGAATTACACACTGAAAGCTCAGTAAAATGATGCAAATATCACCTTGGCTACCTATTATTTTTCTGCCAATAAATAAATTTCATCAATTTCATATTCCTCTTTACTCTTCATCTTGCCTTATGGCATTGATTTCTTTTCTACTTCTCTCTCAAATTTTCTCACATGACAGTGTCTTTCGATAACATGCTATACTTTACTACAAAAGTCCTCAAGCAAGTCTCTGTATGCTATCTCTAATTTTTCTTCTCTTATTCTTTCTTAAACTCATTCCAATTAGACATTAGTCCTCATAGCTCCCCAAACCTGCTCTCATCAAGGTCCCCAGTGATCGCCACTTTGCTGGCTCCCTTGATCAGTTCTCAGCAATTCACAGTTCTCATCATACTTGACCTATCCGAAGCATTTGACCTACTAGGTCATTCCCTACTCCTTGATACATTTTCCTCACCTGGTTTCTAGGATCCCACATTCTGTTTTCCTCCTACATCATGGGTCACTCCTTCTCCATCTCCTTTACTGGTTCCTTCTCTTCTTCCCAACCTGTTAATGCTGGAGTATCTGTCCCAAGATTGAGTCCTTGGTCCTCTGTCCTTCTCTATCAAAAGTCACTCATCCAGTGTCATAACTTTAAATACCTCCTAAATGCCAGGCCTCTCAGATTTCTATATCCAGCACAGACCTCTCTCCTGGACTCTAGAATCACACATCCACAACTGCCTACTTCATATTTTCACTTGGAATTCAACAAAAACAGAACTCTGCATCACCTCTCAAACCTGAACCCCTGATCTTTCCCCTCAGATGTTTCCACCTTAAATTGTTACTCGATCCCTTCAGTTGTTCAGGTCAAAAACCTTGGAAGCATTTTTTGACCCCCCTCTTTCTCTCACAACCCACATCCTACCAGTCTGGGAATCCTGTCACCTCAACCTTCAAAATATGTCCAAGATCTGACTACTTCTCACCAAGTGTATCCTTAACACCCTGGTCCTGGTCACTTGGATTATTGCCATAGCTCTTGACTGGTCTCTCTGCTTTGGCCCTTGCCCATCCACAGCCTATTCACAACACTGAAGACAGAGAGATACTTTTAAAACACAAATCAGATCATATCACCCTATGATCAAAAGTCTACGATGGCCCCTATTTCACTCAGAGCATAAGCCAAAGTGCTTACAGAGTCCCACAAGGACCTACCTGAATAGTTCTTCGCCTACTCCCTTACCTCTCTTACCTCACTTCCTATGACTTTCTTTCCTCATCCTTTATTTCACTCTAGACACACAGACCTCCTTGTGGTCCCTGGAGTATTCCACCCACTCTACTGCCTCAGGTCCTTTACACCAGCTGTCACCTCTGTCTGGCAACATGCATGCCCCCCAAATCTGCCTGGTTTACTCCCTTACTCCTGTCAAGTCTCTCCCCAAATGTCACTTTTTCAATGAGACTTGCTCTGACCACCCTATTTAATATTATAACCTGCTTCCACCTCATAGTTCCATATTTCCCCTACCTCATTCTACATCTCCTTTTTCCTGAGCCCTTATAAACTTGTAGCATATAATATACTTATTTATTTAATTTACTATTTGTCTCCACCAGCTGCAATAAAAGCTCTATGAGGATAGAGGTCTTCTTTGTTTGTTCACCAATGTATCTCAAGTCCCTGGAATGATGCTTCCACAAATATGCTGAATGAATGGATGAATGTGTTCAGGAACCCCCTCCATTCCAGAGCAGTAAGGAACTGTCTGCTGCATATGGCCCTAAATGAGAAAAGTCAAACCCAAAAGAGACTTGACTGTTAATCAAAGTAGAAGTTCAAGTCTTAGGATTTCATTTTCCCTTTCCTTCTCCCACATAGGTTGCCTATCACTCTCTTCATGTGGGTAACTATACAGGAAAGAATTTTCACTTTCCTGGAATATGGACTCCACTCACTTACCCCAGAACTGGGAAGGAATGGAAGACTGAGTCTATGAATTCTTACCTACTCTCCCAAGCAAGGACCAGTTCTCTTCCTTCAATAATCATTGAGCTCCACTCTGTGCCAGGAACTGGAAACATGTTGGTGAGAAGGACAGGAAAGGACCCTAATCTCCTGGAGATTAAATTCTAGTGTAATTACATATCCATACCAAGGTCTGTGCCCAGATGCCAGTTATAGAACTTATTTCCCTTGTTGGGGAGAGAAGAAAAACCTAGGTATTCTATGTTACATTCACCCCTTAGAAGACGCGGCTCATAGTGTGGTCCCCAACTAGCAGCATCGGCTCACCTGGGAGCTTGTTAGAAATGCAGACTCACAGACCCTATCCCAGGCCTATGAATCAGAAACTGCATTTGAATAAGAGCCCCGGGTAATTCTTATGCACAGAAATGTTCGAGATGCACTGCCTTGGAGCTCTCCACTGACTACGAGCCCATTGGTATCACGTGAATTGTGGCCAAGGGAAATTTGAGGCAGAGAAAAGAGAGAATTCAGTTCATTTTCCCTTTTGCTAATAAACAAGGACTATCACTTGATGCCATGAATGACAGTAGGAATTGTAGTAGAAGATTCTAGATTAATGTCTGGATTATTTAAAAATCCACAGCATACAAAGCTGATCTGAAATAAATACATGAAAATCATTTGCTAACACTTTGAGCTTTCAAACACGTTCAAGAGACAGTATTTAAAAGTCTTAAGTAAATATGTTTGAGTAGAGGTTCTGAAGCCAGACACCCTGATCTCTAAGCTGTCACTCTATCATTAGTTGTGTTTCCTGGGCCAATTTGCTTAGCTTCTCTTAAGTTTCAGTTTCCTCTTCTATAAATTAGAAATAATAATAGTACTTACCTTCTACATGTATTATGAGGACTACATAAGGTAATGCACATAACGAAGTAAGCATGCAACATACATACAAACTTTCAGTTATAAGATGAATAATTTCTAGAGATCTAATGTACAGCATGGTAACTATACTTAATAATGTATACTTGGAACGAGTAGATCTAAAGTGTTCTCACCACAAAAAAAAAAAAGGTAAAGAAAAGAAAAAAGGAAGAAGCATAATGCTAAGCATATAATAAGCACTCAATAAATTTTAGCTTTTATTATTATTATTATTTTGTTATTCTGATCAACATTTATTCGATAAATATTTTAGGAATAAGATACAGTAAGAGAGACAATCAGGATGGAGTACGAGGAGCCTACTTAGATTAGCTGATTAAACGAGACCTCTCTGGGGAAAGAAGGTTTACATGGAAACCTGGAGGATAAGAAATAGCCAGTCACATTATGAGTCATAGAGTCAAGCCGGGGAAGGGAAGAGCAGTTCAAGATAGGTACAGATCATACAGGGCTTCAGAGTCCAGAAGAGGGGGTTGGAATTTATTCATCATCAGTGGAAAGCTACTGAATCCTTTCAGACAAAGGAGTGAATTAAATAAACATAAATGTATATTGGGGTGCCACTGGGGGCAAAGGTCTGGGAAAAGTCCCTGCTCCATATGAAGATGAATCAAACATGGGGTCAGCTTCTAAGGAACTGTCATTCTAATAGTCTGACTTGAGACTTAATGCCAAAGACTCCTCCTCTCATATCCTCCCACCCTTCCTTTTGCTCCTGAGCACCTCGTCATTGAACACCTCCAGGAACCAGCTCACACTTCAGCTCCTTTCTGGAACTTGTGCTGACCTCTGTCCCCTGCACCCCTGGTTCCTTCGTCTGATCTCTCAGAGCACCTGGCACACACCTGTGGAATAGAGCCTCTATCTCATGTGGTTGTAATTAGCTGCATTCCTTTCTATATTTATTTAAGGCTAAATCTACGCTTTCCATTTTTGTAGTCTTACTACCTATTATAATGCCGGCACATTGGCACATGGTCGGTATGCAATAAATGTTACTGTGAATAAAAGAGCTAACATTTGTCTGCCATTTCTTTCTTTACTGCAAAAATATGTGTGCCAAATTCAGCTTCTGCATTTTAATGACAAACCAGAGACCCCTAGACTGGGGGTTTTCTTGAGGAGAATTACCTCTTTTAGTGACAATCCCCTGCAAGAGGAAAATCTCAATTTGAAATGCATTTTACTAATACGTGGATGTGTATTTTACTCATCTTGCAGTTTTTTTAATTCAGACGAGAATTATTGCCATAGAAACCATAGAAGAACATATCCACCACCAGTGTCTTGGTCTATTTTTTTTAGTTTTTCCTCCCCATAGCCCTTTGTGGTTCTTCTCATCTTACAGAAGGGGAAACTGAAGCACAGGAAGAGCAGGCCACACAAAGAATCAGTGATCAAACGAGCACTTCCTGTGAGCGGGGTGCTTTGGAGGTATCTCTGAGGCGGCCACACTCATCCCTGACATCACCCTCACCTCTCTGCACTGCTTTCTCTCCTGTGTCTCCTCCCAGACATAGCTTTAACTATTCCCTTGTCCTGTCAGTCTGGGCCTGTGTCCCTGGTCAACCCCAGAAAACCCAGCCACGCCCACTCCAGACTCCTCAACTGGACAAAACGTCCTATGCTGGCCCCCTATCCTGCCTCAGAGCTGCTCACGTCCTCCCTTGCACCATTCCCTCCCTGCCACCCCTTCCCCTACCTGGTCACAAATACTAATTGGATCTTCCAGCTCTGCCTCCCTTACCCTTGAAGTCCTGCTCTTTGAAACAAATATAGAACCTCAAGTTGACAAAGAACTCAAGGGTCATCCAATCCCACCTACTAAGGCACCTTCCAAAGTAATAGCAGCTAATCTGATCAACCAGTTTGTGTTCATGGGCGGTTAAAGGGAAAGAAAAAAAGGCCAGCACTGAGACGAGCCAAAAATAAGTAAGATTTCAAGAATCAGGATAAGTTAACTGCTGCATCTGCTTGGTCATGACCACCATGCTAGCACGTTCACTGGAAGATTTCACCTCTACCAAAACTGTTCTTGGGTCCAAGAAGATGGGAGAGAAGAAATTCTCTTACTGTTGAATCTGTTACATGAACTTTGATCCTTGCTGGAGAAGATCCAAGTTTGCGCAACCAGAAGCTTATATAATATACAAAATGACAAATACAAAATTAGGTCCAAAAGTGAGCATTTCTTTAGAATGAGAAGAGAAATCGTAACAAATTGCACATTTTTAAAAAGGTGGTAAATATCACGAATATCGTAAAATCCAAAGCATCCCAGGGCCAGAGCAATGAGGAGCCCTGGAGTTTGTTCCACCAGGGTAAGTAACTCTGACTTTAATCCTGGAGTTCTTTTTCTTCTTTGTTTCCTGCCAACATCTTTTGAAAGGTTGTCTGTCTTCCCCTCCTCCGTTTCCTCACCAATGAATCCCTCCCTAATCACAGGCACTTCATTCCAGTCCGCACCACTCCACTGAAACTATCTTCTCAAATGTCCCCAGTGGCTCCTTGTCACCAAATCAGATGGCTTTTGCTCAGCCTTTGTGCTCCCGGTCTCTTTTTGGTGGTAGACTCTCATAACTGAAACCAACTCCCCCTAAACCCGAATTCCCTTACTGAGTTTATGATTAATCTTTCCCTCCAAAACTTTATTCCCCTTCTTATACCCTCTGACCTCAATCCTGTGCTAACTGAACACTAATCAACCAGAGTCAGATGACTAAGATTGCTGTTGTCCCTAACATTGTTAATGTACTAAAGTTGCTGCTGTAGATTTCATCATTAACGTACAAACTCAAGTTGCTTCTCCAGGACAAGGTGAGCTCACAGACCCCTGAGCCATGGACCGCCTGGCCAGAGAATCATAAACTGGAGACATCCTGACTCCTGAAACTATGATCAAGAAATGTCACAAGAGGATGATTGATCCCAGTTTCTTTGTTTTTCCCCTTTAAAACATCACTAACTCGGGGCTTCCCTGGTGGCGCAGTGGTTGAGAATCTGCCTGCCAATGCGGGGGACACGGGTTCGGGCCCTGGTCTGGGAGGATCCCACATGCCGCGGAGCGGCTGGGCCCGTGAGCCACAACTACTGAGCCTGCGCATCTGGAGCCTGTGCTCCGCAACAAGAGAGGCCGTGATAGTGAGAGGCCCGCGCACCGCGATGAAGAGTGGCCCCCGCTTGCCGCAACTAGAGAAAGCCCGCATGCAGCAACGAAGACCCAACTCAGCCAAAAATAAATAAATAAATAAATTCTTTAAAAAAAAAAGAAAACCAAGAGTCATTCTAACTTCTGCCTACCCTCAGTAACTGTTTATCAAATCTTATTGATTCTCATTTTTACATTTTTAAATTATCTGTACTTAATTTAGGCCTGTAGTGAAAACTATAATGATTTTTCTGATTATTCCTACTGTCTCATTCCATAGCTGGTTGTTCTATTATCCTAAAATGAAAAATATTAGAGAAAGCAAGTAAACCTAGATGATCATTAAAAGCTCTTTTTTAGAGAATTCCATCTAATAAATGTGGAAGAAATGATAAATTTATAAATCCTAATGAGCTATTGACTCAAGGAAAGATCATCAATAGTTGAAGCCATTAGATCAGGGGTTCTCAACCTCAGCACTACTAACATTTCTCATCATCAGACTTCTTATTGTCTTTTTTCAATTAACTGACAGCACTCAGCCATCTAAGTTCATTGTTCTTATAATTTCACATCCCTTGGACTTCTCAAATGCTTGAGATACTGCACCTGCCAGCACATTCCCTTCACCTGTATCCCACCCCAGTTCCCAGCAAAAGTTTTAACAATTGCACTACTCACCACATGCCAGAGTCTATCAGAACACTAGCGACGGGATCCTTATTGCCAGCTGGTTGGTGGGCTGTCCAACTCTAAAATCCTATTTTGTAGTCTGCTTCCTCAGACCGACTTTCTTAGATTGGGTTCTCTGGGAATAGACATCAAGAGAGAGATCTGTGGAAGATCTATTTATTAGGGTTAGCTCTCAGGAACACCACATTTGTGGGATTGAAAGAAGCAGGACTAGACAAAGGGAGAAATCGAACTGCAATGAAGTTGCAACAAAGGCCACTACCTATCCCATGGGAAGCTCTAGAAGTAGGATGGCCCTTCAAAGTTGTTCTAAATTGTGGCAGTGATATTGTACCATCACATCAGCCAGTCACTGGATGTAGGCGCCTACAGGGAGGGTGTGAAACCTTGCACAAGGCAGCTGCTTTCAGCTGAGGGCAGTTTCCTTCAGCTGTGAACCCTCAGTGGCCAACATTCTCACTGCTGGGAAATGAGTGCCCCGATCCTGAAGGGAAATGTGGGCAGTGCACTGCATTATCCTCTACACGTGTAAGCGTGCTCAAAGGTTTGGACAGAATCAGATTCAGCATGATTTGGGGGTGGGGGTGAAGGGCATATTACATCAGGACAGCTGAGGCACATAATATCTGCTTGTCCCACCCTAAAAACCTTTTATCTCATGCACTGGTTCTCTACAGTCAATTTTGCCCCCACCAGGGAACATTTGGCAATGTCTGGAGACATTTTTGGTTACCACAACTGGGAGGGTGGGAGTGGAGGTTGCTACTGGCCTCTGATACAATGCTGCTAACCACCCAATGGTAAACAACACAACACCATCCCCAACAAAGATTTATCACGCTCAAAATGTCACTAGTGCTAAGGAGTGAGAAAGTCAGAGGACCTCCTGGGCAACAACAAAGAGACTCTAACCCCTGAAGCTGCGGGACAGAAAAATCTGAGAATCGGGTCCCAGACTTAATTAGTATGTTGCAGAGCAGTTTAAAATCTCTGGCAAGTCCACTATGCCAGAGGAAGGACGCTGGTTAGAAAGGAATGGTACCTTGAGACTGGGAAATGGGACATTTGGGTCAATGCACTCAAAAGCCTTGAAACATCAGATTCTCTTGACCTTTCTGGGCCTGCAGAAGAGGTCCACTCCTCTGTATTAAAGGTTAACATTACGCCTTGCTTGAAGATGACACAGAAGCCTCTGCCTTGCAAGAAAAAAATACTTTCAAAAATCAAAATTTACTTCCACCTCCACCTCTTAGCCACCATCAACAACTAGGGTCATTCACAACATGGCATATTATGGTGGGAAGACCAAACTCTACCACCATCACCCTTCAGCCAAGATAGTAAATCAAAACAATCTTGCGTGCTAGGGGGTGGAATGGCAGGGGTGGTAGTCCTCATCATGTTTCCACTGAATTCACAAGTCTGACTCATAAAGAAACCATATGGAGCCTAGAGAATGACAATGGACTGCTACAAACTCCATCAATACTAACTCTAAGTGCAGCTGTCGTGACAGATATGCTATCTTTGTTAGAGCACACTAGCACTGTCTCAGCTGCAAAGTACATACCATTGATCTGGTCAATGAATTCTTTTCCATCTTATCAAGACAACAGAGCAGAAACAGTGCACGTTCCCGTGGAAGAGACAATAGTATGCATTTATGGTTTTCCTCTAAGGCTATATTAACTCTCTCCCTCTGTCATAATATAGTCTAAAGAGACTTGGACCATCTGAACACACATTAGTGTATTCTACAGATGGCACCATATTAATCAGCCAAGATGAGCAAGAAATGGCAAGTACTTTGAAGGCCTTGGTAAGATACATGCACTCCAGAGGGTGGGAGATGTATCCCATGAAGATTCAGAGGCCTGTCTCATCAGGAAAAAATTGTAGGGGTCTAGTGGCCTGGGGGATAATTTAAACAACTCCTTTACTAGGATCTTCATCTCCTCTTGCCCTTTTATCCTTACACCATAATTCATGCAGACTTCCAGTCACCTCTGTTCTTTGTTTCATGAATGACACCAAAAGCTATGTATCCAAAACTGAACTCATAACTTTCCCCAGAGACCCTGGCTCCACTCCTGTACTGTATCCCTTGGTGAATGTCTCTACCACCCACCCAACTACCCTATATGCCCCAGCTTTATCTCTCCCTTTACCCCAAATCCAATAAATCACTGAGTCCTAAACATCTCTCAAGTCAGGCTTCTTATCATCTCCTCCACTGTTATTACTCTAATTCAGGCCTTCAGCATCTCTTTCCTGGTCTGACACTGGAGACAAATATTAGAGTGGAAAAAAAACCAATTTTGGAAACCTGTTGGTCTATTGACCTAGGTTTTAATTTTCATTTTACCCACTCTCTGCCTATATGAACTTGGACAAGTAAATTAACCTAAGACTTAGTTTCTTCATCTATAAAAAGAGATAACAAATATCCACCTCATAGGTTGGTATGAGGATAAAATGAAACTAATGTGTAAATTGCCTGCCATAGAGGTCAGCATATTTTCCTAGAAGGGTACACTTCATAGTGTAAAGCAGTCATATTCCCCCCAAAATTAAATTATAATAAATTTTATGTAATTCCAATCAAAAGTCCGGTAGGATTTGGCAGGGAAGTGGGTGGGGGGAGAGGCGTTGGAGGAGTTGATTATAAACTCTATATGAAGAGTAGATATATATATATATATATATATATGTGTGTGTATATATATATATATATATATAAAGTGCCAACACAAAAAGTCATAAAGATGCAGTTATTAAAATAGAGTGACTAGTCCAGTAACAGAGAAAAAGATCAAGGAAACAGAAGAGAGAGTTTAGAACTGTTAAAAAATAAAATACAACTGCGTAAATTTGCTTTCTAATTAGCTTTATTCAACAACTCATGAATCAGGCAGCATACCATCTAATAAACAGAAGGATTCTCCAAGAAGCTGTACAAAATGGAAGGCTTTTACAGAAACAGAGCAGTACAAGGAGGTTATTAGCAAATGAAAAGAAAGTTTCAGGCAAGGTTACCTCGCTAGTACTGACCAAAAATTTCCAGAAATTCCACTCCTGGGAGAAGTGGAAACTGCAATTAAGTCTTGGTTTGCTGTTCTGGGGACAAGTGGTTCCACCTTGGGCCTATTGATTCTTTTTTCTTCCTTTTTATTTTTTTTTCACAGACACAAACCCAAGCATAAAGGGAGCTTTGTCTAAGATTGTGCTGTCCTTTCAAATAAATGTGAAATTAAAAGATGGTGTTGCTTATGTAATCCACTATCTATTTTGAAAAAGTTGTTTAATACTTATCTCACACTATATAAAAGTAGATTTTTAAATACATTATGGAGTTAAAGCACAATGAAAGTTTTATATTCTAAGAAAATGAGAAATATATACCTATAAGCATAGGGTGAGGGAAGTCTAAGTGTGACAAGAGCTATACAGGAAACAATAGATTTGCTTTTAAAAGTTAAATATTTCTGCATGGAAAAAGTTAACAAACAGATGACACAATGGGAAGAGATCTTTGTAATATATGTAACTGACAAAGAGTTACATTCATACCACATAAAGAGCTGCTATAAACCAGTAATAAAAAGACAACAGCTTAATTTTTAAGAGTAAATTATATTAGGTAATTCACTGAAGAAGAACCACAAATGGCAGTAAATAAAACCAAAAATAAAAGAGTTTCAACTTCAAAAATATTTTAATGCAAACTATGGAGACCGTTTTTTGCCTGCTGGTGTTGTAAAAATTTTTACAAATGATCATATAAACATGGCTTATAGTATAGAGAAAAGGCACTCTCACCTGGTGTGGGTAGGAGTGAAAATCAGTACAACTTTTCACGGAGCAATTTGATAATACCCATTGAAAGTCATAATATATAGTTTATACCTAGACCTTCCAATTCTATTTTTCTATCCTAGAGAAATACTAGCAGAAATACACAAATATGTATATAAACATAGTCATTATAGCATTTTTTTTTGAAACAGCAAAACTTTGGGAACAAATTAAATGTTCCTTCGTAGAGAAATGACTGAAGATGTGCTGATGGTCTATGCACCCAGCCATTAAAAAGAAAGAGGTAGGTCTGTATATATGGAGGAAGAGATGTTCATATTGTTCTATTCAATCATTTTTTCAACACACTTTTATTGAGTGCCAGAAAAAAAAGTAGACATGGATCTAATTGGAAAAATACACAAAGGAAAAAAAGTCTAGGAAATCATTACAATAGGTGCTGTAAAGGAAACTGAGTAGAAAATAGTAGGTGTAATCCTTGATTCATCTCTTTTCCATGCACCCAACACCCAATCAACAGACCTGAAAATTCTACTACCAAAAGTAATACATCAAAATTTTCCACTTCTCTCCAATTCTCCTTCTACTATGCTTTTCAGTGGCTTCCACTAGAACTAACAATGAAATCTAAAGCCCTCACTGCAGTTTAGAAAGCCCTACGTTATCTGAGTCTCTATCAACCTCTCTAGCATCATCCCTTGCCGTCCCTAGACTCCAGCCCTATGGTCTTTCATGCTATTCCTGCTACATGCCAAGCTCATTCCTGTTTTAGAACCATCACTTTTGATGGTGGTTTTCAACAAGCAGGGAGGAAGGAGCCACCACAGAGGGAAGTTTGGAAATGTTTGGGGGCTATATTTGGTTGTGTGAAAGGATTTCAATCTAAAATGGAACTGGAGGGTATGCAATGAAGAACCTCGCATATGCGCCCTCAAAGGAATGGAACTTAGGAACCGAGAGACTGATTTCCTATAAATGCCTGGTTTATGGAAGACTGAGTCTTGTCTCCTGACCAATGAACATCTGCCAAGAATCTCTCTCCATCCTCAAGCCAAAAAACTTATTGCTTGGACTCTGCCTGAACTTCCCCCTCTATGCACTGCTTGCTCATAAATACAGCCCACCCCAAACCCTCAACAGACTTGCCTGTAACTTGCTACAGCACGTTTCCTGAATAGCAATTCCTCCACTATTCTCAAATCAACCCGATTTCTGGTAACTTGAGCTTGCCTCAGTTTACCTCTTTATTTAGGTTGACAGTCATCACAGTGACTAGTGGACCTACTGGCATTTAAGCTCTTAAGAAAGCTCAGCATATTGCTAGGTGTATTATGGTTTCAAAATACCATAAGCAAGCCATAAAAAGTTGTTGCCTCTGCTTGCAACGCTCTTTAGCTTAATCTCTGCATTCCTGGCTCTTGTTATTTTAAATGGTACCTCCTCAGAAAGGCCTTCCCTCTGATGTAGTTTTCTAGTCTCTCTTTACCTTATCACCTTATTTTAATTCTCTACATGGTGTTTATCTGATAATTTATATATTTATTTGTTTGCTTGTCTGTTTATTTTCTCCACCACCCACACCCCCAATTAGGATGTAAGTTTAAAAGAAGCAAGGAACTTGTCTGTCATGTTCACCACTCTATCCCCTAAACAATGCTTGGCACCTAGTAGGTGCTTAATAAATGTTTGTTGAATGAATGAAGGGTATTGGTATTATAATGGGGTAGCATGACTTTGCTTTAGGTAAGATTCCTTGGATCGTAAAAGCCTGGTTTTGAATCCTAGCTCTGTTACCCTGTGACTTTGGGAAAGTTACTTAACCTCTCTGAAACTAAATCAGTTTTTGGTCACTTTCAAAATGGATTTGTGGAGTTGTTGTGGGGACTAGTAAACATAAATGTCGGGTGCTTTGCATAATCCTCACAAAAAGGAGTCAATAAATTACAACTACTATGGCTATTTATGTACTTCATGGCTTGGCTTAGGGCAAGAATAAGTCCTGTGACAAGCATCCCATTATTTTTAAATAAAAAGTTGGGTATTCTTACCCAAGATGGGCATCCACCTTGTGAGCCATAAGGTATGACAGTGTGGACTTGGCTGTAGAGCAGAAAAAAACATATTCATCTCCTCTTCAAATGTTCTTCCAGCTACCTGGCCACTGACTGTACTCCCGCTTCCTTCCCAGAGCAGAGCAGTCTTTCTGTGCTCTTCTGGAAAGTTAGAAAGAGCCAATTTGCCATCCTAAAGGAAGTATGAATCACCTCAGCCCTCTGCATGGTGTTCTTCTCTTTGCCACCCTCCCAGACCCCTGCAGAAGCCTCCGGAATTTCTTAGAAGCCAGAACACAACCTACCAAATGATGCAAAGAGGATGCTGAGGTTTGAGCTGTCTTCCCTTGCAGCTCACACTTTAGAGTTCTGTTTAACACCTTCGTGTCTCTTTCTCACCATCTGAGCCAAGGCTGTTTTCTCTTCTCAATGAAGACATGGGTTGAGGAGAAAAAGACGCATTGCATGTTATCGGAATCCCCAGTTTCTTCAAGCTACAGTCTTTAATCTGTTACGAAGGTCTAGACTCTTAGTTCATTTACTTAAGGCCAGAGACCTTTGTAGCTTCCTGAATGTTCCACCTGCCTTCTCTTCCAATCAGGAACAATTTATAGAAGCTTCCCTTCCAGAAAATGTGTACCAAGTTCCCTTCCACAAACTGGACGTAGTGCAGGCGTGCTGCTGTTAGGGTGGGGTGTGTGAGAAAACTGAGACCTAAACCAAGTGAAACTAAAAGATCCTTTGCCCAGAGGCACTTTTGAGACACCAGTGATGCCTCTTCAACCCTCCAGTCTCCTTTGCAAAGGTTCCTGTCTTGCATATGGTGTCTTACATGTGCGGACGCTTTCAGAGTTCGATAACGTCAAGGGTGCTTCTTACTAGCTCAGAGTCTTTGAAGTGGTTCACCCACAGAAAGCCAGGGCTACGACAGAAGAACCAAGAGGTTCTATCCCTTCTGTGATGAGCAGCCAGAGAAGGTGGATTTCCTTAGCAGCTCACATCTCCTGAGGCAACCCTGGGTTAAGCAGAGGGTTTTGGCTATAGAGAAGGATAGCAAAGAGCTTAAAGTGTTGTATCTCACCAGTCAAAAGTTTACACATCACTCTATTTCATTATATTTCAGGATTCAAAAAATAGGCATCAAAATGGATCACACAAGGCTGTGAATATAATGAGCACAGACTATATTCGATATATTCAACTAACTTTTATAGAGAATCTGACACGTGCCAACTGCTTTTATGTGTATTACATCATATATTTTTTTAAAAACAATAAAAGCAAGAGGCATGTGAGAAAATGTTTTAAAGGCTATGAAAATGTAAGATATTATTTCATTTTTATACCTCAGAATGAGATTTACCTGCATGTTTTTCCTCATTAGTATTTTTATGTGTGATGGGATTCATACAAAATATAGTAGGATTATGAATAATCTATTTTGTAAGCACGTAAGGATTTTTTTTAACAGTGACTTTATCAAGAAAGTTGTTGAGGGATATAACAATTCCACTGACTTACCGTCAGGAGTGATTTTCCAAGTCACAAAGTAGCCTCACTCCATTTGCCATTAACAATATTCCCAAAAAACCATAGGAAAAGGAATTGGCATCCTTATTTTACAGAGGAGACAACTGAATCTCAAGATATTCATGTCACTTACTTAAGGGCCCACATATAGCTAGTTGAGTAGCAGAGGCTGAAATCAACCCAGGCTTTCTGACCCTAAGCTCAATCTCTTTCCTTCTCACCTTATTAAAACCAGGATGCTATTTGCTGGTAGAGGGACAATAAGGGCAATTCAGATGGAACGCAGTAGAGAGAAGAAACAAAAGAAGAATCTAAGAGAAAGTCTCAACACGGAAAATCTGTGACCTCTATCTATAGAATTACATCAATATATACATATGTTATATATAATATAACAATAAATATAATGCAGAGTATTGGCAATAGGCAAAGTGAGACTCACACTGAAATGCAAGGAGCTAAGGAAACACTGAAAATTAACGGGATGAGGCTCATTTTGAGCGCCATTATATAAGGTACAGTTCTAAGAAGTCTCTTTGCATGTGGAAAGAACGTAAGACATAGGGTTAGACAACTAGAGTTAAGTCCCATCCACCATTTCTTAGCCACATCACCTTGAGCAAGGCTCACAACTTTTCAGTGTTTCAGTTGTTTTTGTGTATAAAATGAGGATAACAATCTACCTTACAGGGTTTAGTGAAAATTAAACAAGATAAGGTACATGAGAGAGCTTGACAAGCCATAAAATTCTATAGGCGTATTAAGCAGCAAAGACTTAGGGCAAATGTGTAGAGGATTTCAATTAAATCTAAGAAAGAACTATCTACAATGTAATATAGGCCAGTACAGAAATGGGTTCCCTCACAGTTCAGGGAGCCCTCTCTTCCGAACATTTTCAAATAGAGAATATGTTGGAAATGGGTTCCACTTGTTGGAAATATGGCAAAGAGGACGTCTACCTTAGAAGAGAGGTTGCCTTATATTATTTCTAAGATTACTTATAACCCAAGATCTGTGATGAGTAATTTTTGGCAACTGGGGCAGTTTCAGGTTTATATATGGCAATCTTAATACACACAGTTTCCTTCCTTCTTAAGGCTGGTATAGAGAACTTCTATCCATGAGAAGAACTCAAGCAGAACTCTAAGGCTGGTTGGTCTCTGTGCCTTTGGCTATTAGTGAAGAGTTGGCCCTTGTTGGTACAAACCCAAGGATGTGCAGCAGGAAACAAGAGTTTTCTTCCTCCGTCACAGACTGTACCTCTTACATGACAGCAGCAAAACTATAATACAGTAAATGGCACCACCAGCCCCTCAATTGCTCAGACCAAAAATGAGAGAATCATCATTTCTCTCATGTCCCACATCCAATCCATCAGCAAATCCGTTTAACTCTAACATCAAAATGACTCTCAATACCCTGGTTCAAGCCATTGCCATCTCTCATCTGGAGTGCTGAAGCAGCCTTCTACTGATCTCCCAACTCAGAGGCTGTTCTCCATAAACAACTAGAGTGTTCCTTTTAAATTGTAAATGAGGTCACGTCACTCTCTGTTCTCTGTTCCCAGCCCTCTAAAAACTTTCTATGACACTTGGAAGAAAATCTACACTCCTTTCCGAAGCTTCCAAGGCCCTACATCATCTGGCCTCTGGCTACCTTTCCAACCACTTTTTATCAAGCTCATTCCACTCTAACCATATACCAAACATACCAACCACATCTTTGCATTTTAATTTCTCTACTTGATGTGCTCTAAGTGGTGTGCCCTCACCACTTATCAAATAATCCCCTCCTTCTTCACCACTCTCTACCACCTTACCTTGCTTAAATTTTCTTCATTAACACTTACTACCATATGACTAATTAGGTATTTATTTGCTTCTTTTTTGTTGTCTGTTTACCATCTCTCCGTTAAAATATAACTCCATATGAGGCTTTATTTTTCATTGTATTCACAGTATCTAGGGTAGTTTCTGGTATATGGTAGATATTAAATAAACCGTTTTTGAATGAAGGAGCTTATGCTTCCTTTCAAGTACTAGGGTTTTGGGTGACACACTTAAGGAGATAATTGTGGCAAATTTGGGGGATGATAGTGATGTCTAACACTCAATTTTAGGTATAACTTACAGTGTGTGTGTAATGTAATCTCTATCCATTACCCCCAAACCATCAGTAAAATTTGTCTACACCCAGCAAGTTGTGGTAGTAGTGTCTTGAGGGAAATACGGGTATTCCACAATGGGAGTACGTTAGAGAACTTCCACTGCCAGAAACCAGGTGAGAGCCAGGAAACCCGTTATCATGTGGACTGCCCAAAGAATGGAGGTATTTCCTGAAATTTTCAGAAAACTTAGAGAGAAGACAACTTTCAACAGAACGTGATTGAGGTTCACGTCATTTTACTGAGAAGGAGAAAAAAGGGTGACTCCGTAGAGCTGAAGGAGCCTCCGAATGAGAGAGGAGAGACATGTGCATTGCACTTTTCTCTAAAGATGTATCCGTCAGAATGGTGAATAAATGTCTCCCAGCAAAGGGAAAGCTTTAGCAAAAGTAAGAAAATCATCACTGAGGTGATGCTTTTCTACCCTCTGGGTGAACTGTAAAGAACAAAATACCCACTTAGCTGTCTATATTTCCAAGGCTGGTTGGCTTCTAGATGAATCCCAAAGATTCCTGGCTACTCTCAATAGTTATATTATTTCTGAATAAGGTCCATTTTTGAGTTTGAAGACCCTAAGGAATTGGCTTTAATTTGGCTCTCCTAGGATCACCTCATTCTGCCTCTGGATGATCCAAAACCCGGGGAAAGAAACACACACACACACACACACAAAGTAAAAAATTTATCTCTACTAACATCACAACTTAACCAAACTCCTATGAAAAAATGTTATTTAACATGTGTAATTTAACATGTAATTTAACAGCACACTTTCTTAGATAAGGACCAGGGAATGTCTATGGCTTAACCTCCTTAAGGAAATCTTATAGTCTGGCTTTGAGGAACCAGCCTTCTCCCCCCAGTTCAACCTCTTCCAATGATCTGTTGTTTCAAATTAGTCATTCTCACAATGATGATTCCAGTAAAGCTTTTTTTCTGTTAAGCTGTGGTAAGTCAAAACCTACATCAGAGAATACAAAGTCACCACTCTGGAGGGGGGGTGGGCTAAGAAAAAAACATGGTTTTCTGTGTTTTCAGTTGTTTGAAAAGAAAGAAAACCTCAAACTACTAAACCAGAAGTGACCTTTTATTTTTTAAGTGGTCTACTTTGGGTTTAGCATTTCATAAAGGAACAATGATTGACTCTACTTTTGATGAGCACATTCAAAAGGTTTTGGGGTTTTGACATTCCTTGTGTTCCTGCTTAAAGAAAAATAACTAAAGGAACTGTTAATATCTCTTCCCTGAAACCAGTGCTTAAAGCATAGTAAGCTACAACCCTGTCTTCAGAAAATCCCAAAGGCATCCTAGCAGAGCTCAGACTTAGATAGATAAAAGTACCAGTAGTACCACAACTAGCTAATGGCATCAGTCATCTCAGGATGCCCAGCACCATTCCTACTCCTCTTTGCTCTAATACCATTATCTAGGAGGGCCCACTGACCCAAAAAAAATGGTCCAGCAAACTTCCCGTGACCATTAGAACTGGTGTACTTGGATGGATGGAGTCATATGAAGAAGAAATGGATGAGGAGAATTTCATTGTGAGGGTTGGGAATACAGACCATCAGCCAAAAGAAGGGTGACTACCTCTCTGACTTTCTCCATGAGATACCTGGTCAGAAACCTGACCATATAGAGCAGATTAATCAACAGAAGAGTTTCAAGGAGAGCAGGTGACACATTCCAACCTGGACTTTTAGTTTTGTTCATTAATTTATTCAACAAATATGTATTGTGTATCTTCTAAACGACAGTTTCAGCTTTAATTACCTAGAATTTTTCCTCAACAGTCTCCCAAAAGCTCCTGGTAATGCCAACGACCAAATAGATCTTTCTTGTTTTCTAATTCTATGAATTAGGGTGCACTATTTTTTTTCATCTGTAGCCTCAAACTCCCATTGAATAATCTAGTCAATGCTGGATAAACAAGCACACACGTCCTTGAGGCAACACAACTATAGATTCACTACTCTGAAAAACATACCCATTGAAAGACTTTTGCCTTATAATGAAAGTTGTTTAGTCAACAAATATTTATTGAGCACCTAATATGTGCCAGGCACTGGGTTAGGTAATGTGGATACAGTGGTAAACAAGGCAGAAAAGGTCTTGCTTTTGGAATTTTTTTTCTAGCAGAAAAAAAAAAAAAAAAAACCCCAGATATTTTTAAGTGGTTAAATAAATAACAGGCAGATTCCTGGCTTAAAAAATGGAGTCCATGTGTGTGGAGAAAACCTTCTCAGATGTTTGTCTCTATGGGGAAAATGAGAAATGCAGCCATTTCTGGAGGAAGAAGAAGGCTAAAGAAAGGTTTGGGGTTTTTTTCGGTTTAGTTTGGTTTGGTTTATCTTTCAGTGACAGGGGATACTTGAATATATGTACATGCTGGTGGAAATTATTTCATAGAGCTAGTGTGAAGATTTAGAAGAAAGAAGAAAATTTTTAAACAGGTAAAGTAGGGAAGAGGAAATTAGTGCACGCAGAAGGTCCTCTTCCTCCACTGTATCAGATGGAAGAAAGAGATCATTCAGATACAAGTGGGTTTGTGTTTTGGTGGTAAAAGTGAGGTTCCATGGTGGGAGGAGGGGATGAGGTTGGTTTATAAAAGGAAAAGACATGATGTAGTTGTCTCAAAGAGTGAAAAAAACATGCTTACCAGGGAACTGAAGAAAAAGTGCTGGGCTGTGTTGAATGCCTATTTGAAATCTGTGATCACTAATGTAAAGCAGTGGTTCTCAGCCAGGAGTGATTTTTATCTCCCCACCTTCAGCCCCGGGACATTTGGCAATATTTGGTGATATTTTTGCTTATCACACATGGGGGGAGGGGCATGCTACTGGCATCTAGTCGGTAGAGGGCAGGGTTACTGCTAAACATACGACAATGCATGGGCAGGACAGCCCTCACAACAAAGATTTGTCCAGCTCATAACGTCAATAGAACCGAGGATGGAAAACCCTGATGTAAAGTGATGTCATATTTATGTATAGATCATCTCGGAAAAGCTACAGAAGGAGACAGTGATCCTCCTTGTGGGCAGAGATGGAGCCACAGGACAGGATGAGAAGAGGACTTATTTTCATCCTATATCTTTGTGTACCTTTTAAAATTTGTGCTATGTGCATGTATTACCTATTCAAACCTATCAAAAGACAGAAATAATTCACTGATAAATAATTGATTGGATGACTTAAGTAGCTGATAGATAAAAATAAAATGAAAATAGTCAATCGGTTTGTGTCATTTTTCTCCAGCAACATCCAGCTGTTAGGATGCCAGTATAAAGAGAATGGGATTTTTACAAGAGGAAAACAGGGACGGTAACAGAGTATTTTGGAATTCAGGGTCTTTCCAAGATACTGATTGTAACGACGGATCGTGGAACCTAAGCTGAATAGAGAAAAGAGTGAAGATAGAGAAGGAGCTGATGGATATATAAGAAAATGATAGCATTTATTAAGTAGATGTCACAACACAGTAAAATATATATACATATTTTTAGGAGAGAAAATGTTGGACCAACTGAGTTGGAAAAAGGACATGATGTTGTGAAAATAAGGTGTCTGAAATCAAATTCCAGAGGAGATGTTGTTATTTTTAATGATGACAAAGTCTAGGGAGAAGTCATGGTAATAAGCATTTGGAGAAAATAGGAAAAGGTTATTGTGAGACCAAGGTGAGAAGGCAAGAAACCAGGTGTTTAAATGGATCCCTCAGATCAGTGGCTTCTTCTGGAGAATGAAGTGCCCACCATAGAGTGGCTTATTAATAATGGCAGGCACTATTGTTTGACATTCTACAATGTGTTACATACTATAAGTACATATCAGCCCCTTTTTGTCCAAAAATTCAAGTGATCTGCCCAGTGATTGCATAGTTAGTAAGTAGAGGAACAAAGATTCAGATTCAGGTTTTTTAGTCCAAAGTCTGTGCCCTTTCCACTATGCCACATCTCTGCCCCCAGGAAAAGACAAATTGTCATCAGATCTATCGGAAGTTGGGTGAGCTTAACACTGGCAATAATATTGGTAATGGAAACTCTGGATAGTGGGAGATGGAGGGGAAAAAGAATATAGTGAGGAGAGGAGAGCCTGGCAAAGATGCAAAGATTTGCCTCACAGCTCTTCTCACCCTAGTAAATTCTTCTTAAAGTAGGCTTAAGTCATAATGAATGAGGAGGCCATGGAAGAAAGAAATAATAAGGAAAAAATCCAGATCTTAGTGATTTCCAAAAAGGACACTCATAATGTTTATCTGTATTCTAAAATATAATTTTTGTTACATGTATTCTGTTCATTAAAAATGCACAAAATATAAATAAATATTAGTTATATTATGGGAAAACAGCTTTAATAACTGACAATCAAAGAGTTTTGAGGACTATTAGAGTTGGTTGCTCAAAAAGCATTCAAAATCTACCACCAAATGCAACCCATATTTTCCTAACACGTCCTTCCCAATCTCCACGTTTTCTCTACTTATGTAACTCTTCTAGTCACACGCGCGTGCGCGCACACACACACACACACACCCCTACAATTGCACTGGAAATATACATGCTGTATAGGGAATGGACTGAGTCCTCAAAAGATCTTCCTTGCTTCTCTGTTAGCATCACCTGATGGCTCAGGCTATGCATTTAGAAGTAAAGATGTTGCCAGTGGGACACTGGCCTTTTAGTCTCTTTAGCTTATCATGTAAGCCTAGTCCTCTTTTCCCATCCCTTATACATTCATGTTGCATCCATAGACGTGAAAGACAGCCTCCCCTGAGGTAGACAGTAGACCCACCCCAAGAGGTGAGTTAAAAGGTGTCATTTTCAGTGTACCAAAGTGTGGTAGGCCACTTAAGATGAGTGTAGAACACCCTGGGAGCTGCTTCTCCCTGCCTCTGCATCTTCACATGGCAGCCCAGAGTTTCATGTTCATTACTCATAGTCTTCCTCCTGTCTGGCTTGTGGACCTTAGGTGAGATGAGGAACTGTAGAACTGCTGGACCCTGTGGTCTCAAGATCCTCTTGGTTCATGTCTTCTCTCTTGACCTCAAGTGGACTTAAGAAGACCCTCATTCAAGACAACATTCTCAGTGCCTATAACAAGAAACCATAATGGAGAGAATCCCAAAGTGCTTTTCTTAGAGCTTATATAAGCCAAAAAATGTCTTAGATTCCTCAAAATTGACCAGAGAGAGCTCAGATACATTGACATATAAATGGTCAGCATTGGTGAGATTGAACACAGCCCCCAGGTAGCTGCTGCGGGCCCACATCTGGCCAGTAGTGCAGTAGTTCATCATCTTCCCCTCCATGAGCACCAGGTCCTGGGGGTACCTAAAGTTCCTCGTGTAGACCTTGTGGTTCAGGGGCTGGTTGTTGCAGGACTGACCCCGGAAGTATACTTTGGAATACACAAAATACAGCCCAGTTTCATTGATCACAAGGCTGCCCTTCTTATACTTCACCCCAGAGACCAGGGCAATTCCATAAGTGTCTTCCCATTCCAGAGGGATGGATCTTGAGTTGGGCTTGCCTGAAACCAAACCAGAGAGGAGCTTTCAGCCAGGAATGCTCATGTATCAACAAACCAAGCTTCCAAGGCAAAATTGTGGACCATTCCTTGAGCAAATGCTTTTTACCCCAAATGACATAGCCCATAGTGAACCAGGTGATGGATCAGGCCTGACCTGTTACTGAATTTCTTCACACCTTTATCAAATTGATGTCTTCAATTTTATCATCCACACATCTGGGACAATAGCATATACCCCTAATCAACTGCAGTGAGAAATGATTGGGATGATTTTAGCTCTCTGGAACAAAGGTTCAGAACTAGTACCAAAACTACTAGGGTTTGAGGTCCCTTCATGAGGTGGAAAGTCAAATCCAAGGAACTCTGAAGTTCTAAAGTTGGGAAGGACCTTAGGGATTATCTAGTCCAATCTTTACCTGCACTAAGGATTCTTCAGTGTGGGCGAAAATCCCCTTTCATTTGTATCCCCACAGCATTATGTACATTCTTAAGCAGAGAATGCTGGAATTATTGCTTATGCACCTGTCTTTCCCTGTTAGATTGTAAGCTCCTTGAAGGCAGGAGCCATGTGTGGTTCATCTCCATGTCCCACAGGCTTGGCACACAGCATGTGCTCAAGAAATGTCTGTTTATCTAAATTGGATCATTTTACAGCCTCTGCTGAAACAATTTCAGGGACAGCAGCATACCACTTTCCGTGATACTTATCCACTTTTCAGGTATTTGTGGACTTTACACTGGGAGTGCCCATACCACCTTGCTATCAAATCATTTCACTCCACTACACGACCACTAGTGCCAGGACTGGGCCTCCCCTCTCCTTTTTCTACTCATGGACAAAGCAGGGTAAAGTTCTTACAGAAAACCAGGGAAACACGTACTAAAATAATTCATCATTCCCCATCTCCCTAGCTCTCACCTCTTGGACCTGTGCCCCAAATTCCCTAAGGGTCACTGGAGTGAGTGAAAAGAGTGAGCTCGTTATGGGCAAGGATCACGTCATAAGCAGCTCC
Organism: Eubalaena glacialis; assembly: GCF_028564815.1. Lineage (NCBI taxonomy): Eukaryota > Metazoa > Chordata > Mammalia > Artiodactyla > Balaenidae > Eubalaena > Eubalaena glacialis. The sequence continues at coordinate 60,802,230 of NC_083718.1, forward strand.
ATTTCTCCGGTTTAGAACAGGGCCTTGTCCAGAGCAGGGGCTCAATGTGTGTGTGAAGTTGACCTGACTAGAAAGATGTAACTACTCTTGGGTTTCAAATACTGTCACTGGAAAGTATCAATTCCTGCAGAGCACAGTCATGGAGACCAACCAGCTCTTCTGCTTTCTGCCAAAGGCTTTCCCAAGCCCATCTTCCAGATACAGACCTGTTAAATGGGCTGCCTTTCTCAGCTCCTTTTTCTCAGAGGGTGGATTGGGGTGACCTGTTTCATAGAGAGATGAAAGATATATGTAAAAAATGACATAACAACTATTCTTTTTGTGGGACTCTAAGCAGGGCACTTAAATAAAAGAGGTTTTATAAGCATAAATGGCAACAGTCTAACATAACCAACTCATTCAAGTCCAAATTGTAGGAATTACAACAGCCTGTATTTCAGAAACAGAGAGGTAAAAAGGAACTAAATTAAAATAGACACATGCATAAATTATAATGTTACAATAAAATAATAGAAAGGTTAGTTTATAAAGATGTGTCATATAAGTTATTGCATTTATAACTGGCTACAACTCTTTGAGGTAGAGATTACTGTCCCATCTTATAGATGGCAAAATGAGCTTAAAAGTTGGGTGACTTGTATACATATAACTGAATCACTTTGCTGTACACCTGAAACTAACACAATGTTGTTAATCAACTATACTCCAATATAAAATAAAAAGTTATTTCCTGAAAAAAAAAAGTTGGGTGACTTATCCAAGAAGACCTGGTTACTCAGTGTTAGAGTGGGACTGACACTCAGGTCTCCTGAGTCCAAATCCAAGGCTCTTTCCTCTCTGGCTCAGCTGCCCTTAAGACTCTGCAGGACAAAGGCTGAAGAAGACTGCTAATCTCCAGGCCACTAGGTCTTCCCCAATGGCATTCTACAATCTGCCCCAAATAAATTATCCTAAGATCTCAAACACCTTGAATGCTCCTCATTGAACATGTAATTATGTACAAGTGTCCCCCACCATGTGATCTCTGCTTATCTGTCCAGCCTTATCTTGCTTACTCACCCACACTAGACATAGCTGCACAACAGTTCTGAACACACCCAGCTTCCCTGCCTCTGTGCCTTTGCCCATGCTGTTCCTTCTGCCTGGGATGCCCTCCCAAACAGATCTCTGTGCTAAATTCCTATCAACCCTGCAAATACCATCTAAAATACCTCTTTTCTTGCAAATCCTTCCCAAGCCTTTCTAATCAAATATGGTTGTTCCTGCCTTTGAAACCTAGAAGCACTCTGTCTTCACCTCTCTTGTCAGTTTTGACTCCCCTTTTTCTGTGGTAACTGTATAATTCATCTTACTCCCCAAATAAATGGCAAATTCCTTACTATATGTTTAATCCACCAGAGTAATTAGCTCAGTTTCTACCCCAGGGCATGTGATCAGTACATGTTTGCTAAATTAAATTGAAAGATTTAAAATAGACAACAGTTCTCTAAATAGGTACTATTTCTCTGACTTTAGATATTTCAGTGGAATAGCTCTACCACTTAACTAATGAATTTAGCTAAGACGTTCAAGAAAGTTTCATAGAAAGGCACTCATCCACATCAGGCTTCTCATGATTAGCCTGTAAAACTCTATATGGCGTGAGAATGCTCCAATCAGCTGAGAATATGATGTAAGCAATTATTACCTCTGTAGCCACCCAGGACCACCCACCATGAATGAGGTGTTAGTGAACAGGAAAGGCAAAACTGAGTCTCTCCTATATTCCTACACCACAAACCATCTGTGCAGCTGATCTGGCATTCAGCCATGAACTGACAGGAAATGGAACAGAGAATCACATGTTGTATATCCCTCGCAGTGTTATTCTCATAGAAGGTGCTCAATAAAAATATCTGCTGGATAAATGTTGGAATAAATAAAGTAGAAATATATCCTATATTTTGGTGATGACTGTATCCTGCTCCAGGGTCTTTGCACATGCCATTCTCAGTGCTGGAATGAGGTTCCCAGCCTCCTACCCACCCACACACATCCACACATCCACATTAACAACACCTCCTTAGAGGGGACTTTCCAGACCACTCAATCTTAACTCACACTTAGTACAACTTCAAAGTATGTTGTCTGTTTGCTTGCTTTTGTTTATCTTCTCTAGCATGCTAAGAGCTCGATGAGGGCAAGCCGCTTGTCTCTCGTTCTGTCATCACCCACTACCCAACACCCAGCCTGGCGCACAGGAAACACTCCAAGAACATTTGTGAATGAATAAAAGATTTAATGAGTTAACTGTGGAAAAATGAAAGTGAACCAAATAAGAAAGGTTAAATAACCTACAATAGTACCTTCCAGAGAAAAATCACAGTTAACCTGTTGGAGTATAAATCCTTCTAGATGTTTACTAAGACTATAAAGATATGCATATGTCAATATTAAACTAAACACACTGCTTTATAACTTGTCTTTTATCCAACAATATAGAATGCACAATCTCTATGGCATTAAATGTCCTTCTAACATATAGCTTTTTTTTTATTATTAATTAATTAATTTATTTATTTGGCTGTGTTGGGTCTTCGTTTCTGTGCGAGGGCTTTCTCTAGTTGTGGCGAGCGGGGGCCACTCTTCATCACGGTGCACGGGCCTCTCACTATTGCGGCCTCTCTTGCTGCGGAGCACAGGCTCCAGACGTGCAGGCTCAGTAATTGTGGCTCACGGGCCCAGTTGCTCCGCGGCATGTGGGATCTTCCCAGACCAGGGCTCGAACCCGTGTCCCCTGCATTGGCAGGCAGACTCTCAACCACTGCGCCACCAGGGAAGCCCTAACATATAGCTTTTAGTTGCTGCATATTATGCTCTCGTCTGAATACACCGTAATGTATTTAACTAATTTCCTATTAAGAGGCATTTAACTTTCTTCTGACTGGTTTATTATAAATAGCCTTATAAGGAAGTGATGAACATCTTTATTATAAATTTTCAGGCACATTTTGATTATTTTCTTAAATAATAAAGCCTTAGTGATGAGATTACAAGGTAAATTAACAGTTTTAATCCTTTGATATCTTTTTCCCAACTGCTCTTTAGAAAAGGTGTAGCAATTTACATGCCCATTGACTCTCAACTGTTGAAGCAGACCCTTTTCTCTCACATTTTTGCCAATCTGGGTTTTTTGTTTTTTGTTTTTTAAACTTCACTAATTTGATGGATAAACCTGGGTATCCCCCTTTTTAAATTTGCATCTCTTAGCTCATTAGTAAAGTTGCTAAATTGATTTCCGTGTGATAATTCACCAATTTCTGGTCCATCTGGGTTGATCTAGGAAAGATACTTGATACTTGTTTAGTGGGACAGGTAGACCTGACTCATCTGTTCACTGGACTTTTAATTACTAAAATGACTCCAGAAAGTGGGTGAAAGATGAGTAATTAGGTACCCATTTTACCAGCCACATTCCACTGATTTTCAAAGCTATCTTATTTTAGAAATCCTCCAGAGGCTTTATTTTTCTAACAAATGTTTTTACTCTGCTTGCGTACGTCTGGAATTTCTAACTCTTTAGGGACTCAGACCCAGAACTAGAAACCAGAGGATCCTGTGGATGGCTCCTACAAGAGCCTACCTGCTAGGGCAATAGGGTGACTTGGGTTTCTCAGGCATATCCTGAGAAATTGGAATAGGCTCCCCTTACTGGGTGGCCAGTGCTGTCTTCTGTTTTCTTCCCAGTTTCTAAGGATGAGATTTAACTATTGTCTTTGCAGAGGCATCTTGCTTGTCATCTTTATTCTCATTCCATGGCCATCAGAAAGAGACAGGAGTTTCCCTATGTCATGAGGCACCAGAGCATGTACTGGGAAGCACTATAAATGACAAGGCATTAGGAGCCTATGTTCCTTCTCACTCCAGTTTCACAGCAGTGGTCTTGGGCACATCACCTAATCTATCTGGTGTTTTGTTTCTCTTCTGAAAAATGAGATGACTGGACCAGACGTTCTCTAAGCTCCCTTCCAACTCTTACCAAATCTAAAGTTCAGTGAATCTTAGTTTAATGAGTTGCAGTATTCTAAATCTATCTGTCCACAGTTTCCAAAACTATGTCCTGAAACTTTAGAAGGTCAATGTTCAACATTTTCATCTTCTTCCTGTCCTGGATCTCATACAAAGGCTTTTCCTTTATTATCAAAGGTAGCTCACGATTGCCTCTGTGAGTGAAGTGGGACTACCCTTTGAATAATGGCAAAAGTCTTCCTCCAAGCTTTCCAGTGGCTGCAAAAGAACCATCCTAATGTGGATGATTGGTTGCCCACTTTTTAAAAGCTTAAATATATCCTATGAAAAAATTTTAAATAAGGTCTGACTCAAGTAATCTCTTATAGAGATTAAATAGGAGAGCACGGATCTTTCCCAGCAGCAGCTATCTCTGCCTTTACCTCCCCTTCTCTCCCGAGAAGTTATAGCCACAGCCCTGTGCATGGGAACCAGGAGGCCTGAGGAAGGGGACAGGCCTGGAGCCAACTGCTAAGGGGCAAAGGTCCAGGGTTGTATATGTGTGTTGCCCTTTCCAAATTCAAGCAGAAATTATTTTGACTTTTGTGCGATACTCAGCTACACTAATTTTGAACAATTAAATTCACTTCGTATTTTAGGCCAGTTCAAAGAACCAAAATGACCAGAGATTCAGAATTGGTTAGGATTCCTCTTCCATAGTATACATATGCCCAAGAATGAGATGGAATTCAAGGCATTCCCCCAACATGGTTCAGCGCTAAGGACTATCTTTCTAACTCATGTACATGCATGAAAGGACTCACCTATTTGCTTCTCCAAAGATGATTCTGTATGCTTTTGGCTGGTGGACTGGTGAAACCAAAAGAGAAAAGGTATATAATAAATATGAAGTTCTTTAAGCAAAGGAGGCAGAATTGTCAAATAAACTAAGCACTGGAAAGGGAATCTAAACACCTTAGAACCTCTGCTAACTCAGACTCCGGCTAAGTTGTGCCTCTCCATGCCTCAGTTTCGTGATCTGGAATAGTTCCAATATTTTTAAATATTTTCAAGGAAATTTAGTTTGTCCATTTGAACAAATTCACTTGTAAGCAAGATTCCAAGTTCCTTTTCTTTCTTGAATCACTGAGTATAAGGTAGGTAGCAGCCAACTGAGAAAAGAAGAACTCTAATTACTAGTCCTAATTTGGCCCTGATCCTTCCCAACATAGATAATATTCCTTTCACTCATTTGAGCCCCCATTTCTCTGCATATAGAACAGGATGGCTAGAGTGATTCATTTCTAAGACAGGAAAAAAGGATTGCCAAGTACTTTGCAAGCAAGACTGTGGTCCATATGGATCCCTGTCACCTTCCTCCCTCCACTACAGCAGGGCTGTCTCACACCCATGCCTTCAGGGCACAGCAATCCATGGGGCAGCTTACCTCTCTGAGTTCGGCCAGTTCCTTCTGCAGATGGAAGAGCTGAAATAGTCCCATCCCCAATCCAACCAGGGCCACCAGAACCATGAAAAACATCACAAGGAGATACAGGCCTGTGTTGTGGTCCCTCCTCTTCTTCAGAGGTGGTGGTAGTGGCGGTGGCCTCCTTTGCCCGGGCCTTCCTGGCACAGAGGACGGACAGGGGAAGACTGACCCTGGAGAGGCCCAGGGAGAGCTGGCACTGCTGTCCACCCAGAAAATCTGGGGGTACGGGTAATTCAAGGGCTGTTGCATGGCAGCCAGTGCCTCGGGCCAGCCCCCAGCCAAGGGTTTTCTTCCTTCTCAATCCTGGGGAGTCCCGGGTGTCAAGGACGGGACTCCTGTTTCTTCTGACTGCTCGAGAGAAAGGAGCCGGCTCTCTTTATAGAGTTTCCAGAACCCAGGGAAACACCTCTGTTTCGTTCTTTCTTTCCCTCTTTCTGCTTCTCAAAGAGACACCCACTCGCTTTGCATCTGAAGCTGAGAAGCCTCAAGAAGCTCAGAGCAAACCCGGGGAAGTTTCCGCCCACAATCTTCTGATGAAAGCTTTCAAAACCCCAATTGCTGCTGCCTTGTTGCCTGAAAGGCTGGTAGGGCGGGTTCCTCTCCTCAGGCCCCGCGAGAGCAGGTAGCGGCAGCGCAGCCCTGTGGACTTCGGCCATTGCCCAGCCGTGGGGAGAGTGGCCAGTGGGGCACATTCAGGCACTGAGGGGCGAGAGCACGGAGTCATGGCCAGAGAAGCCGCTTCTATGTCTCACCTTTGGCAGGAGGGAATCGTCCCCCTGCTGCCATCCCTTCCCCACACCCAAATACTATTCACCCTGACATAGCAAAGCAACGTAATTTACAGCTTACAAACCTGCTCCGTCCACTCTGTAGATATCAGATCAGAGGTTACAAACCCGTCGCCCATATGCCTTACGGAGCCCACAGACCTGCTTTGCTTGTGCCTCACAGTATTCTTTCTTTCTACTGATTGTCCCCTTTAAAAATTGGGATATTCCATATATTTTTTTATTTATATTATCTTTTTTTTTTTTTTTTAATTTATTTTTGGCTGTGTTGGGTCTTCGTTTCTGCGCGAGGGCTTTCTCTAGTTGCGGCAAGTGGGGGCCACTCTTCATCGCGGTGCGCGGGCCTCTCACTATCGCGGCCTCTCTTGTTGCGGAGCACAGGCTCCAGACGCGCAGGCTCAGTAGTTGTGGCTCACGGGCCCAGTTGCTCTGCGGCATGTGGGATCCTCCCAGACCAGGGCTCGAACCCGTGTCCCTAACATTGGCAGGCAGATTCTCAACCACTGCGCCACCAGGGAAGCCCTATATTATCTTTATATTATGTTTTGAACCACTAGAATATTGGACCGTCTGGAGACCCTCTCTGCACAACCACCAGCTGGAGCTGGGCAACAGCTGCTCTTGGGGATGGGACACAGGTGTTCCAGGCTGCCCAGCCTGCACACCCTCCACTGTATTTCTCACACACCTCACCATGTGAAATGGCTTTCCTGGTCCCTGTAGGCCTTTCTGTTTGCCATATCTGTTATGGTTGTCAGATGGCACCCAGTTAAATTTGGATCTCAAATAATAACTAGTTTTTAGGATAAGTATGTCTTAAACATTGCATGGACTATAGTAAAAATTACTCGTTTTTTATCTGAAGTTCAAATTTAACTGGTTATCCTAATTTTTTTTTTTTTTTAACTGAAGATGGGACTCTACCTAAACTTATTTCACATTTTCTCTGGCTTCAAATACCACTTTCAGTCATTTCCAAGTGCTCAGCTCCACATAAATCATATAAACCTCTCATAAATCCCTATTTTCCATTTTATTAAAGGGTTCTGCCTTTGAAGTTTCATTAGTTGTTATATCATGTTTTGGCATTTCTATGGCTATCATTCTGGCTCTCCACCTGAACCAAACCAACACCAAACTTATTTCCCTGCTCCATTCTGCCCACCCCCGTTCCCAATACAACCTGTTTCACCTGAGGTCACTCTTTCTGGTGACAAATTCCACTCCACTCTCTTCCCCTCCTCCAGCATTGAACTAGTCACCCAGGACTGTCGATTTTACCTGAGCCATGCTTGTCACATGAGCACGCTGCCTCCCTACTGTCATTGCCTGAGGTCAGACTTTTATTATCTCACCTGAAATGTTGCAGTGATACTCTAACTGGTTTCCCGGCCACCAGCCTTTCCCAAGCCCAAGTCACCCTGCATAATGCTGCAAGAATGATGTTTTTAAAAACAAATTCAGTTATCTCACTTTCTTGCCTAAAACCTTCTGTTGGAAAGTTTGATTCTGGGAGTGGCCCAAATGCCTTAGTGTGACACACAAGGCAGTCTGTTGAAATCAGACTCCAACAGCTGGCACTGCCCCCTCTCCAGGCACTTCTGCCCACATCCCAGTCTCCATGCATGAAACAGGGAGCCAGATGAAATCAGAATGACGGCACAATGTTCTCAATCTCTTTTACAGACGGGCAGAGGTAACGTGCTTTAGAACTCACATACGGCTTTCTTCATGGTCATGAAAAAAGATGTTTATAATTAATAATCAGAAAATATAATTTTAAGAATTCCACCATATGTACAACCAGAAACACAATGCTTAAAGTATCCTGAAATAACTCTTAATAACAATTGAATAGAATCATATTTTTTAAACTATAAAAATTTTCCTGAAAATGACAAATATTCAATTAAATGGAAAAAATACACCATATCCTGGATGGGGAGGATAGAAAGAAAGTGTCACATGATGGTTAGGGAGTTAAACTGCCTGGGTTCAAATCCCAGTTCTTTCATTTATTAGCTATGTGAACTGGACAGGTCACTTTCCCTCCTCTATGCCACAGTTTTCTCATCTATAAAAATGGGCATGATCACAATAGTACCTATTTCATAGGTACTATTGTGAAATTTATGAAAATTAAACGAGTCAAAACATTTGATACATTTAAAATAGTCCTCAACATCAAAGTAAGCACTCAAAAAATGTTGCTGTTCTTGTTGTTGTAAATACAGTGTATCTTCCCACAAATGATTCATCTGTAGACTTAATGTAATTTACCTTCTTTCACTAAGGATAAAAGAAGGTAGAGGGGGTGGAGATGGGGGAGAGATGTTGCAGGGAAAAGTACAAGTCAATGTCTGACATCAGTATCTAAGTGGTTGAATCCCTTGACACCATGATGATCTTACCCTATGTCCTCATCTCTACTTGGTATTATCCACTTTTCTAATTTTTACCAAGTGCTATGGATATAAAGTCATATCATACTATTAATTTTTTTTCTGATTTCTTGTGAGGTTGAACATCTTGTCATATTTTTGTTATACAAATGTCTTCCCTTTTGTGTATATTTCCTGTTTTGTACACCATGCCCATTTTTCAATTGGGTTTCTTATCTCTTTGTGTTTATTCATAGGATTTCCTTGTACTTTATATTCTAGATATTAATCTATTGTTACTTTTAGACATTGAAAATATCTCACACCATCGCAGATTTCATGTATAGGCTTTCACCTCTCTGGAGTTCATCTTTGTTTGTGGTATAAAAGAGTTCATCTTTGTTTTTCTCCATGTATGAACCAGTTTTCCCAACACAATCTATATTTTCTCCAACTGAATTACAGTGGTATATTTATCATATATGAAGTTTATACATGTAGTCGGGTCTTTTTCTGGGTTCTTATCTCTGTTTCATTGATTTATTTCTCTATTCTGGTACTAGGGTCACACAGTTTTCACAATTATGGCTTTCTAAAATGTCTTGAGAGCTAGAATGGTAAAATTTTCCCTCTTTGATCTTCTTTTTCAAAATTGACATAACTATTTGAGTATATTTAATCTCTCCTATATGTATTAGGAAAAGAAAAACTATCATGGTCTTAAAATGTTCTACTGGACTATTAACAGTAATTGCACTAATTTAGGGGAAGTGTTTTCTTTACAATGTTTTTGGCCCTATCCACAGTTTTCCATGTGTTCTTTATGACTTTAAAAATTTTTCTTCGGGATGGTCTTATCCATTCTTTCTTAGATAAATTGCTTGATACTTTGTAATTTTGTTGTGATTATAAATGTTGTAATTTTCTGTGCATTTTTAGATTCTGTGGTAAGCAACCTCTAAGATGACCCCAATGACCCCCCACCACCTGGTATTCATGCCCTTTCATAATTTCCTCCTCTTAAGTGTGGGCTGGACCTACTGACTCACTTCTAACTAATAGAATACAGCAGAAGTGTTGGGATAGCACTTCCCAGATTAAGTTATAAAAAGACTGCAGCTTCTGCATTGCAGATGGCTGACTTCTCATTGTATCCTCACGTGGCGGAAAGAGAGAGGAAGCAAGCTCTCTCCTGGCTCTTATAAGGGTAATAATCCCATTCATGAGGGCCCCACCTTCGTGACGTCATCTAATCCTAGTTATTTTCAAAAAGCCCCACCTCCTAATACCATCACATTGGGACACAGAATTTTAAGTTATGAATTTGGGAGGGACACAAACATTCAGTTCCATAACACCCACCTAAACCAACCTTGAATTCCTGACCACAGAAATTTTAAGATAAATATTTTTTATTTTAAGCCATTACATTTTGGGGTCATTTGTTATGCAGCAATAGATAACTAATACAGATGACTATAACTGGTTTAAATAAATGTTCTTCACTTTGTAACAAATAATCTTGAATCTTACAAACTTGTGGAACTCTCTTTTTATTTCTGATAGTGTGTCTATTGATTTCTGGGGTTTTTTCTATATAGATATACATTATCAGTGGACAAAATGAGAAGTTTTAATCTTCCTTTCCAATCCTTATGCCTAATTTTTTTACTTTTGTTTTTGTATTGTCTCAAACCTCAAGAAGAACTTTGTAAAACAGTAACTGTGATTGTGGGTATCTATGTCTTGTCCCTAATCACAAAGAGACTGCATCTAAAGTTCCTCACAGTAAGTATGATGTTTTCCGAAGGTTTTTGTTTTTTATATATCACTTTTGTCAATAAAAGTTTCCTATTGTATCATCAGCATCTCATCAGCACACAGATAAAACACAAATTAGGATAGCTTGAGAAGGGCTTAATAAAAAGGACTGTTTACAAACATAGAGGTAAGGTGTAGGGAAATCAAAAAGGATAGTATAATATTCTAGCAATATTATAAGGAACAGGGTTGTTATGACCACTAGTCAAGGGGAAAGGTAAGCTATTGGAACCTAAGGAGAGAATTGTGTGGAGAAGACAGCCTAAACAGGAATTGTGACTTCCAGTCAAGAATTGCAGCCAGCCCTAGATGAGCCTGGAGAATAAATACCCTGTCCTACCACCTTCCCCCTTCCCTCCTGCTGGGGTTCCACACTAGGCAAATTCAACCCGAAGCCAGAAGGTGAGGAAGTCCATTGATGTAGTTCATACAGGGTAAATTCACAGGAGACAGAGCAAAATATAGTCCCCTTCCCCACCATCACCTTCATCATGTTCGTACTGCCTAGAATTTTAATTCTGGCTTGTGATGGAGTCTTATGGTTCCTTTCTACCAATATTTAAATGGCAATTTAGTTGGATATACATTTCCAAATCTAATGTTCTTTATCTCTCTTTTTTTCAAAATTTTGCAAATATTACTCTTTGTCTTCTCACATTCAGATTAGTGAGAAGTGTGTGGTCAAACCAACTCCTATTCTTTTTAGGCATTTTTCTTTTTCCCCTCTAGAAAGTTTTAGAATATTCTCTTTGCATTATTAATTTCACTAAAATGAATATATATCACTTCTTTTTCCAATATAGCCTATGTGGTACTTTACAAGCCTTTTCAGACTAAGGTCTTTTACCTTTCTTTAATTTGGGGAAATTGTTTAAATATTTCTTTCTCTACATTTATTTTGTTTTCTTCTGGAACTCCTATTACAAGGATGCTGACATTTCAATTTCTACTCTCCTCACCTCTAAGCTTTTCTTTCAAAATACTTTTCTACTTTTTTGATGCTTTGCAGCTTTCAGAAATCTTCCAGCTCAGTAATACATTCTTCAGCTGTATCGTTTCCACAACTTAACATATCCATTAAGATTTTTATTTCAACTATTACATTTTTCAAACCCAATATTTCCAATTAGTTCTTCCTTGAATTGTTTTTCTTGACTAATGTTATCAGTATTTCACCTTTATATTTTTTGAGGGTATTTCTCCTGCTTATTTTAAACTTATTTTCTCTGGTCTGTTCATTTTCTCTGCCTGGTGTATTTTGTTCAGTATGCTGTCTTTCATATAAAGCAGTGTGTTCCTCGTGTGTCTGATCACTTTTCCTTGCAAGCCTGTACTCACTCTCCTGGGAATGTCAGCTATCATGGAGGATAACGTGCAGCATGTATGTGGGAGTTGGCGGTCAGGAGAAGTGAAGGTGGCTAAAGCCCAGGGATCCAGGAGTACCTTGTGCCCTTCCTAGAGAGCTTAGGGAGTTGGCAGGTGGTCACGCATTCGGAGAAAGAGCCTCTGGCACTATACTCTGGGGTCAATCATCCCCTGTTTGTCACCTACCTTACCAAGTAAAACTTCCCTAGTTTCTGCCTGGCATTGCTCTTTTTCAAGAGATTTCTTCCTCAGTTGGAGTCACCTGCCTATACCTGCTGTTGACTCTTCCCCATCTCAGCCAGATTCCTGCACTATCTTGATATTCCCCCCCAGTGCTGCTGGGCAATCACTGCTGTTTATCTCCCTCAAAATGACAATCAAGCAAGATAGGAAAGAGAAACAAACAGAACCATAAACCTCTGGCCCAGCCTATCTTCCTATGGCATCTGACCCTCTTCTCCCGTGTGCTGCTGTAAACATACACCCACATGTACACCGAGACCCAACCACCACCCTTTTCCCCTCACGAGTTTCTCATGCTTATGTCAGTTTCTCAGGCCCATCAAGACACATCCTGTTTCTTGGAGTTGTTTCAAGGGACAGAGTCAGAAACTCATGTTCATATGTCAACTTGTCAGCCCTGCTGTGTTCTTTGCATCCGTTGCCTCTAGCATTACTATGGGGATTAATTAAATGAGTTAATTCTCGTGAGGCACTTTAGGAGAGTGTTTGGAATATAGTACATGCTCTATACCTGTTAGCTGCAATTATTATTTATCATCATCATTATTAATATACATAATAAGGCTATGAAAATGAGTATATTATCTTCATAGATGAGTAATTGGATTCAGAGGAGAAAAGTAACCCTGGTAAGAGTTTGAACCAGGGTTCAGGCACATCCAAGTCCATTGGATCTCCCAAGAGTGTGCTCTTCCTACTGTTCTTTTTATAGATGGCCCTTTTCTACTCCCACCTCACAAGATCTGATTGGCTCAGGAAAATTTGCAAGATGTTGAAGGCTTTTTAATTCGCTTTACTGGCTAGATGACCACAACTGTCTTTGTGCTTCAATTTGACCTCTTGTCTCCAAGAGAAAGGCAACTTTGATGTTCTTTTCTAGTATAAAAGAATGGGTTGGGGGATAAGCTATCAAGGGGAACTCTTGTTTCTCCAGGCCACAGCGAGTTGAAGGGGGAAAATCAGGAAGCTGTGGATGACAGTAGCAATGGGGCTAAAATTATCCTTCAGCCCTGCCACCCCATGCAACAGTATTATTGGATGTCAAGACTACTCTCATTCTTTCCCTGTCCTTTGTGTATCAGTTGGAGTCTGGTCAGGAAAACAGAAGTGGGGAAAGGATTAATACAGGAATTAAAGACTGGACAAGCAAAGGTCGGGAAGGACACTTTTAGGAAAATTTGAAGTGCAAAACCTATGCTACAACCAATAGTTTCAGCTTCCAGCAACACTGAAGTTGGTGATTCTTAGGAGGACAGCAGAAACCTGTAGGAAAACCCCACACTACCTCTGTTGTCCCCACACCACACCACACATCAGTAGGTACTGTGACAACTAATGGCTTCTCCTTTACCACCTTCCAAATCTCATGCAATTGTTTCTCATTGGTGGAATCTAATTGGGATCCCACTTGCAATGGAGTGTAGGAATTGTAATTTCTAGGCTTTATGCTCCTGGAAACAGAAAAGTGGGTAAAAAGACAGGGATAGTACTGAGTATTAACAACTTACATGTGGTACACTGTGTCTATCTTGTTCAACATCATTGGGTAAAAACTCAACGAACATATACTGGCTGAATTAATAAGTGCAGGAGGGTCCCAGGTCAGGAAAAGCGCTCTTTGGTGGGAACTGAGATTCTTCTGCCACCTCATTCAGTGATGCTATGTGCTCCACCTCCTGAGGATACTCTGCACGTGCTATTGGCCTGCTGCTGACTTATTGTAGAAGCATGGCAACATTGTATTTCTTCACCTTCCACTGAGGTGGGCCATGTCACTTCTTCAATTGTCACTGATGCAAATGTAAATCTGATCATGTCAATTTGCTGTTTAAAAGTATCACTTCAGTGGCTGCCCATTGCCTTTAGAATAAAATCTGAACTCTTTATCATGACTTCCAAGCCCTTGCATTATCTGGGCTCTTCCTAACTCTCCAACTTAGCTCTTTCTACTTTCTTCTTCTCTCACCACACTAAGGCCACACTGGCCTTTCAGTTCATCAAATATGTCCAGTTCTTTCCTACCTCAGGACCTTTGCCTGCGATGTTGCCTGGAAAGTTCTTTGCCCCACTTATATTTGACCAGGTGCTAGAACGCTTCAATCCTAAACCAAATATCACTTCCTCAAAGAGGCCTTCACTTGTCACTCCATCTAAATTAGATAATTACTATTTTCTTCATAATACTCTGGGGGTTTTTTTCCTCTTCTGGTACTTATCACAATATCATAGGTATAGATATAAAATCCTGTCTATACTCTGCACTTGATTGTATACCCAGCCCAGCACAGTGCGTGACAACTAATATGTACTCTATAAATAAATGTTGAAACTCTTTGCAGGCTCCTCATAAAGTAATTTTACAGAACACTCAAGTTACAATTTACTTCCTCAATTTCTCTTCAATTGTTGGCTTTTAAACCCTGAGACAAATCAGAAGGCATTTGAAAGGAAACACAGACTTACTCCTAAAGTCATCTACTACCATTAATAATCCAACTGGATCCCAAGCATCCTTTGGTCTTTCCTGCCTCCAGATGACCTTCTTCACACCCAAAGTATGTCCCAAGAAACCAGGGAGATACTCTGTCCTCCCTCCTGGCTCAAAGGTTTTAATACCCTTCAGTGCATTACTATTTCTCTCAGGAGGTTCATCATGTTCTCCTGCAGTTAGAACCCAGGTGGCTGACCTTGACATGGTAAGTTAGGTATGGCCTTGCAGATTGACCATCTTTTATTCTCAGTCCTTGTATGCGAGCACGATAATACATTGTGCACAACAGGGAACAGTGTCAGAGGTCATACATTGGTTACCTAAATTTTGTCAGTGACTAATTGTTTTAATTTCTCGAAGAGAAATGGCTAAACATGAATTCCAAGCCTAGAATAGTGCCTTGTATTAGAAGCATTCAATAAATATCTATTGATTATATGAATATAGATGAAGAAACTGACATTTAAATAGGTTAAGTGACTTGCCTAAAGTCACACAGACTGTTGGTGTTTGAGCCAAAATTCTAATCCAAAAAAGACACAATGTGAGAGGGATTATGAAACAAGAATGCTCAAGACTACACTGTGGGGCTTCCCTGGTGGCGCAGTGGTTGAGAATCTGCCTGCCGATGCAGGGGACACGGGTTCGAGCCCTGGTCTGGGAAGATCCCACATGCCGCGGAGCAACTAGGCCTGTGAGCCACAACTACTGAGCCTGCGCATCTGGAGCCTGTGCTCCGCAACAAGAGAGGCCACGATAGTGAGAGGCCCACACACCGCAATGAAGAGTGGCCCCCGCTTGCCGCAACTGGAGAAAGCCCTCGCACAGAAATGAAGACCCAACACAGCCAAAAATAAAATAAAATAAATAAATAATAATTAAAAATGAATATCTGCTTAAAAAAAAAAAAAAAAGACTACACTGTGAGCAGTGTTCCCAAGTATATAGGGCTGGGAACCCACTGTCTATAGGGCAGTAAGTAGGCAGGATAGAGACAATATCTATTAAGAATGGAAATGTCTGAAGAAATATAAAGATCAGAGCAGAAATAAATGAAATAGAGACTGAAAAAACAATAGAAAGATTAATTAAACTAAGAGCTGGTTTTTTGAAAAGATAAACAAAATGTATAAACCTTTAGCCAGACGTCAAGAAAAAGGAGAGGGCCCAAATCAATAAAATCAGAAATAAAAAAGAAAAGTTACAACCAATACCATAGAAATACAAAGGATCATAAGAGATTACTACAAACAGTTAGACACCAATAAAATGGACAATCTCCCAAGACGGAACCAGGAAGAAATAGAAAATATGAACAGATCAACTACCAGTAATAAAACTGAATTAGGAATTTTTTAAAAAGCTGGATGTGATGGTTTCACAGATTAAATTTACCAAACGTTTAGAGAAGAGTTAATGCCAATCCTTCTCAAACTATTCGAAAAAGTTGCAGAGGAAGGAATGCTTTTTAACTCATTCTATGAGGCCAGCATCACCCTAATACCAAAACTAGACAAAGATATCACACAAAAAAGAAAATTACAGGCCAATATCACTGATGAACATAGATGCAAAAATCCTCAACAAAATTCAACAATACCTCAAAACAAATTCAACAATACATTAAAAGAATCATACACCATGATCAAGTGGGATTAATCCCAGGGATTCAAGGATGGTTCAATATCCACAAACCAATCAATGTGATATACCACATTAACATATTAAAGAATAAAAATCATATGATTATCTCAATAGATGCAGATAAAGCTTTTGATAAAATTCAACATCTATTTATGATAAAAACTCTCACAAAGTAGGCATAGAGGGAACCTACCTGAACATAATAAAGGCCATGTATGACAAGCCCATGACCAAAATCACACTCAACAGTGAAAAGCTGAAAGCATTTCCTTTAAGATTGGGAACAAGACAAGGATGCCCACTCCCGCCACTTTTATTCAACATACTACTGGAAGTCGTAGGCACAGCAATCAGACAAGAAAAAGAAATAAAAAGAATCCAAATTGTAAAGGAAGAAGTAAAACTGCTACTGTTTGCAGATGACATGATACTAGACACCACCAAAAAACTACTAGAACTCATCACTGAATTTGATAAAATTAATATACAGAAATCTGTTGCATTTCTATATACTAACAACAAACTATCAAAAAGAGAAATTAAGAAAACAATCCCATTTACAACCACATCAAAAGAATAAAAATAAATCTAATTAAGGAGATAAAAGAACTGTACTCAGAAAACTACAAGACACTGATAAAAGAAACTGAAGGCAAGAAAAATAGATGGAAAGATATCCCATGTTTGTAGATTGGAAGAATTAATATTGTTAAAAAAAGCATACTACCCAATGTAATCTACAGATTCAATACAATCCCTATCAAAATATCAATGGTATTTTTCACAGAACTAGAACAAGTAATTCTAAACTTTTTATGGAAACACAAAAGACCCTAAACAGACAAAATGATCTTAAGAAAGAACAAAGCTGGAGGTATCGTGCTCCCTGATTTCAAAACTATACCTCAAAGTTAGAGTAATCAAAACAGTATGTACTGGCACAAAAATAGACACATAATTCAATGGAACAAGGTAGAGATCCCAGAAATGAAACCACACTATTACGGGTAATCAATCTATGACAAAGGAGGCAAGAATATATGATAGAGAAAAGACAGCCTCTTCAATGAATGATGTTGGGAAAACTGTACAGCTACATGCAAAAGAATCAAATGGGACTACTCTCTCACATCATGCACAAAAGTAAATTCTAAATGGATTAAAGATTTAAAAATAAGACCTGAAACCATAAAACATCTAGAAAAAAAAAAAGCACTAAGCTCTTTGGCATCAGTCTTAGTAATATATTTTTGGATGTGTCCCCTCAGGCAAGGGAAAAAAAGCAAAAATAAACAAACAGGACTACACCAAACTAAAAAGCTTTTGCACAGTGAAAGAAACTATCGACAAAACAAAAAGTCAACCTACTAAATGGGAGTGAAGGGGAGAAGGTATTTGCAAATAGTATATCCAATAAGGGGTTAATATGCAAAATATATTTTTAAAAAAACTCATACAACTCAACGTCAAAAACACAAACAACCCAACTGAAAATGGACAGAATATCTGAACAGACATTTTTCCAAAGAATACATACAGATGGCCAACAGGCACATGAAAATATGCTCAACATCACTAATCATCAGGGAAATGCAAATCAAAACCACAATGAGATATCATCTCACACTTGTCAGAATGGCTATTATCAAAAAGACAATAATGGAGAGATATACCATGTTCTTGGGTTGGAAGAATCAACATTGTGAAAATGACTATACTACCCAAAGCAATCTACAGATTCAATGCAATCCCTATCAAACTACCAATGGCATTTTTTACAGAACTAGAACAAAAAATTGCACAATTTGTATGGAAACACAAAAGATCTCAGATAGCCAAAGCAATCTTGAGAAAGAAAAACAGAGCTGGAGGAATCAGGCTCCCAGACTTCAGACTATACTACAAAGCTACAGTAATCAAGACAGTATGGAACTGGCACAAAAGCAGAAATATAGATCAGTGGGACAGTATAGAAAGCCCAGAGATAAACCCACACATATATGGTCACCTTATTTTTGATAAAGAAGGCAAGAATATACAATGGAGAAAAGACAGCCTCTTCAATAAGTGGTGCTGGGAAAACTGAACAGTTACATGTAAAAGAATGAAATTAGAACACTCCCTAACACCATATACAAAAATAAACTCAAAATGGATTAAAGACCTAACTGTAAGGCCAGACACTATCAAACTCTTAGAGGAAAACATAGGCAGAACACTCTATGACATAAATCGCAGCAAGATCCTTTTTGACCCACCTCCTAAAGAAATGGAAATAAAAACAAAAATAAACAAATGGGACCTAATGAAACTTAAAAGCTTTTTACAGCAAAGGAAACCATAAACAAGATGAAAAGACAACCCTCAGAATGGGAGAAAATATTTGCAAATGAAGCAACTGACAAAGGATTAATCTCCAAAATTTACAAGCAGCTCATGCAGCTCAATATCAAAAAAACAAACAACCCAATCCAAAAATGGGCAGAAGACCTAAATAGACATTTCTCCAAAGAAGATATACAGATTGCCAACAAACACACGAAAGAATGCTCAACATCACTAATCATTAGAGAAATGCAAATCAAAACTACAATGAGGTATCACCTCACACCAGTCAGAATGGCCATCATCAAAAAATCTACAAACAATAAATGCTGGAGAGGGTGTGGAGAAAATGGAACCCTCTTACACTGTTGGTGGGAATGTAAATTGATACAGCCACTATGGAGAACAGTATGGAGGTTCCTTAAAAAACAAAATAGAACTACCATATGACCCAGCAATCCCACAACTGGGCATATATCCTGAGAAAACCATAATTCAAAAAGAGTCATGTACCACAATGTTCATTGCAGCTTGGTTTACAATAGCCAGGACATGGAAGTAACCAACGTGTCCATCAACAGATGAATGGATAAAGAAGATGTGGCACATATATACAGTGGAATATTACTCAGCCATAAAAAGGAACGAAATTGAGTTATTTGTAGTGAGGTGGATGGACCTAGAGTCTGTCATACAGAGTGAAGTAAGTCAGAAAGAGAAAAACAAATACTGTATGTTAACACATATATATGAAATCTAAAAAAAAAAAAAAGGTTCTGAAGAACCTAGGGGCAGGACAGGAATAAAGACGCAGACATAGAGAATGGACTTGAGGACATGGGGAGGGGGAAGTGTAAGCTGGGATGAAGTCAGAGAGTGGCATGGACATATATACACTACCAAATGTAAAATAGATAGCTAGTGGGAAGCAGCCACATAGCACAGGGAGATCAGCTTGGTGCTTTGTGACCACCTAGAGGGGTGGGAAAGGGAGGGTGGGAGGGAGACCCAAGAGGGAGGAGATATGGGGATATATGTGTATGTATAACTGATTCACTTTGTTGTAAAGCAGAAACTAACATACCATTGTAAAGCAATTATACTCCAATAACGATGTTTAAAAAATAAATAAAATATAAAAAAATAAAAATAAATAAAGTTTGGAAGAAAAATAAAGCAGATATAATTAAATATGTAAAAAAAAAAAAAGACAACAAATAACAAGTTCTTGCAAGGATGTGGAGAAAAGGGAACCCCCTACCATGCACTGTGGACAGAAATGTAAATTGGTGCAGCTCCTATGGAAAACAGTATGGAGGCGCCTCAAAAAGTTAAAAATAGAACTACCATATGATCCAGCAATTCCACTCCTGGGTATTTATCTGAAGAAAAGGAAAAGACTAATTTGAAAAGATATATGCACCCCTATGTTCATTGCAGCTTTATTTACAATAGCCAAGATATGGAAACAACCTAAGTGCCCAGCAATAGATGAATGGATAAAGAAGATGTATATAATGGAATATTACTCAGCCATAAAAAAGAACGAAATCTTGCCATCTGTGACAACATGGATGAACCTGGAGGGTATTGTGATAAGTGAAATAAGTCAGACAGGGAAAGACAAATGCTGTCTGATTTTACTTATTATGTGGAATCCAAAAAACAAAGCAAATGAACAAACATAACAAAACAGAAACAGAGTAATAGATACAGAGAAAAAAACAGGTGGTCGCCAAAGAAGAAGTCAGTTGGGGGCCACGGGGGAAGAAATAGGTGAGGGAGATTAAGAAGTACAAACTCAGTTGCAAAATAAATGAGTCACGGGTATTAAATGCACGGTGTGGAGAATATAGTCAAGAATTATGCAATATCTTTGTATGGTGACATATTGTAACTAGACTTACCATGGCGATCACTTTGGTATGTATAGAAATACCGAATAACAGGCACTCTCATAATGTTGTGGGTCAATTATACTTTAAAAACAAACCAACTCATAGAAAAAGAGATCAGATTTCTGGTTACCAGAGGCAGGGGAGGTTGGGAGTGGAATTGGATGAAGGCAGTCAAAAGGTACAAACTTCCAGTTATAAATAAGTACGAGGGATGTGATGTACAACATGATAAATATAATGAACACTGCTATATGTTATATATGAAAGTTAAGAGAGTAAATCCTAAGAGTTCTCATCACAAAGAAAAGAGCTTTTCTATCTCTTTAATTTTGCATCTATATGAGATGACGGATGCTCACTAAACTTACTGTGATAATCATTTCGTGGGGTGTGTAAGTCAGATCATTATGCTGTACACCTTAAACATATAAAGTGCTGTATGTCAATTATAACTCAGTAAAACTGGAAGAAAAAAAGCCTGGAAAGGCCTGGGTCTTGTGGGCTCTTTTATGAACCCCTTATTGATGTTTGAAATGCTTCTTTGCAAAAACATGTGTCATGGTGGGTTTGTGGGAAAGTCACATGCACTAAGGACTGACTTAAATGTCAAAGTCGTTGTTTTTGTCACCCACTGTTTCCTTTGAGTGTCTAGCAGATGTGAGTCAGGTCTATGCAGCTGGATGCCTCCAGAGCCTTCCATCCTCAGGGTCTCATGAGAAGAAACTTTTGAGCACACAGCCACTGAGCCTGGGATGTGGTTCAATGTCTGTTACGGACCTTGAGGCAGCCCCAGCCCAGTGAGTGAAGAGCCCTAGGCCATGTACCAGTTTGTTATTTGACAAATGAAGTGCTCCCCGCTGAGCTTTATTTGCAAACTAGCTGCAGTGCTGTCTTACCAACCTAAAACCTTACAGGATTCTAGAATCTCGGTGCTGGAATAGGGAAGAGATCACTCTGTCGTGTCCCTAATTTTACAGATTCGGACCTGGGCTCCAGAGTGGTGAGAGGATTCTCCCAAGGCCACAGCCAGTGTGCAGAAGAGTTGGGAAGAAATCCTGCCCTGTCTCCTAGTGCTTCTCCACCACAACTTTCACATCTGGAAATGAAACACAGTAAACATTTGTTTCTGTTCAATTCCATCCATACATGTCTTGAGCACCTAATAGGTGCCACGCAGCATGGAAGGTACAAGGACACAGCCATGGTCACACACAACTCCTTTAGGAGCTCTTAGTTTGGTGGGTCCTGTCCCTGGTGTCGTCTTCACATCCCCTGAAATTCATCCAGTCTTTTCTGTCCCACCCTGGTCAATCACTAACTAATGTTCTGTTGGGATGGGTGGGAAGGAAAAGGGGAAGGAAAGAAACATTTACTTAGCAACGGCACTGAGCTAGGAACACTATACATTACATTATTTGACCCTCAGGCAGCCTTCCATGATTCTTATCTCCATTTTACAAGTGATTTGGAGAAGCTGAAGAACCCACGAGGAGGCTGAGCTTGGATTTGAATTCAGGTCTTCCCACCAGACCACACTGCCTCTCTGGCTTTCACTTCACCTCACAGCTGTCTCCTCGTCCCTGCAAATTCTCACGTGCCTTTAGAACTCCTTCGACAAACAAGTTCCCCTCCCCAAACACATGCCATCAAAATCCCTACTTATCATTCTAGGGAAACTGAATTCCACATGGAAGCTTCTCATTCTCACTTTCAAACCCCTGCGCTCCCAGCCCACACTCCTCCATGCCTCCTGGGTTGATAAGGTCTACCTGCCTCTGAAGCCACACTCTCAACTCCTAGCTCTACTTACCTCCCTAAATGCACTGTATTCTAGGACTGAGACCTGGACTGAGTTACTCAGACTCCACCTCCTACCCTCCCTACCCACCACCACAGGACAGGCAGCCCAGTATTGTCACTTCCTCTATCAACAGAAGAGGTAACGGGAGCCCAGCAAGGCTGTGTCCTTCCACAGCAGGAACGCCTGGACCCCTACACCTCTACCCCTCAGGGTTCCTGCTCCCAGACCTCCCTGCCCCACCCTGTGGGGAGGGGTCCCATGTCATGTTGCATGTGATTTTTTTTCCGTCTCCTGGGGATCTCTCTATCATTCCAGCCCATTTCTTCATTCCCTCTATCCACAGTTAACTCTATTTTATCTTAGTCTAGCATCCTGGGTTAGCCTAATATCCCCGAGTTATGCCCGGTGAACTCTTCCTTCCCAAGTCAGCTCAGACATCACCTCCTCTGTGAAGCCTTCCCAGGCACAGCAAATCCCTCCTTCTTCAAGGCTCCTGTAACCCGTTTATTACAGCCCTTCACATACCAAGTCATTAGAAATCTCTTCTATTTCCTAAACTCAAGCATCTTAACTCCTGGGACGCTTTCATGTCAACTTCGCAATCTGTAATCTAGTCCAGAGGCTGGTACACGGAAATGTTCAATAAGTATCCCAAGTATTGCTTGTCTCGATAGACCCTGTGGAGTAGAACTAGAACCAAACAAACAGTGGAAGGTTCTGCTCCACTAGACTCCGAACTCCTCAGAGGCAGGGGGGAAAATCTTCTTCCATCAGTGGGTCCCTGCTGTGTGTACAGCCACAGCACTGCAAACACAGCACGAGCCACCCTGGGCTGGGGTTGGTTCCCAGTTCAGGAGATGCCTAAGCTCAGGATAATGATACATCGGCAGAGATGTGGGGCAAGGGCTGCACTGAATGTTCTGAGGTCCCTTCGAGCTCCAAAACCATGGTTCCATGATGAGGGAGAGGTTGGTTAAAAGATCAAAAGACAGATAAGAAAAGTGGTGGACAGAGGAAGGTGGAGGTGAAAGAGGCACAAGGCAGAAAATAAGGGTCGGTGAGGACAGGGAGGCTGAAAACCGGAGAAAGAGAGGGGACCGGAGGGACCAGGCAAGAAGGAGGACAAAATGCGGGAGTGGGGCCTCACTAACCGCAGGTAGGTGCTTGCACACTGGGCATGATCAGGTTCCCGAGATCCCATTGCCCATAGGCACAAAGTCATAGAGAAAAGCTGAAATGCTGAAAGCTGCTGCACTTGGAAATCGGTCTGAAATGGACTTAATGTCTCTCCCATCCAAATGGGAAGCTAAGTGCTAAGAAAATCAGCTTCAATTGACAAAAACCAAGCCACACGGGAACACAGTTAAAGCACTTACTGCCCTGTGCCATCTGGCCCTTCTCCATGTGTCGCAGCCTGGCCAGCCCTGAGTCAGCGTGCCGGGAGCACCAGTCCTCAAGCAACAAGGCCGCAGGGAGGGCAGCCCACCCCGCCAGCTCTGGTGACCCACTGGCTCCATAACCCATCCACCCCCTTTGCCCAAAACTTATTGCACATTACAAATGGTGACACTGCAGGCCGAGCTCTGGGACCAGACCGATTTCTGAACAGGAAATAACAGGCGCCCTGCCCTCTGGTCACCTTGGGGCTGAAGGTCCTGCTCTAACTTCATAACCTGGTTCTTATCAACAAGCAACCATCTGGTGCCCCCAGGAATGTTTACCAAGTATCATGAGCGTCAATATTTACAGAATACCCATCCCGTCCAGATACTGAATCAGATCCTTTATGTGGATTATCATGTCAATTCCTCAAAATAACCGAGTGAGGTTAAATATCCCCATTGGCAGATAAGGACACCAAAGCTCAGAAAGGTTAAATAATTTTTCCAAAGTTATACACACAATTATTAAGTGGCAGAGCCTGGATTCAAACCCAGGCTGTTGAGCTCCTGTGTCCATAACAAACTGCATCCAGCAATAGGATTTTTTTCCTCTATCCCTGAGGCCCTGCCCATGTGCCTGTTCCTCTCATACTCGGGCCCTGCTTTGCTCACTACTGTCTTCCCCAGGCCTGCTCCCCTGCCCCAGACTCTCCTCCCTGGGCCATGAGCCTGGCACCTGTGCTTGAGTCCCCTGACGCAGCCCCCTGGCAGATGCCCCATCAGACTACCGAGGCACCTCCCCGGCTGTCTCCTGTCCCATGCCTCACTGCAGTGGAGGCCAGCCTGCCTGCCTTTTTATTGCCAGCTTCAGAAACCCGCCCCCATCACCACTACAGAGGTTAACCTCTGTATCTTTCTGTCCACAGCGGGTCTGTCCTTCCTCTGACAGAACTGGTTTTCACACACACTGAGACACCTAAATGCATCCCCAGGACAGTGATTGACAGCCAGCTGAATCAGCTTCCTCTCTGCAGATATCTAACCCACGAGAACCCCCATCCTGCAATGCACATCCTCCTTACACATCTCGTTGCTCACACATCAAGGTAATTTGACTGTAAGGAAGGGGAGATCTCAGCCCTGGGCCTGGCACTCCCCAGGCTCCAATCCTCTGAGGGTGGGGATTTTGGCTGAGAGAGCAAACGTGTTGGGGTTTCCTTCATCTCGCAGCTCTGCACCTTCCTTATTCTTGCACAGCAAGTACTGCTCTCACACCTGCATCCTAACCTGTGTGTGCAACTTACATCCTGACATGTGTGTGTGTGCACACATGAGTGTGTGCAACAGCCTGCAAAGGCACTGCTCACTCTCCCTGGGCTCATGTAACCCACACAGGACAGAGGGAGGGCCCAGAGAGGGTCGGGCAGAGAATAAAGACACCGACAAGGACCCAGTGACTATGGCCACCAAAGCAGTTTCATTTCCACGACATTCCTTCAGTTGATTCTGTTTCAGCTCCAACTCCATAGAGTGAAGAGTGGGGAGCAGGGGGCCGGGTGGGATACTAAGGAAGTGGTCAGAGTAGCAGGAAGCATTTCCTTTCACAGGCCTTGGGGGCAGAAGCTAAGCATCATGACCTCCTGGTTCAAAAATCTCTTCTCCTGCCCCACAGCCCCTTTCTCCAGCTTATAGACACATATTATCTGTATTCTCCATTTCTTCACATTTTCCTGGACCTATGTACTGTCTTCCTTCCTGAAGAAAGACCCCTGTGTTCATGGTCACAGAGTTGCCACTGAAATTCATCTTAGCACTCAGCCATCACTTCATTCATTCATTCTTTCTTTCACTCTGCATCTACCATGTGCCCCTGTGCCAGGCATGGACCCTGCCTTGGGTTTCAATACAGTGTGATCATCCAGTATAACTTCCTCATTGTCCAGTTGGAAATCTGAGATGAAAGACCTTCCCAAAGTGAAATGAGCATCATGGTTGGCAGCATATCATTTACATTAATGAAATATCTCAGAGCGCTTAAATATGATATATGTTGAATTCAGAGGTTTCCTGTGCACAGATGTCTCTCTCCTCGCCTGCTTCATGTCCTCCATGCTTCAGGCACACAGGAGGTATCTGTTTATTTTTGTGGGCAACTTCATGTCACAAGGTCAGTGGAAAATTAAGAGTTGGTTGACTGTGTCCCAGAAATTAAGTCTAGTCCACACTGGATCTAAAGATATCCATGACCTAGTGACATCTCTTGTCCTGAAAGAAGGGTTGAACATTATTGTCACTCACACTCCTCTTCTTTTTTTTTCTTTTTTTTTTTAAATGAAAGTCAAAGCTATAGGTTTATAAATTTATTTATTCATTTTTAGCTGTGTTGGGTCTTCGTTTCTGTGCGAGGGCTTTCTCTAGTTGCGGCGAGCGGGGGCCACTCTTCATTGCGGTGCACGGGCCTCTCACTATCGCGGCCTCTCTTGTTGCGGAGCAAGGCTCCAGACGCGCAAGCTCAGTAGTTGTGGCTCACGGGCCCAGTTGCTCCGCGGTATGTGGGATCTTCCCAGACCAGGGCTCGAAACCGTGTCCCCTGCGTTGGCAGGCAGATTCTCAACCACTGCGCCACCAGGGAAGCCCCACACTCCTCTTCTTGAATCAAGCAGAAAGGTCTTTTTAAAATTTAATCCTACAGTGCCTAAGTTTTGCCATCTACAAATATGGGGGATGTGCAACCCAGAATATTATGGATTTTGTGTGTCAGCCAAAAATCAAATACTTTAGAAATAAAATGGAGTACACTAGAGAGAAAACATCTAGTTGTCCAAACCTAACATTAAAGATGAGAAAACTGAAACCCAGGAAAAAAGTGAGTTACTCAGTCTCACCCAGGTTATGAGTGGCAGAGCCAGGGCCAAAACCTCCAGTCTTCCAACATCTGTCAAGGCCAGGTGCATCCCACTGCAGGCTCCAAACACTCTGATCGCCCTGGAGATAGGGCTCAAACCACATGACGTATGGGTCCCATTCAGATAAATCTATGATGCTCTTTTGTCCCCAGATAATTGGTTTTAGAAACTTTGTGTTTGTCCTCATTAAGGAGCAGAGATTGTGCTTCTTGATTGTTTCACTGGATTGAAAAAAAAAATGAAATGTTATTTTTCCTCTTGATGAATGCCCTCCACAAGAAAATATTCAACTACCTAAAAAAAAAAAAAAAGACAGAAAAAAAACAGCTCCTATATGGAACCACGAGGGTATTGAGGAGGACAGGGAGACCCAATTTTAGGAGACCAGCCCTTAAAACTTAGATGGAGAGAAATGTTTCTATATGAACACTCTTGCTTGTAGGAAGGATGCAGAAATCCTTATAGAGTGACTGCGCTTGTTCATTGTAAAGTAAATTTGCCCTGCAACCATCACCCCATTTTTGGTAACAATGGTCCAATTTTCTCTGAGAAGTTTTCCTCCCTCTCTGTCCATGTGGTTCAGTTGCAGCTGATCCCATCTAGATGCCATCCTGCTCCAGGACTCAGACTTGGTCAATAAAACTATGAGTCTCGCTGGCCTCAGTGACTGGGTCAGAGCTGGCCAAGGGCCCCAAGCTGGGCCATTACTGAGCATCTCTGGAAACTTTGCTGGCGCTGCTGGGAAAGAAGCGCTCTTGTTCTGTGGGGCTTGTTAATAACGCAGAGGGGAGGCCTGGCCCTGCTTGTCTAGTCATCTACATGGGAGTGTCTAAGATAGCACAGCTGAGAGATGAGCAAAGATAGGTACTTGACGATATCACCTGAGTATCTGATTCCAGCGGGGCCTAAATTTTATAAACTGTGGGGATCAGAACATTTTCTTTCTTTCTTTTTTTAGTGTAAGCCTATTTGAGTTGGGTTTCTGTCACCTGAAACCGAAAGAGACCTAATAAACCCACAACAAGGATACTGAGGGGATGCTTAAAGAGAATAAGAGTTTTAACGAACGGGCACTGACAATGTTTGGGGCAACTGGCCTGAGTCTTGCCAGCCCCTGAGAAGAGGAAAGGTCAACTCCACTCAAATAATCAGGGCTGCCGAGTGGCAGAGCAGAGCTCACCAGGAGAAAAGAGCTCATCCTGGGCTGACATCTAGACCTCCACCCACCTAACCTTCCAGTGAGATTCAATGTGAGAATATGAAACTGCTCTCGATGAGGTTCGCCTCCTCTAACACCCACAATGCTTTCCAGGTCCCCAGAACATAATTTTTATTTTAGAGGCACCCAAAGATGTCTGATTTATTAGGAAAAAAGCTAAACAGTGGAAAGGGGGAAAGACTGAGAAAGAGCACTCACGTGTGTGTGTGTGTGTCTGTGTAAAATGAGGGCGGTGGTGAAGGAATCCCTCCCAACCCCAAGTTCCATGAATAAGAGGGGGGCAAGATGCTGCAGCTCTCGTGACCCTGGTCAGACTGGCAGTAAAGGAACTGCTAAACTGAAGACATGTGGAGGGCAGGGGTCAGGTCTACCTTATTCACTGTTATATCATCAGCACCTAATTAGAGAGTTTAGCAATCAGGAAATATTTGTTGAAGACAGGAAGGCAGAGCTTGCTATATGCCAGCCAATGATGGGGGTGTGGGGGGAGGGAAGAGAAAGCTGAGACAAAGGGAAGGCGATAGGAATCTGAGAAAGAAAGAGCACCAAGGGTGGTGGGAAGGAGAAGGCATCTATCTGGTGGGTTAAGGTGTTGAAACATCAACATCTGCAGCTGAGTAGGTGTCAGGGCTGGGACAGTGCTGGGGAAAGATGGCCCAGTCTTTTGAGGCAGCAGGAGTCTAGGAAAGGGCTGAATGAACAATGGAACAGGGCAAAGAAGGGCCAAGTCTCTGAAGCTTGTGACAGAAAGATGAGTCACTGCAGCACACAAAATCACCAGCCACATTTTCTCTATTGCTCAAACCCAAGTATTTTGGGTTGTTTTTTGTTTGTTTGTTTGTTTTTGATCATATCGATAGATATCCCAATCTCAAAGACCTTCCTTTTCTGTGACTTCTGTCCCTCCCTGTGTTCACCAGAACAAACAAGGTGGACATTAGTCCTTTAACAAAAGCACAGCATTAGACCTTCATGATTTATTGCAATCCTACTTCTTGAGCAGTTGCCTTGATTTCTCCTTGCCTTTCCTGGTTGATTTCCTGCTAATCATCAGTCCCTCCTCCCCCACACCCCAGCATCTGGAGTCGGAGAGAAGAGGTAAATTACAGACTGAGGCACCACCACAAAGCCAGGAGCTGATCAGTCATTCCACCAACACCCCTTAGCACCAGGCACCACATACCACTGTGGGCATACAGTGGAAAACAGGATATCCCCTGTCCTCAGGGAATTTACACAGCAAACCACCAGTGGGGATCTTGTTTGTAGCTCTCAGATCATAAAATGGCTATTAAAGCTATGAGCAGTCAAAAGACATAACACGTTTCTGAAGCTCATGCCATGCTGTCTGTTCTACCAACCTGATTTATTTGAACCATATTTAGAACATCTCCTGGCCATCTCCTTCCCAGAATGTGGCCAATGCTGGTAGTCAGTCACCAGGAGTGGGCAAGGGACAGGAGCGAGTCTGGGAGCCCCTGTGTTCTGCCACCGATCACTGACCTTCTGTGTGCTGCGCCCTCACTACCCACCTCTGGGAAGCAAAGAGGAGCAAGCCAGTCCTCAAACTCAGGTGGCCCGCGGTTAGAAAGGCAGCGTTGATGCAGAGAAGTCCTCATGGAACAGTAACTGCATTACAAGTGTGATAAACATTCTAGACACCTCCAAATTAGTATTGCGTTAAAAAGGAGAGAAATCGTACTTGGACTGAGGGTGGAGGAATGGACAGAGGTGGGAGCAGAGGAAACACTTCACTGAGGAGGTTGACTGTGAGATGGGACTTGAAGAATTACCGCCACTCATTTATTTTAATTTGATGTCTTTAGAAAAAAAGTTTGGGTCCATTCAACCGAAAGCTCATATGAAGCAAGTAAACAATTCAAGAGAAATTGCAAATCCGATCTGTGACCTGAAACCTCCTTGCTCCGTGTGACCCGAATCCCCCAGGCATTCCTGCCAGCCTGGCTCAGCCTGGCTCCCGAGCAGTGAGGGCAGCTGCAGGTGCATCTCTGCCCGTCCTGTCCACGACCAGCCCTCCTCCTCCGAGGCGAGGCACACATGAGTGATGCCCGTCGGTGGGCCTTTCCCCACAGCTGCCCTTCCAGGGCACAAGCTTCCCAGACAGCCACCTGTTGCCCAAGGCTGCTCCTCCCTCCTACCGTCACGCACGGTTCAAGCCTGGTCACTTTCTTCTGGAGCGGCTCTGACACAGCTTGAAAGTCAGGGTTTCCAGAGATGAGACACATCAGGGGCTGCTCTGCCCACAGCCCTCTGCGGTCTGCACTCCAGATCTCAAGCGTTCCAGAGTGCAGTGGAAGAAGTGTGTGCTCCGCCCGAGAAACAGAAAGTCAGCCCTCATCTTGTTCCAGGGGGCGGCAACACATGGGCAGAGGGAGCCCCAGCCCTGGGTCCTCTAGAAAACGAGCCAGCCTCCAGGCACACGGGCCAGGGTTCTCAGAATGTTAGACAAAGGAGGCTTTAACCACGGAAACTCAGGCTGCAGGAGCCGTATGGAACCACAGTGGCACAGCAAGTCAGAGACGCTGGTCAGTGATGGGGCTGTGCCAGGAGCAGCTTTTCGTGTTTGATGCTTGTCAATCATAAATATGCATCCTGTTTACCTAAGTTGTGTAGTGTAAGTTCACATGGTTAAGTCCCAGCCTGTAGGTACAGATGATATATTCGTCATCTTCTGATGTGTGCATGAATACGCGAATATGCAAATAGGATGGGTATATCAGCATCTCTTTCACAACCAGGTAAAGTCAGCTTTGGCTCTTTTGACCCACTGATAATACAAGACAATATTTTACACTCATTAATAAGCTGTCCCTAAACCAAAGGACACAAACAATGTCCTTTAAGTTGGTTTTCCAAGTAATCACATGCACTGTTCTGTGTTTTGACAACAGAGGAAAGTGCTTTTCTTACTGGGAAAGGGCATGAAGAAAACAGAGCAGGAGAATTCCCCTCCCACCCAGTGGCTCCCTCACTAAAGATCTTCACAAAGATGTTCCTTTGATCATCAAAGATTTATAAAATTTTAAGGAAATACAGAAGCCCTCGATTTACTACACACTATCTGGTGGGAGATATTGAAAAGTAAATATAAACTTAAAAAAGTTATAACCTCATGGTGAGAGTAGGCACAGCGCCATGGAAGCCAGGAGAAGGGTCACCAATCTTTCACAGGCAGGGTGGGGGTCAGAGAAAATATTTCAGAGGCTGTGATGCTCAAGCTAAGTCTCAAGCAGCTAAGCCGCAAGGGAGGAAGCATCATTCCCAGCAGACAAAAAAGCAGGACAGGAAAGCAAGGCATGTTCTGCAACCCGCCTCGCAAGAGCTCTGGACTGCTCCAGAGCAGTCCATAAAATGCCATCTGCCATTTTATACCTTTATTTGTGTATTGTCTGTCACCAGCAACTAGAACATAATTCCCCCGAGGGCAGGGACTTCGTTCTGTTCTCTGCTATAATCCCTGCACCTAAACATGTTTAGCGTGTAGTAGGAATCAAATACTTGCTGAATGCATGGATGTTGGCAGGAGTGAGAAATGAAGCTGGACAGTCAGGCAGGGTAGCCTCGCCATCATGAGGGCCTTGTGTGCTCTGCTAGCGAGTGTGGACATGAACTTGGAGACTTAGTGCAATATTTACAAACTGGCAGCCCATAATTTACAAACAGCTCATGCAGCTGAATATCAAAAAACAAACAACCCAATCAAAAAATGGGCAGGGGCTTCCCTGGTGGCGCAGTGGTTGAGAATCTGCCTGCCAATGCAGGGGACACGGGTTCGAACCCTGGTCTGGGAAGATCCCACATGCCCTGGAGCAACTAAGCCCGTGAGCCACAACTACTGAGCCTGCGCGTCTAGAGCCTGTGCTCCGCAACAAGAGAGGCCACGATAGTGAGAGGCCTGCGCACTGCGATGAAGAGTGGCCCCCGCTTGCTGCAACTAGAGAAAGCCCTCGCACAGCAACGAAGACCCAACACAGCCAAAAATAAATAAACAAATAAATTAAAAAAAAAAAAAATGGGCAGAAGACCTAAATAGACATTTCTCCAAAGAAGACATACAGATGGCCAAGAGGCACATGAAAAGATGCTCAACATTGCTAATTATTAGAGAAATGCAAGTCAAAACTACAAAGAGATATCATCTCACACCAGTCAGAATGGCCATCATCAAAAAGTCTACAAACAATACATTCTGGAGATAGTGTGGAGAAAAGAAAACCCTCCTACACTCTTCGTGAGAATGTAAATTGGTGCAGCTACTATGGAGAACAGTATGGAGGTTCCTTAAAAAACTAAAAATAGAGCTACCATATGATCCAGCAATCCCACTCCTGGGCATATATCCTGAGAAAACCGTGGTTCAAAAGGATCCATGCACCCCAATGTTCACTGCAGCGCTGTTTACAATAACCAAGACATGGAAGCAACCTAAATAAATGCCCATTGACAGATTAATGAATAAAGAAGTTGTGATATATATATATATATATATATATATATATATATATATATATATATATATATATATATAATGGAATATTACTCAGCCATTAAAAAGAATGAAATAATGCCATTTGCAGCAACATAGATAGACCTGGAGATTATCATACTAAGTGAAGTAAGTCAACAGAGAAAGATAAATATCATATGATATAGCTTATATATGGAATCTAAAAACATGATAAAAATGAACTTACTTACAAAACAGAAACAGAGTCATGGACTTAGAAAACAAACTTATGGTTACCAAAGGAGAAAGATGGGGGGGAGGGATAAATTGGGAGTTTGAGATCGACATATACACACTACTATATTTAAAGTAGATGACCAACAAGGACCTACTGTATGCCAGTTTTAAAAAAACTGGCAGCCCTTGAGCCAAACACAGGAGTGTTTTGCTTGACCTATACTGTGCTTTTTAAATTAGGGTATTTTTAAAAATTTTTATTGGAGTATAGTTGATTTACAATGTTGTGTTAGTTTCAGGTATACAGCAAAGTGAATCAGTTATACACATACATATATCTACTCTTGGACGTATATATACTACTATATATAAAATAGATAACTAATAAGGACCTACTGTATAGCATAGGGAAATCTACTCAATACTCTGTAATGGTTTATATGGGAAAAGTATCTAAATTAAGGTATTTTATTTAAAAATAAAACCTAGATTTCTAGCTTCCCTTTAAAAATCAGAGGGTGCAGTAATATGGGGCCTGTAGTCTTTCCAGGCAAAGTCAGCTTGTGCTGATAGCAGGTAGCCTCTTAGTAAGACCTGTGCTCTCAAGTTCACCGGGGTCTTCTCCAGTCTCAATTGTCTTGCGAGGGCTTCCTTCCTCACATGTCACCTGCTGTTCCATCTAGATAAATGAGTTTGCAGCCTCTAGCCTGAGTTCAGAATGTCTGGTTTAAAAATCCCAACATGATAGCAAGTCTCCAAAATAATCTCCCAATGGCCCGTGCCTCCCAGTATTTATGACCTCCCACAGTGAATCTGAGCTGTTCCTGTGTAACGAATAGAATGTGACGGAAGCAACACTGTGGCTTCTAAGGACAATTCATAAGAAGCTAGTCACCACACAAAAAGTCGGACTACTCTGAGGCTTCAATGCTGTGAGGAAGCCCAGGCTAACAATGGGGAGAGGCCATGTACACACAGAGAGACCCCAAGTGTTCTAGATATCCCATCTGAGATGCCAGACATGTGAAAGCCATCTTGACACCCAGGCCAGAACCCATCTAGCTACATACAAACATGTCCATCATATGAGAGGCTCCAAGAGAGAACCATCCAGCTGAACCCTTTCAACCCACAGAACCATGATAAATATTAGTAAATTGTTTTAAGCCACTGTGTTTTGGGTGGCTTGTTACAGAGCAAAAGGTAACTGAATCACATACACTACCACTTATTCAGAATGTGACCTTAAGCATATTATTTAGCATCTTTAAGCCTCAATCTCTTCATCCTTAAAATAAGGAAAATAATAGTACTGACTTAAGAGTTTTTGAAATTCGAATTATATTATGAATGGGATGTACTCAGCCTTGAAGCCAGCACATCAGAAGCACTTAATAAATACTAACCATTATGTAATTTTACTTCTCATTATTACTGTTGTTGAAGTCTGCCTAGTGGGTAGCATATTTCAAAACCAGAATACTGAAAAGGGAGGAGACAGGGAAGGTATAGATGGGCAGATCAGGGTCAAGGAGAGGGTCATGGAGAAGACATTTCTCAGTGTGGTATGTATGTCTTGCTCTCCCAAAGTCTAGAGTGCCAGGAAATTGGCTATTTTCCCCATTTGGGTATCTGCAGTAAGGATTCTGGAAACTCCTATCAAGTCAATTTATTAATTCATAACTCATTCAAAAAGTTTATTGAGCACTGACTCTATATGTCAAGCTAGGTACTGAGCATACAGCAGTGAACAAAACAGATAAAGGCCCCTGCCCTCATGGAGCTTCCATTCTAGTGTAGGAGAAGATATCAAACAAATAAATAAAGATGTAGTATGGCAGATGGTGATAAGTACAATGGAAAAAAATAAGTAAGCTAAGGTGATAATGAGTGTGGGGTGGAGGAAACTGAGTTGTAATTGTAAGTAAGTGGGTCAAGGAAGGGCTTCCTGAGCATAGTAGAAAGTGAAAGAGGTATCTGGGGTGGGGAGGGACTATCATACAGAAAGATACATACATAAAAATGAGCTGAAGTCTCATATTGTTACATCTACTATCAATCACACTGATGAATATATATGTCTTCTCCCAATAATTCTGTGAGGCAAATGTTAATATATGTTATCCTTAATTTACTCAGTTACTTTTTTATCCTATTGTGCTCTATTTCTCTTTAAGCTACTTTAACTTCTTTTTGGAGCAAGGCAAGATGATGTATTAGTCACGTTAAGTTAGGTTCAGCAACAAACAATCCCCAAATCTCACTGGCCTCACACAACAGCATGAGTCCACAGTGGCTGGGCTCCATCATGTCTTCATTCAGGGACTTTGGTCAGCTGAGGCATCACCATCTACACTGTCAATCACAGCACCAGGGAGAAGGAAAGATGGAACACTGGCACCAGCTCTTCAGTGCTTCTGCTGGAAGGGACACAAGTCATCACCTCTCCTCATTTTTCACTGGCCAGAGCAGGTCATGTGTAGCTGTGTATGAGTGTGTGTGTGATCGTCCTAAATGCATAGAAGTAAAAGGAAATAGATATTGATGAATAGTTTGTCTACCATAGAGAGATAGATGGAAATGATAGATGATAGCAGGTAATAATTGGTGAAAGAAAGAGAAGAGAAAGACAGAGAGAGAAAGAGAAAGATAGATAGATAGATAGATAGATAGATAGATAGATAGATAGATAGATAGATAGATAGGTAAAGTAGATAAAAGAAAAGAAAACCGAGGCTTAGAAATGGTCAATCATTTGCCCACAGTGAAAAAGTCTGTAAATAGCCAAGTCAAGATCAGAACCAAAATCTGCCTGGGTTTCATAGTGGTCTTGGAGACAGACTACCTGGGTCTCTGGTGCTGAGCAGAGTCCTTTGGTATAGAGTCAGATGTTATTTCATATCAGGTCAGGCACTGAATGTGCCTCTCTGACTGGGCGTTAAATGTATCTCTGAATTTTGCTTTCATGAAGCACAATTTGAGAACCTCTGCACTTTTTTCCAGCAAATTTTAAAGACTATCATTATTCAGTAACCACCACAAAGGACCTCAGACAGCTCCACAAACACTACTGTCCCATGGGAACATGGTTTGAGAATCACTATGATGAAAGTCTCACTCTGGGGTATTTTCTAACACCAACAGCCAATTCTCTGATTCTCCAGACACCAACTGGGTGTTCAAAAGTTCAGTCAAATTCTGACACTAACTTCCCAGAGTGCCTCACAGTTTAAGGTCTGCATCCCACAGACTGCCCCCCACTTCAGGTGCCAGTCAAAAGTCCTGGGCCTCCCATACTTCTGACTGACTGGTTATAAATCAGGGGCTCAAGCTTCCATGCCGTGTCAGGTCACACCACCCTCCTAGCACCTTGATGTGTTTACCAACCTGCAAGCTCTCCAAACTCCGTTGTTTAGGGGTTTTTATGGAGGTTTCATTACACAGGTGTGATTAAGTAAATCATTGACCACTGGTGATTAATTCAATCTCCAGCCCCTCTACCCTCCCCAGAGATTGGGGGTTGTCTTTCTGGCACCAGCCCCCATCCTGAAGCTACCTAGGGGACCCTAGCCACAGTCACCTCATCAGCATACAAAAGATACTCTTATCATTCCAGAGATTCCAAAGGTTTAGCAGCTGTGTGCCAGGAACCTGGGATAAGACCAAACATTTTTTTTTTATTATATCACATTCACCGTGCTCAGACTAATTTCATTCTAGAATAGTCAAAACTTGCAGCTTTGAATGTGGAGACAATTTGTAACTCTCAAGAAATGGAAACTAGGAGTGGGAGACATCTGAGAGAAACACATGTCCTCAATATTTTAAAAATTGTTCAATTGAATTTGTTCTGGATAGTACTGAAACTATATGTCAATATCTGGATGATATGATTTTATTAATAGGTGGTGTGTGCATGGTTCCTAGAAAATACTTTATTTGTTGAGTTGCAGAGATCTGTGTATATATATGTGTGGAGATATATATATATATGTATATATATATATATGTATATATATATATATATATATATATATAAAATACAGATCTACTTCCATAAAGGCCTGAAAACTGGAAGTTTTTCATAACTCACTTGGCAGTGGGCCCTAAATTGAATTCATTTGGTGCCAGTATTTGACCTGAACTGCCGTGAGGCTATTTAGAGTCTATATATAAAGTCTTTGTACAGAGTCTCTTTTCCCACTAGTGTGAATATTCATAGAACTGTCAAAATGTGAATTTTGATCAAATATTAGTTTGATCATGGAAACCTGATCCAGACTGGGGGTGTCACCTCATAGCAAAATACGTACTATGTTACCTTTCTAAAATGAAAACATTTTTAAATTTTGAAATACTTTTGGCCTTACAGATCTGAATCAGAAATTATAACCTAGATTATCATCTTTCTTGCTGATAAAAATCATCGAGGTATTTTGCCCACTGAACCAGTTTGAGAGCCATACTCTCCCCTGTGTAGGGACGTCTTACCTCCCCAGGCTGAGACGAGACACGGTTTTTCTGCCGGCTCTCTGCCACCAGTGAGCTATGTCACTTGTTGCTGGTGTCCTGATCTCTTGTTTGTTTATCGTCCTTTAGGAAAAAAAAAGAGGTCATTGCAGTTTGATGTTGCGTTTTTGCAAGCTTTGCCTCATGGTTTCCTCTTTGTTTTGGCCTTTCTTTTCAGTCGTACTTATTTGTGCTACTCTTGTGTGTTCGTGCATAAAACCTCCCGCTTCTGTACAGGTTCAGTTTGTATCCAAGCTAGTATAGAAATATGGGCCTCTGTAGATGTTGTCTCCCCATTTCTTCCTCATTAGGATAATTCGTGAGTTATTGCCAGAATTTTGAAAGCAGCCAGGTTAAAAGGGTTCTGAAGTGATTTTTCCTGGGTCCTTCAGATCTCTCTTTAGGGAGATGTGATGTAACATCAAAGGGAAGCTCCACCAGTTTTTGTTCCCACCACCAACTCCCCCCCCAAAAAAGGTGGTGGGGGGGGGGAGAAGGAAGGACTTAAAACATATTGTATCAAACTTGGGGTTTTAAACCTGCTTGAGAGTGACAGACTCCTTTGAGAAATTGACAAAAGACAAAGACAAATAAGAATAAACTCAAAATTTTGCACAGAATTTCAGGTTCCTCAGACTCCTTCTCTAAGCCCAGATGAAGAACTTCCATCCAAGACCAGTGCTTCCCAAAGGCTAGGGGCCCTGGGAGGTCCCTCAGATCCCTGGGCAGAGAGGTTCAAATTCGACACCACACATCCCCTTACTCACCTGGAGCCACCATTGAAGAAACCTTTGGAATAAGGGGAAATGGGTCCCACATGTGTCCTCAATCTTGAGCTACTCAAGAAAAATAATTCCTCCAGGTGGGTCACCTTTTTGATGTGAAGTATTTTTTCTGCAAGGGAGTGTCATTATGGAAGAGGGAAATTTTCCTGAAATAAATACCTATCAGGATTGATCTGGTCCTTGATCCAGACTTCTGAACTCAATCTTCCTGGTCATTTTGTGTCTTTAGTTTTTTTCCATGCCAATTACTATTTAAAAATTAAGATTTTCTCTTATTTTACTTTGGAATTTTTTTTCTTTGGCCTCCATGGAGAAAAGCAATGAAGAATATGAGGAAGTGACTCGCTTTTCCCCACCCCTTGCCTGAAAGGGATTAAAAATTCCTAGGTTGCCCATAGGTTATAGATATATGTTAATTCAGTTGATTAGCCCAGAAGAGAACCAATAAGGACCCATAAGGATCCACTATCACAGCAAAGCCTACTTTCTTAATCCCAGCTGGTCATCATCTCAAACATAAGCCTACAGCCACAATGTAACTGAGCAGGACCCGATGGGGCCTTCCCAGGACAGACCCCCTCCCCCATATCCTCTGCTTTAGCTCCTCTCTGAAGTACCTAGATAACAGTATCTGACGCACATTTCCTGAGTTGTTTTATAGACGCCAAATCCACCACCAAATGGAAGAAATTAACTACTCAATGATCATAAGCACGTACGTAGGCCCCAGACCTGCTGGCACCTAAGGATTGATGATGTTAACCCCTTTGACTCTGCCCTGTTACCTCACCATCAACCAATCAGAGAAATGTGCATGAGCTGATCACATGTCCGCGACGCCCCTCCCTCAACTTGCCTTTAAAAATGCCTTGCTGAAACCCATCCAGGAGTTTGGGCTTTTTGAGCACTAGCTGCCCTGAACTCCTTGCGTGGCACCCTGCAATCAACATTGCATTTTCCTTCACCGCAACCTGTGGTCTGGAGATTGGCTTTACTGTGACAGGCAAGCGGACCCAAGTTTGGTTTGGTAACAACAGAGGAGAGACAGTATTTGGAGGTCCCACACCTACTAATTAATCTCCATGAGCAGAAAGGCTCATAACGATGGTTCAGTAAAGGCATCTTCATATCATGAAAGAAAGCCAAGAGTAGAGGTAAGAATCTGATGATCTTTGCCCTGGGAGAGAAATTGAAATCCATCTGATTAGTGACCAGCTGTGGTTATGAAGCTCATTGCACTTTATGCCTCTGGGCTTTTTAGGGCTTTTTGTGGATGAAATGCCCTCCTGACGGCCAGTCTTAATTCCTACGCTTCCCCGACAGTGTCTACCACCACTGCTTCCATTGCCTCATAAACTCCTACTCATTCTTCCAGACACAGCTCAAAAGGCAATGCAATTTCTCTCTGAAATCTGCTCTGCCCAGGCAGTGGTATACCCTCCGTGTTCCTATAGCTTTTCATCGTGCCACTACTAGAGCACTTAAACATGATATTATATTAATGGCTGTTTGTTTGCATTTCTCTGTCTATCCCTGCTCACTAGACTATGAGGTTCCTAAGATTAGGGGCTGTGTTAAAACAGCCCTGCCTGAAGCCTCTGCATTTATTCTTGGGGGAGCTTCATAATTGCAAAGTAACCCAAATGAAGATGTTTCAGACAGAGATCTTAATTAGGAAAACATTAGTTAAGACTTGTAACTGAACTAGGCATATCCTTTGGCATTACTCGAAGACTTCAATTGCAGAAACCTCACAGTTCTAGTGAGGAAGAGGAGACATAGATGTCTAAGTAAATTGTTGTCATTATGCTATTATGATCAAATGTTAGAATAGAGGGATAAGTGGAGGGATGAAGGTTGTTAGAACGTCTTTTTCTAAATGTGTACTTAACCTTCATCTGAAAGTTATGAGGTTTGTTTCCTGGAAGGTACATGTATGTGCACAAGCGATTGTGTGGATGCCCACGTGGACTTGTCCAAGCCGTGCCCATGGCAGACTGGAGCAGGCCCAGACTAAGGCAGGAGGTCAGGTAGACCTGACCTTCTCTTCTTCTCAGGCCACACCATGAAAGAAAATGAAACAAGACTTGACACAGCCCAGCAGCACCTGGATAGGGTCTGCTTGGCCCTTCCAGAGGGTTCCTTATGTTAGGAGAGTGTATTCTTGGACTCTGAGGATTTTAAAGAACTGGATGCTGTGCAACTCAGGAAAAGTTTTGAAATGGGTCAGGCAATAAAGGATCCTCTGATGGGTCCTTTTTGAGCTAAGGGTAATAAATCAGTTAAGTTACTTGATTCCACAGAAAGAGCCCTAGACCTATAAAACTTGTGATGAAAGTCAGCAGATTACAGGTGTGGGGGAAATTAGTCCATCTAATTACCAGTGGAAGTTTGTGCATCTGTAATTCCTCTTGTAGGAAGTATGAAATATATTAGCAATTAATGTTCCTCAGTAGAAATCTTGAGGGCAAATCATTTCCTTAAATTTCATTTAATTGTCTTTTAGTTATGACTCCTCTCTCATGAATATTGCAGAATGGAAATACAAACCCACAGCCACTTTTCAAAG
The DNA here is from genome assembly GCF_028564815.1 of Eubalaena glacialis. Lineage (NCBI taxonomy): Eukaryota > Metazoa > Chordata > Mammalia > Artiodactyla > Balaenidae > Eubalaena > Eubalaena glacialis. Next base: position 60,842,538 of record NC_083718.1, read on the forward strand.
ACAGATGAATTGATCATTTCTTTACTGTAAATAATAGTCTCTGAACTAGTTTACAGAGTCACCCTAGAATTGACTAAAAGTGATCTCGTTAGTACCAGGTTCAGACTCTCATTCCTGATAACATACAAAGAGGCTTACCTATTTTTACAATCAAATAGCTGTTAGAGATAGCTCTAAACTGATCTTTACTATAGGAAAAAAAAAAAGAGTAAACACTCTAAAATGCCCAGGATTATTTTATTTGCTGTAACTATAATTAGGCAAACAATGTCCAGGTCTAGCCTGGGATAGGCAATATGGCCCTGTGGTAAATATTTAAGGTATTTCTGAGTGACTTGATAAACTTGGTCACTCTGGGATTCATAGAAACATGCAGATCAGAGCTAACAAAACCCTAGTGGGGCTCATGCGATACATGTGAAGGGTGCTATGGGGATGTAGGGGGAGATCAGAGACTCTTGGGGGAGAAAAGAAGAGCCACAATTTCCGTTCTCTGCTGTGCTACTAGTTGTTATTTTTAAGCAGAGCCTCTTTGATGTGATACACATTAGCATTTCATGCCCCCTCAAATCAATATTCTTTTTCATGTGGGGATTTTGAGTCATTTTTGTACTTGCTCTTTTAAAGTTCCATAAACCCCAATAAATAAGAATTCTGATTGCCTGCTCCTGGGGAGAGCAGACTTTTCTTTACCAGTGATAAAAATACTGTTCATTTCTCCTAAATTGTGCATGGTTCTTAGAATTAAACTGTGTAAACTTCCTTATGCCTTAAAGTTAAGGGTTGTGGCAGTCCATCCCTAATACATGATGATCACAAAATACTTATTTTACCTCGTTGAATAAAATACCTCTTTGAAAGGACTCATATATCCTTTTTTTTTCTTTTTATTGAAGTATAGTTGATTTACAATGTTGTGTTAGTTTCAGGTGTACAGCCCAGTGATTCAGTTATACGTATATTCTTTTTCAGACTCTTTTCCATTATAGGTTATTACAAGATATTGAATATAGTTCCCTGTGTTATAAGTAGGTCCTTGTTGATCTATTTTATGTATAGTAGTGTGTATCTCTTAATCCCAAATTCACAGTTTATCCCTCTCTCTACGTCTGTGAGTCTATTTATGTTTTCTATAGGTTTATTTGTATCATTTTTTACATTTCACATTTAAGTGATATCATATGACATTTGCCTTTCTCTGTTTGACTTTCTTCACTTAGTATGATAATCTCTAGGTCCATCCTTGTTGCTGCAAATGGCATTATTTCATTCTCTTTTATGGCTGAGTAATATTTCATTATATATATATATATTTACAGTCCCACCAACAGTGTAGGAGGGTTCCTATTTCTCCACACCCTCTCCAGCATTGATTATTTATTGACTGTTTAATGATGGCCATTCTGACCAGTGTGAGGTGATACCTCATTGTGGTTTTGATTTACATTTCTCTAATAATTAGCAATATTGAGTATCTTTTCAGGTGCCTGTTGGCCATCTGTGAGTCTTCTTTGGAAAATGTCTATTTAGGTCTTCTGCCCATTTTTTGACTAGGTCGTTTTGTTCTTTGATATTGAGCTGTATGAGCTGTTTTGTATATTTTGGAAATTAATCCCGTGTTGGTGGCATCATTTGCAAATATTTTCTCCCATTCCTTAGGTTGTCTTTTAATTTTGTTTGTGGTTTCCTTTGCTATGCAAAAGATCTTAAGTGTAATTAGGTCCCATTAGTTTTTTTGCATTTGTTTCCCTTACCCTAGGAGACAGATTCAAAATATATTGCTGTGATTTATGTCAAAGAGTGTTCTGTCTATGTTTTCCTCTAGAAGTTTTATAGTATCTGGTCTTACATTTAGGTCTTTAATCCATTTTGAGTTTAGTTTTGTGTATGGTGTTAGACAACATTCTAAATTCATTCTTTTATATGTAGCTGTCCAGTTTTCCCAGCACCACTTATTGAAGGGACTGTCTTTTCTCCACTGTATATTCTTGCTTCCTTTGTAATAGATTGATTGACCATAAGTGCAGGGGGTTATTTCTGGGTTTTCGATCCTATTCCATTAATCTATGTGTCTGTTTTTGTGCCAGTACCATACTGTTCTCATGACTGTAGCTTTGTAGTATAGCCTGAAGTTAGAGTGATTCCTCCAACTCTGTTCTGCTTAAGATTGTTTTGGCTATTTGGGGTCTTTTGTGTTCCCATGCAAATTTTAAAATTTTGTTCTAGTTCTGTGAAAAATGCTATTGGTAATTTGATAGGGATAGCATTGTATCTATGGATTGCCTTGGGTAGTATAGTCATTTTGACAATATTGATTCTTCTAATCCAAGAATATGATATATCTTTCCATCTGTTTCTGTCATCTTCAATTCCTTTCATCAATGTCTTATAGTTTCAGGAGTACAGGTTTTTTGCCTCCTTAGGTAGGTTTATTCCTAGGTATTTTATTCTTTTTGATGTGATGGTAAATAGGATTGTTTCCTTAATTTCTCTTTCTGATCTTTTCTTGTTAATGTATAGGAATGCAAGAGATTTCTGTGTATTAATTTTGTATCCTGCAACTTTACCAAATTCATTGAGCTCTAGTAGTTTTTTGGTAGTGTCTTTAGGATTTTCTCTGTATAGTATCATGTCATTTGCAAACAGTGAAAGTGTTACTTCTTCTTTCCCAATTTGGATTCCTTTTATTTCTTGTCAATTTCCATGGCTAGGACTTCCAAAACTACGAATAAAAGTGGTGAGAGTGGACATCCTTGTCTCATTCCTGATCTTAGAGAAAATGCTTTCAGCTTTTCACCATTGAGAATGATGTTAGCTGTGGGTTTGTCATATATGGCCCTTTATTATGTAGAGTTAGATTCCCTCTATGCCCACTTTCTGGAGACTTTTTATTATAAATGGATGCTGAATTTTGTCAAAAGCTTTTTCTGCCTCAATTGACATGATCGTATGGTTTTTATTCTTCAATTTGTTAATGAGGTATATCACGCTGATTGATTTGCAGATACTGAAGAATCCTTACATCACTGGGAAAAATCCCAGTTGAGTGTGGTGTATGATCCTTTCACCAAATTGTTGGAGTAGGTTTGCTGGCATTTAGTTGAAGATGTTTGCGTCTATGTTCGTCAGTGATATTGGCCTGTAATTCTCTTTTTTCGTGGTATATTTGTTTTGTTTTGATATCACGGTATTGGTGGCCTCATAGAATGGGAGTGTTCCCTCCTGTGCAATTTTTTGGAGGAGTTCCAAATGGATAGGTGTTAACTCTTCTCTAAATGTTTGATATAATTTGCCTGTGAAGCCATCTGGTCCTGGACTTTGGTTTGTTGAAAGTTTTTTAATCACAGTTTTAATTTCAGTATTTGATTGGTCTGTTCATGTTTTCTATTTCTTCCTGGTTCAGTCTTGGAAAGTTGTACCTTTCTAAGAATTTGTCCATTTCTTCTAGGTTGTCCATCTTATTGGCATACAGTTGCTTGTAAAAGTCTCTTATGATCCTTTGCATTTCTGTGGTGTCAGTTGTAACTGCTCCTTTTTCATTGTTAATTTTATTGATTTGAGCTCTCTCCTGTTTTTTCTTGATGAGTCTGGCTAAAGGTTTATCAATTTTGTTTATCTTTTCAAAGAACCAGCTTTTAGTTTCATTGATCTTTGCTGTGTCTCTGTTTCATTTATTTCTGCTCTGATCTTTATGATTTCTTTCCTTAACTAACTTTGGGTTTTGTTTGTTCTTATTTCTCTAGTTGGTTTAGGTGTAAGGTTAGGTTGTTTATTTGAAATTTTTCTTGTTTCCTGAGGTAAGATTGTACTGCTATAAACTTCCCTCTTAGAACTGCTTTTGCTGCATCCCATAGGTTTTGGTTTGTTGTGTTTTCATTGCCATTTGTCTCTAGGTATTTTGTGATTTCCTCTTTGATTTCTTCAGTGATCCATTGCTTGTTTAGTAACATATTGTTTAGCCTCCATGTGTCTGTGGTTTTTACATTTTTTTTTTTCTGATTGATTTCTAATCTCAGGTTGTTGTCGGAAAAGATATTTGATATGGTTTCAGTTTTCTTACATTTACTGAGGCTTGATTTGTAGCCCAGATGTGACCTATTCTGGAGAATGTTCCATGTGCACTTGCGAAGAATGCATATTCTGCTGCTTTCAGGTGGAATGTTCTATAAATATCAATTAAGCCCATCTGGTCTTATGTGTCATTTAAGGCCTGTGTTTCCTTATTGATTTTTCTGTCTGGATGACCTGTCTATTGATGAAAGTGGGGTGTTAAATCCCCCACTATTATTGTGTTACTATCAATTTTCTCCTTTTATGGCTGTTAGCATTTGCCTTACGTTGAAGTGCTCCTATGTTGGGTGCATATATATTTACATTTGTTATATCTTCTTCTTGGATTGATCCCTTAATCATTATTCTTTTTCTCTTATAACAGTCTTTATTTAAAAAAAATAAATATTGTTTACTTTATGAGTAAACATATGAGTATTGCTACTCCAGCTTTCTTTTGATTTCCATTTTCATGGAACACATTTTTTCCATCCTCTTACTTTCAGTCCGTATGTGTCCCTAAGATATGGAGTGGGTCTCTTGTAGACAGTAAATATACGGGTCTTGTTTTTGTATCCATTCAGCCATTCTATGTCTTTTGGTTGGAGCACTTAATCCATTTACATTTAAGGTAATTATCAATATGTATGTTCTTATTGCCAATTTGTTAATTGTTTTGGATGTGCTTTTGTAGGTCTTTTTTCTTCCCTTACTCTCTTGATTTGATGACTATCTCTAGTGTTGTGTTTGGATGGGTTTTTCTTTTTTGTGTGTGTATCTATTGTAGATTTTTGGTTTGCAGTTCCCATGAAGTTTTGATATAGCAGTCTGTATAGATACAAGATAGTTTTAAGTTGCTTGTCTCTTAATTTCAAATGTATTTCCAATATCCTGCATTTGTACTCTCCTCTTCTCATGATCACTGGTTTCAATATCATATTTGTGTGGGGATGATTTCGTATCTTTACTTTGTTTGCCTTTACTAGTGAGCTTTTTCATTTGTAATTTTCTTGTTTCTAGTTGTAGCCCTTTCTTTTCCTCCTAGAGAAGTTCCTTTAGCATTTGTTGTAAAGCTGGTTTGGTGGTGCTGAATTCTCTTAGCTTTTGCTTTTCTGTAAAGCTTTTGATTTCTCCGTCAAATCTGAATGAGAGCCTTGCTGGGTAGAGTATTCTTGGTTTTAGGTTTTTCCCTTTCATCACTTTAAATATATCATCCACTCCCTTCTGGCCTGCAGAGTTTCTGCTGAAAATTCAGCTGATAACGTTATGGGGATTCCCTTGTAATTTGTTGCTTTTCCCTTGTTGCTTTTCCCTTGTTGCTTTCAATATTTTTTTGTCTTTAATTTTTGTCAGTTTGATTAATACATGTCTTGATGTGTTTCTCCTTGGGTTTATCCTGCATGGGACTCTCTCTCCTTCCTAGACTCGAGTGTTTCCTTTCTCATGTTAGGTAAGTTTCTGGCTATAATCTCTTCAAATATTCTCGGGCCCTTTCTCTCTCTTCCTTCTGGGACCCCTATAATGTGAATGTTGGTGTGTTTAATGTTGTCCCAGTGGTTTCTAAGACTGTCCTTATTTCTTTTCATTCTATTTTCTGTTCTGCAGCAGTGATTTCCACCACTGTGTTTTTCAGCTCACTTATTCCTTCTTCTGCCTCATTTATTCTGGTATTGGTTCCTTCCAGTGTGTTTTTCATTTCAATTATTGTATTATTCAACTCTGTTTGTTTATTCTTTAAATCTTCTAGATCTTTGTTATACATTTCTTGTATCTTCTCAGTCTGTGCCTCCATTCTTTTTCCTAGATATCGGGTATCTTTACTATCATTACTCTGAATTCTTTTTCAGGTAGATTGCCTATCTCCACTTCACTTAGTTGTTCTTCTGGGGTTTTATCTTGTTTCTTTGTCTGGAACATATTTCTCTGCCGTCTCACTTTGTCTAATTTTCTGTGTTTGTGGTCTCCTTTCTGCAGGCTGCAGGATTGTATTTCCTCTTGCTTCTGGTGTCTGTCCCCTGGTGGGTGAGGTTGGTCCAGAGGCTTGTGCAGGCTTCCTGGTGGGAAGGACTGGTGCCTGCCCACTGGTGGGTGGTGCTGGGTTTTGTCCCTCTGGTGGGCAGGGCCATGTCAAGGGGTGTATTTAGAGGTGGCTGTGAGCTCAGTACAACTTGAGGTGCCTGTCAGCGGATGGGTGGGGCTGTGTACCCCCTGCTGTTTGTTTGGCCTGTAGTCATCCCAGCACTTGAGCCTGCAGGCTGTTGGGTGGGATCAGGTCTCAGTGCCAAAATGGAGACCTCCAGGAAATCTCATGCCGATTAATATTCCTTGGGACTTCCACCACCAGTGTCCTTGCCCTCAGTGAGCCACAGCTGACCCACACCTCACCAGGAGACCCTCCAAGACCCACAGGTAGGTCTAGCCCAAGCTCCTATGGAGTCACTGCTTTGTGCTGGGTCCCAGTGCATGTAAAATCTTGTGTGCACCCTCCAAAAGTGGAATCTCCGTTTCCCCCAGTCCTGTGGAGCTCCTGCACTCAAGCCCCAGTGGCCTTCAAAGCCAAATGCTTTGGGGGCTCCTCCTACTGTGGCCAGACCCTCAGGCTGGGGACCCTGACATGGGGCTCAGAACTCACTCCTGTGGGAGAACCTCTGCAATATAATTGTTTTCCAGTTTGTGGGTTGCCCAGCTGGCAGGTATGGAATCTGTCTTATATCGTGAAAGTGCCCCTCCTACCGTCTTGTTGTGGCTTCTTCTTTGTCTTTGGATGTGAAGTATCTTTTTTGGTGGGTTCCAGTCTTTTTTGTCAATGGTTATTAAGTTGTTAGTTGTGAATTTGGTGTTTTCGTGAGAGGAGGTGAGTTCACGTCCTTCTACCCCTGCCATCTTGTCTGGAATCGAGGGGCTGCTTTTAGTTTGGATGATTGTTACCTCTTTCCACAGTGTGTGCTGGCTCTTATCCTCTTGATATGAGGTGTGCAGGCACGGTGGCCTGTGCACACTCCTGGTATGGCGGGGGCATTGATTGGCACCCGCTCCCGGGTCTCCCAGTGGCAGCAGTGGCCCATGCAGTCCCAGGACAGTAGGGGCAGCAGATGGCGCCTGCTCTTGTGTCTCTTAGCGGCAGCAACAACCCACCTACTTGCAGGACAGTAGGAACAGCAATTGGTGCCTGCTCATGGCCTGTGTGTGCTCCCTATATGGTGGGGGCAGCAATTGGCACCCACCCGCGGGCCTCACAGTGGTGGTGGCGGGCTGTGCAACCCCCCCCCCACCCCCGCCAGGACAGCAAGTGGCACCTGCTTGCAGGTCCCCTAGCTGTGGCAGTGGCCCGTGTCTGTCTCTGGACCCCATGATGGTGGCAGCAGCTTACACCTGCCCTCAGAACTCGTGTAAGTGGTGTCTTGTTGCCTGAGAGCCCACAGGTAGGAAAAGAAGCTCCTATGGCGGTCCTGACCGTCTTCTCAGGTGCCCCCCAACAGTGGTGTTTTGCCTCTCTGGCGGGCCCAGGCCTCTTCTGAGTGCACACTCAGTTGTCACTCTCCAACCTTTTCAGGCTGTCTCCATGCAGCTAACCCTGGTCCTATCCCTGGGTCTGACATCTGAAGCTCGAGCTTCAGCACCCAGCCCCGCCCACACCAGCAGACAAGTGTCCCAGACTGGGGAGCACAGGGCAGAGGTACTGACCATCTGTGCAGGTCCTTCCACAAATTGGTTGCTGCACTCTCCTCCAAGGCTCTAAGGCTCCACCTCCATCCAGGCCGATCTCCCCACCATTGAGGGGATTTCCCATGGTGGGGGAACCTTTCCTCTTTCACATCTCCCTCCCTAGGGTGCAGGTCCTGTCCCAATTCCTTCTTTTTTTTTTTTTTTCTTTTTTTTTCTTTTGTCCTACCCGGTTACATGGAGGTTTTCTTGCCCTTTTGGAAGTCTAAGGTCTTCTGCCAGCATTCAGTAGATGTTCTGTGTGAATCGTTCCACTTGTAGATGTATTTTTGCTGTATCTGTGGGAGGAGGTAAGCTCCACATCCTACTGCCCCACCATCTTGATTCCTCTTCCATTGCTGTTGACTTTTAAGGGTGTTGAGTTGAAATGGTAAAAGGGAAGTCCATCTTTCAGCCATTCTTGGAAGTCAAGGACAAAGATAGGAAGCATTGCCTTTGCCCTAATGAAGAATAAGGTTCATTTGAAAATATTTTGAGAGTGTCATTTTTTCCCCTCCCCTATAGGAAAGAGAACTTTCTTTTGAGTGAAAGAAAAGTGATTTGGGAGTGGGACAAGAAAGACCAGGGTGTAAAGGAAGCTTAAGAAAGCCATCATTGTTTTATTGTTTTAGGGCATGTCTCATGACTGTTGCATGGTTTTGTTTTTAAGGAAGCCTGCTTGGTTTTGTGGTTAGGCAAACCTGCTTTCTTGAGTGATCATTAACTTACAGGGGTCTCCCATACTTTTTTCTTTACTTATGTTCCCTTAGTGGGATTATCTATTTAATCACCTACTTTGTCCCTTTACTCTGTTCTTATCAGTATGACCAATGGACTGTAGGATTTGGTGAAATCAAAGAATTGTTAAGAGTTAGGGTGTGAGGGGGCAGGAGCTAGAAAAATAGGAGGTCGTGGTCAGAGTTGGGTGCTTGAAATTGGTATTAAGGATTATGGATATTGACAGTGGCAAACACTAGGATTTAATCAGGGGGGTAAGTGGCTGATACAGGCTGGAGAACAAGATCTTAGGGGCAAGAAGGCAAAGAAGTGAGAAACTAGAAAAAATAATGTAGACATTGAAATCAAGGATTATGACAGAAGCAGTATTAGAATGACAGTGACCCCATGAATGAAGATGAGAGAGGGTGAGAGAACACAGGGGTTCACTTGCAACAAGGAGAAAGAGTAGATGCTAGAGTCTGTCAAAATAAGATACAAAGTGAGGCGTTTTAGGCACTGAAGATTAAGGAGACCATCTATTCTACCTCTAGGTCGAGTGGTATGAGGCAGTCAGGGAGAAAAAAAGTGACCTCCTGGAAAGGATTCAAGGAAAGTAGTTTCAATTAGAATAAGGTGAAGAGAAGGTTGAAAGAAGTTAAAGATTTAGGAAATTTTACTGATGACTGATTTTTGAGTTCCAGAGGGCACAGGGGAAGTGTTTTTAGGCGTTGGTGAAGGAATATGGGTCCAGAAAGAAGGATGTGAAGAGCCATATGGGGTTTCTTGTGGTGATAAAATTAATAGGAATCAAAGGCATATGAAATTTGCCTTAATGGTTTTGAGGCATAAAATTGTGGCAAGGCCTTATAACAAGGGGTAGCAAGGTCTTTCCAGGGGCCCTGCAGAGCTCTGGAGTGACTTACTGATGCCTGCGATGGAAGCACTGAGGGTGGAATCTTACTCAGAGCACATCCGGCTCAAAGCTCCCTGCTGACCCTGCTAATGGATGGTGGTTGTAGACTGAGGCTGGAGATGACAGTCTTACACCTGCTGGTTGATGCTCAGAGACAAAGGGATGAGATCTCACTCTGAGCATCAAAACATTAATAGCTAACATTGTGTGTACTACATGCTAGGCACATGATAGTTTTACATGTATAAGCATGACTGATCTTCAGAACAATTATCTGAAATAGGTGCTGTTACACATATTTACAGGTGAGAAATCTGAGGCTTAATGAGATTATGACTGATTGTAATTTTGTCTAATGCCAAACTCAAGAGATAGATAGAGAACAAATATGAAACTAGGCAGTCTGATTTAAACACCTTCTCTTAAGTTGGATAGTACACCACCTACATGGGGAACTATTTTAAACCATTCTGGGTGTAAAACTTGGTTTTTATCCCTTATAAACTTAAAAATCACAAATGCTTCTGTTTGCTCAAAAAGACTTATTTTACAAGTTTTATAACAGAAGGTATTTGTTTGGGTTTTCAATATCTGATTTGTCAAAAAAAATGGAATGCAAAGTTGGTAGTCTAGGGTGTATGACCTTACAAATGCAAGTGATGAACTCTGTTGTAAACAAATATTCTAAAGATTAATTTTGAAAGTAGTAGACTAAGTGGAGTATAGTGCAGTGGAGTATAATACATGTTCCAATAGGATTTTTTTTTTAATGTCTTCATGTCGTATAAATGAACACTTGTGGGTTGGGATAAAATTTATAGTGACAGTGTTGATACATCACTAGAAAAGCTAATAGTCACTTTGGTAGCCCAGACACTAAAACTGGAATGACTCAGAGAAAATAAGTATGGCCCTTACACAAGGAAGACATGCAAAGTCATAAAGCAATCTGTATATTTTACAAGAAACTAGACAATGAAACCAAATGAAACTTGATTGGCCCTTGGTAAAGAAAGAAGGAAAGGAAAAGGAAGGAAAGAGTATGCATGTGGACCTGTGGAGAAATCTGATTATGGAGTGTGTATTAGATATTAGGGAATTACTGACTTTCTCAGGTGTGATACTAGTATTATGGTCATGTAGGTGAATGTTCTTATTCTTAGAAAACACATCCGTAAGTATTTAGGGATTAAGGGCATGATATCTTTTAACTTTCAAGTGGCTCACCCAAAAAATGTGTTTAATACATGTGTATGTATGTATAAAAAGAAAACTACAAATGCTAACTGTTGAACCTGGGTAACGGTGCATGGGAATTCACCTTTTCTATGGATTTGAAATTTCTCAAGTTAAAAAGTTGGGGAAAAGCATGAGGTTTTTAAGTAACTTTGTTCTATGAAATAGAGAGTTAAAACATATTTCTAAATAGACATGTTGCTTATTATACTGTGATCTTAAATTTGTTCAACCAGGTTAACAAATACAAGTTTATATCTACTTCATATTCATGCCGACAAGTTTATATATTCACACTGGGGACACATCAAAAACTGGCAAATCAGTAAGTGGCAAAATAAGCACAGTAACTGGAGATACAGAGTTGAAAATGGTTGCTGCTGGGGAGCAAGAAACCCTTGATGGGGGAAAGGCAGGGGTGTGGGGGACGTGTAGTGGCAGAGAATAGAGAAGGGCTGTCTTTCTGTGCAAACCTTACCTTATAAAACAATTTCATTCCTCAAACTATATAACTCTATTTTTAAAAATCCAATTAAAAGAACTGCTTTACTTTGTGTTCTTGCTCTTACGGATCCCTTCGTTTCTTATTTCTTACTGTTTTAATGCTTTACTTAATATTAGAAGAAATAAATTTGACTACCAAGGAACATTGAAAGCCTATTACAAATATATATATATATACACATATACACACACACACACACACACACACACACACACACACATATGTATAGCTTTGCTTCTCACCAGGCACAAATCTATTAATTATTGGCAAGAATTTTCATTTTTTTTCCCTCATGTAAGTATAATCTCAGAGAGGAAAAATAAACCCCAAATTGTAAAATGTTATGCTATGTTTATATATGGAAAAAATTAACAATTAGTAGTCTTAAAGATGGCACCTAATAAGAGAAAAGCACATAAACATAGTCTACTAAATATTCAAAATTCTCATTTCAGTGTTGTTTGAAATGGTGACATTCTGACTGTATAGGGAACAAAATGTTTCTGTCAAAGTTCAATCAGTTTGTAGTTGGCTGAAATGTGATCAGTTATTTAACAGGATGCTGCTGTATTTAATTTTAAAAGTGGCAAAAACAAATCTGTGTCTAGAGTAACAAGTTTGTAAAAGTTCTCCTTCAAAGAACAGAAGAGCCAGTAATTAATAAAGACAAGTGCTCAGATTTATTTGGAAATTCACAGTTTCTAATGGCACTACAGCTCCGTAGTTACATATTGAAAGTCTTCTTTCCACAACCGTGGATGCTGCACACAGATGGTGTAAGTTCCTGCTCTACCTCTGCTCTCATCTGGACCTCTTTTCAATGGGTTTCTATACAATCAGGCCCTCTTGCTCTGAATGGCTAATTGTACAGACTGGAAAAAATTTTAAATCATCCAAAACATACTGTTAACCTAAAGCAGCAACTTAAACAAAAGGGGCTTTAAATAAGTCACATTACAACCAATACCCCCAGAAAGGTATTAGACAAGTTTAAAAACAGTTATTACTAAAAGTGCTCAATAACTTAAATCTTACAACACAAAACGGTCAATTCTCTCCTTTTCAAAAAGAAACTTCCCACTTTCACTCATTACTGTACAAACACATACTTAGAAATCATTTGATTCAAATACAGTCACTGCCAATTATTTTTAAAGAAAAAAGATGAAGACAAACACATTGACGTCACACATGTATATCTCTGCACATTTGTAGCCAATACAAAGCAAACATCAAGGAATAATAATCCCTTTAGACTTGACCAATTAGACAAGGTTTGACAAACTCACGAGCTGGTTCTGTGCATACATACATAGGCAGTGATTATGAGACCTGGACTCATTTGACAAACCTTTGAATTTTCCATTTGTAAGAGAAAACAGTGATCTGAAAGTTGGGAGGCCTAGTGCTTATTGTGAATGTTTAAAATGTAATGTAGCTAAGGAAAACCCTTAAAAGTGGCTAAATGAGTTTAAAGGGTGAGTTTATAAAACAATTATTTGCAAATACTAATCATTTGTAAGAAAAGATCCTGTCGGTTTTTTTTTCTTCCCCTTCTCATTGAATTAGTAACCAAAGAAAACTAGTGTGAATAAGTTAAATGAAAATAACATCAAAAGCATCACCACTTACCTAAAAGAACAGACGTAAAAATTCCATCAAGTGTCTGTTTCAAGTGAGTTTGCTAAACAGAGGTCTAGTTGGCCAAGTCTTTAGGATCTTTACACTGTCTTTACTGATCTTTACCGAAATCCAGGCGCAGATCACATTAAAGCCTTGTAGTGTTTGCAGCTTCAAAAAACTAACAAAGTTATAAAAGAAATCAAATGACAGGAAAAGTTCTCCCTCCTCTTCCAGTGGCATTATAAATAGACAAAAGGCACATAAATATGGGAAGGTGCAAGAAATAGGAACAAAGCTAAAGGAAGAGGTTTAGGCTTTCATTCCTATCCCACCCAAGGAACTGGGCTTCTGAATTACTTTTGTCCCAGTAATTAATCTGTGAAAAAAATCTTTATAAAATGTCTACATTGTCCTTGTAGGAAGTGATCAGCCTTGTAAAACTGCAGCTCATTAACCAAGATTGACACAATCCCACCTACTTTTTAAAAAGGCAGAAATCATAATTTCTGAATACTTTTCCCATTAATATTTTCTCCCTCCCTCAAACCCTTCAAATACCACAGACCATTCTTCAAAGAACAACAAAAGTCTCCAGTATGAAAAGTTGATTAATTTTAAGTATGTCCCGAGACTGCTGTAACACCAAGTGTTCCCACGGTGATCTCTTTGTTTCCTTTGATTATGTCATGCAGGCTTGGCAATGATCCTGACTTAGTCTGTATGAGAGTTTTTATCAATTTTCCTTGGTCTTGGACTTTAGACCGCCTTCGTTTCAAAGCCCTCTTCTCAGTTTTTGTCTTTTGGGACTGTCCATTGCACAGACTTGTGCAAGCTGAAATGCCACAAAAATAAGACTCTTCTGACTGTGATGAAGTTTCTGAGCTTCCTTCAGACGGAGGACCCTTATAAGAAGAGTGATAAACTTCTCCCATATTAGAAAAATCTCTCTGGTTCGTAAAAGGCTTTCTTCCTTTTATGTCGCCATTGGCTATAGGGTGCAATGGACGTGCTGGCTTTATGGTCTCAATTTTTTCAGTTTTGTACTTGCAGCGTTTCTTCTATAACACAAGGAAAAGAAAGGGTAGGAATTAGACCTCCAATAGTTACCTAACCAAATTCAGAGAGCTGAGCTACTGGAGTAAAGTGCCATCTCCTGGTGGAAAGTAAAAGAGTATTATAAACAGCAAAACATACTGTTATGTTCTGTACAGATACCATAATTACCTTTTCACTTTGCAAATACTACTCAATCAAACTCTTTACTTATCTGCCACCTCTGAATATAGATTAGGGGGCGATAACTAAAATCTGAATGCCTATTATGTGCCAGACATCATTCTAGTTGCTTTCATGTGTATCTTACTTGCTAACCCTGAAAGGTGAGTATCAATATTCTGTCCCTGGTTACCAAATGAGAAAACCAAGGTTCACAGGTTTGATTCCCTGCCCAAGTTACAAGGTAGTATGTGGTGAAGTTAGGATTGAATCCTAGGCTATTTCAATCCTAACTTCGCCACATACTACCTTTTGGGCCAAGTTACAAGGTAGTAAGTTCTAATGGCCAAGTTCTTTCACCTAGAGACAATTACCTCTAATCAAAATGAGTACAACTTACTTTAAGAGGCAAAATGGAAAAAGCACACACTTTGTAACCGAAAAAGCCTAAGTACAGTCTCATTTTTGGCACCTATTTAATGAGCCATTTAAAGAAGATACAAACTCTGAGTTTCAGTTTTCTCACTTAAAAACTGGGGAGAGTATCGTCTTCAGGTTGATGTGAGGATTACAGGAATAGTGCACACACTGAGTCATTCTTTATTATCAGTGCATGTCAGACAAGCAGCCAGGGGTCAGCAAGTTTTTTCTGTAAAAGCCAGGTAGTAAATATTTTAGGCTTTTCAGGTCACATTCTCTCTTGCATATTCTTTTTTATTTTACAACCCTTTAAAAATGGCTTCAGGCCCGTATAAAACAGGCCACAGGCCATATATAGCCTATGGGTCATAGTTTGCTGACCCCTGTAAACATTTACATCATTATCATCATGATTGAAAATAAACAGTAAGTTTAAGGACCACTTAAAGGTTATATTAAAACTTTCAACCTATTTCTTCATCTACACCCACATAACACACCAATATACTTAAAAGGAAACAAAACATTACCTTTTTTTCTGGAGAGAACTTGAGGGGTTCTACAATGTACAGATCATTTGGGTCTACTGTAAGTAAGAAAAAAAGCAGACGTAAAATGTAGATTATACTATGATTAAATACTATAAATATTATATTATCCCTTTATGATTATTTTCTTAACAGAACCAATGAATTTATATTTATATCATATATTTTGCACTTGAAATTAGTAAGCCAAAAGCAATAAGTTAGGAGAGGGCACCATTCTTATTTTGGGCTTGATTGATCATCATCAAATAACTTAAGTTTTTAACTTACTGTGTGTTGGCTATCAGCTATCAGCCAACACAGTAAGGATCCTTGTTTGGGCCAGCTCTACCCTCTTATGTGGTGAGAAAAATCACATTCCAGGTAAGCTAATACCAAACCTACAGATCATCTGAATATTTTTCCAGAAGACTAAACTCTATACTGTGTTGCAAATATGGGTTAACTATGTGCAACAAGCAGTTGTGACTGTGTCTGAAAGCCAGTTAAAGGAACATACAAAAAGAGGTCTAAGAAGTTTTTTCTAATTGTTTATTACTATGATTTACTGTGCTCAAAACTATGATTTATTGTGATCAAAACTATGAACTCCAAAATCTTAAAATAGCTTGAATATGCAATATCAGCGATCAAGCAATAATGAATAAACACTCTGGCATGGTGAGTAAATTAGAAATACTAGTCTTAGGTTGCTGAGATTTCATTACTTTAGCACATTCATGACAGCTCTATGCCACCCCCACCCTGACAAGATAAACACGTATATAAAAGAGGGGCTCTGAGACTTCAGTCCTATTCAACCCACTAAAAGTAAATGATTTATAGTCTGATGCAGGCAGAAGTTTATAAGTAGCAAACTCACTATAAAAGTTCATGTACCGGAAATTTACTAACAAACAACACGATTCAACGAATTATAATTTTTTACATTGTCTTAGAAATTTGTTGAGAAAGTCACCAAATATATAAAAGTATCCAAGATTCCTTTAAATAGTCATTTCTATCAGATTACTAATCTCATTCAAATTGCTTTTTTAAAAAACATGATGTCTACTTCTAGAAATGGTTGTTAATGGTTTTCAGATCAACCTCAAGCAATTAAGTATGAATTAAAAAAAAAAATCACTAACAGCACTGAAGGGCTGTCAAGACTAAGTAAGTAATCCCAGGCCACAATAGAAGGAAAAGTAGGAACCCAGATAGTCAAGTGGAACACAAAAGTCATTTTTGTCCTGAGAGCTTGCTGCCACTGCCCAGCATCATGAGAGAGAATCATACTACATATTACTAGCCTGGGAAAGGTCAAAATTCAAAGTACAATTTTAACTGAATGCATATTGCTTTCACACATCATGAAGTTGAAAAATTAAGCCTGTCGTGAAGTTGAAAAATTAAGTCAAACCATCATAAGTTGGGGACCACCTGTACATTATAGTCCCCTTTCAACAAAAAGTTACAAGGCATTTAAAACGGGGCAAACACAGTTTGAAAAGACTAAACGTGCATTAGAACCAGAGTTAGATATGGAAGGAATGCTGAAATTATTAGACCAGGAATTTTTAAAAACCATGATTAATATACTAAGGACTTAAGTGGAAAAAAGTAGACAACATGCAAGAACAGATGGATAATGTAAGCAGAAAAATTCTAAAAAGGAATTAAAAAGAAATGCTAGAGATCAAACACAGTAACAGAAATGAAGAATGCCTCTGATGGGTTCATTAGTAGACTAAACACAGCTGAGCAAAGAATAACTGAGGCTGAGGATATGACAATAGAAATTTCCAAAACTAAAAAGTAAAGAGAAAAACGAATTTTAAAAAAATGAACAGAATACCCAAAAACCATGGGACAACTACAAAAGGTGTAACATACGAGTAATGAAAATACAGAAAGACAAGAGTGGGAGAATGGAACAGAAGCAATATTGTAAGTAATAATGACAGAATTTCCCTAAGTTAATGTCTGACAGCAACCACAGATCCAGGAAACTCAGAATACCAAGAAGGACAAATGCCAAAATTACTACACCCAGGCATTTCATATACAAACTTCAAAAAATCAAAGATACAAGCTAATATTGAGGAATTGTTGCCAATAGACCTGCTTTTGCAAGAAATGTTAAAAGTAGTTCTTCAGAAAGGAAAATAATACAGGTCAGAAACTCTGATCTGCATAAAAAAGGGAAGAGTATCAGAGAACGAGTAAGTGAAGGTAAGATAAAAACTTTTCTTATTCTTAATCCATAACGTAACAACTTGTTCAAAACAATAATAGCAACAATGTATTTGAGTATGCTTATGTAACTATACATGCTTATATAGAAGTAAAAAGAATGACAGAAATGATATAAGGGATTGAAGAGAGGAATTAGGAATATTTTGTTATTATAAAATATTCATATTACCTGTAAAGTAGTATAGTGTGATTTGAAAGGGGACTTGTGGGACTTCCCTGGTGGCGCAGTGGTTAAGAATCCGCCTGCCAATGCAGGGGACACGGGTTCGATCCCTGGTCCGGGAAGATCCCACATGCCGTGGAGCAACTAAGCCCGTGAGCCACAACTACTGAGCCCACATGCTGCAACTACTGAAGCCCGCGTGCCTAGAGCCCATGCTCTGCAACAAGAGAAGCCACCGCAATGAGAAGCCCGCATGCCACAACGAAGAGCAGCCCCCGCTTGCTGCAACTAGACAAAGCCTATGCGCAGCCACAGAAGATCCCACATGCCACAACTAAGACCCAATGCAGCCAGAAATAAATAAATATTAAAAAAAAAAGACTCCATGTAAAATAGGTTGTCTCAAGAGTGAAATAGATACCTGCATGAAATAAGATATCTGCAACATTTAACCAACCAACAATTAGAATCCAAATCTCAAAAATAACTATAAACCAGTATGAAAGAGAGAAACAACCCAGTAAAAGAACAGGCAAAAACCTTTAATGCCCAGGAACATCAACTAATAAAAGGCATAAGTAAACATGCTCAACCCCACTAGTAATCAGGTAATGCAAATTACAATTGCAATGAGGTTAAACACTTTAAAACTGGACAATTCTAAGTGCGTGCTGGTAAAAACATAGAATAATGGGAATTCTCATGGTACTGGTGGAAGGATAAACTGATGTGATCACTTTGGAAAAGTTTGCCATTATCTTATAACTTGTAGATAAGCATACCCTACAACCCAGCAATTTTACATCTAGGTAATATTCCTAGAGAAACTCATGCAACTATGTGCCGGTATACAAACAAACGGAATGTTTACAGCAGCATTATCTGTAATAGCCCCAAACTGTAAACAACACAGAATGGATAACTACATTGTGATTTAGTCAGTTACTGAAATACTATACAATATTGAAAATGAAGTATAATCATGTATATGAACCTTACAAATAGAAAGCTGAAAGAAAGAAGACAAAAAAGAATATATATGGTATGATTCCATTTATCAAAAGCTCAAAACCAGGCAAAAATCAAATTATATTGTTGAGGAATCCAAACACTAATGGTAAAACTATTAAGAAAATGAAGAATATGACTATTTCAAAAGTCAAGATAGCTACCTCTACAGGAGCAATACCGAAAGTGCTGGCCTTGTTCTATTTCTTGATCTGGGTGTTAGTTACACAGGTGTTCACTTTATAATTACTTTGCATGTTGTGCATTTCAGTTTTGTGCACTTTTTTGTATTTCACTTATTTTATAATAAAAATGTCTTACAAAAATCAAAACAATTTTGGTCCACCTGGCTAGTCAACAAAAGTGAGAGACGCAAATCAAAGTATAAACTACAAAACACTGATGAAAGAAATTAAAGAAGGTACAATAAAATGTAAAGACATCTCACGTTCATGACTGGAAGACTTCATATTGTCAAGATGTCCATACTACCAAAACGATCTATAGATTAAGCATAATCCCTATCAAAATCCTAATAGCATTCTTTTGCTGAAATGCATCCTAAAATTCATATCAAATCCCAAGTGATCTTAAATATGCAAAACAATTTTTAAAAAATAAAAATAGAGGACTCACACTGCCTGATTTCAAAACACATCACAAAGCTACAGTAATCAAAACAGTGTGGTACTGGTATAAAGAGGCATACAGACCAATGGAATAAAAAAAAAAGCCCAGAAATAAATCCTCTCACAAATGGTCAAATAATCTTCAACAAGGGTGGCAAGACCACTCAATGGGGAATGAACGGTCTCTTCAACAAATAGTGCTGGGAAAACTGGATATCCACATGCAAAAGAATGAAGTTGAACCCTTATCTTACATCATATACAAAAATTAACTGAAAATGGATTAAGAACCTAAACATAAAACCTAAAACTATAAAATTCCTAGAAGAAAACACAGAAGGAAAACTTCATGACATTGGACTTGGCAGTGATTTCTTGGATGTGACATTTAAAGTACAAGCAACAAAAGTAAAAATAGACAAATGAGACTATATCAAACTTAAAAAATTTTTGTCCATCAAAGGACACAATCAACAGAGTGAAAACTCAACCTACAAAATGGGAGAATATAGCTGCAAATCATATATCTGATAAGGGATTGATATCTAGAACATATAGAACTCTTACAATTAAACAATAAAAAATAACCTGATTTAAAAATGAGCAAAGGACTTGAATAGACATTTCTTCAAAGATGATTTACAAATGGCCAACAAGCACATGAAAAGATGCTCAACATCACTAATCATCAGAGAAACACAAATCAAAAGCAAAATGAGATATCACCTCACATCCATTAGGATGGCTACTATCAAAATAGAAAACAAGTACTGGTGAGGATGTGGAGAAATCTGGAACCACTGTGCACTGTTGGTGGAACTGTAAGATGGTGCAACCACTATGACAAACACTGTAAAGTTTCTTCAAAAAATAGAACTACCATATGATCCAGCAATCCCATTTGAGTACATAGTTGACCCTTGAACAACATGGATTTGAACTGCATGAGTCAACTTAAACGTGGATTTTTTTCAACAGTAAATACTACAGTACTACACAATATGTGGTTGGCTGAATCTGCGGATCCAGAACCTCAGATACGGAGGAACCACAGATATGGAGGGCCAACTATAAATTATACGTGGATTTTCAACTGCACAGAGACTCAGTGCCCCTAACTCCAGCACTGTTCAAGGGTCAACTATATATCCAGAAGAACTGAAAGCAAGCTCTTAAAGATATATTTGCACACTCATGTTCACAGCAGCGTTATTTCACAATAGCCAAGAGGTAGAAGCAACCCAAATGCCCATCAACACATGAATAAACAAAACATGATTATATCTGTACAACAGGATATTATTCAGTCTTAAAAAAGAAGAAAATCCTGTCACATGCTACAACATGGATGAAACTTGAGGACACTATGCTAAGTGAAATAAGCCGGTCAGAGAAAGACAACTCACGTAAGAGGAATCTTATATTATTTATCTAAAATATTCAAATTCACAGAAACAGAAAACACAACGAAGGTTACCAGGGCCTGGGAGGAGAGGAAAAAAGGGATTGGTTTAACGGATATAGAGTTTCAGATTTACAAAATGGAAAGGTTCTGGAGATCTGTTTCACATCACTGTGAATATACTTAACATTACTGAACTATACACTTAAAAAGTAAATTTTTAAGAGCAAATTAAATTTCAAGATGGTAAATTTTACATGTCTTTTACTACAGTAAGAAAACAAAATAAGACATGGACCCTTCTCACTGAGCTTAGAATTTAAAATAAGGCAAGTACAGGATGGCTAAAATCAAAGTAGGCTATAATAAATGCCTTAAGAAGAGATTTAATTCAAGCAGGAGAAGAAATAAATGAATTAACAAACAGCGGAATCAGAATTAAAGCCAGCTTCCTGCCTACTGTACTCAACTTTTTTAACTGTAAAGATGAACCAAGATGACACAGTTGTTTAAAACAGAAGTAATTCTATTATCAGGTACAAAAGGCTATTCTATCTGGCTTTGAAGAGTTACATAGAGAAAAGAAATAGTAAAATAGGATTTCAACTAATTTAAAATGAGACTAGAAATGCTGAGAAGGAAAAACATCTCAACATACTTCCTAATCACACGAACACAGCTCAAATAAGTAATATACATACACCCACCACAACGGCTAAAAGACCAACAATACTAAATGTTAATAGGGATATGGAACAAATGGAACTCTCAAAAAGAGCTGACAGGAGGGCAAATTCATACAACACTCTGCAAAACTGTGTGGCAGTATTTACTAAGGTGGAATATACACAATCTTATGATAGAGCAATCCCATTTCTAGGTATATACCCAACAGATGTGTGTTCATGTGTACGCCAAAAGATATGTAATAGCCTCAAACTGAAATAATCCAATGTAAATGAATAATGTATGTTTGTATAATGCAGTACTATACAGGAATAAGAGTAAACAA
This sequence comes from Eubalaena glacialis, assembly GCF_028564815.1. Taxonomy (NCBI): domain Eukaryota; kingdom Metazoa; phylum Chordata; class Mammalia; order Artiodactyla; family Balaenidae; genus Eubalaena; species Eubalaena glacialis. The sequence continues at coordinate 60,863,922 of NC_083718.1, forward strand.
ACTACAACTATACTCAATGACATGGTGAATCTCACAATATCAAAATATGTAGTGGCTATACTGAGAGGGGATGGGCAGTGTAGAGCACAAGGACGTTTCTGGGGTGCTGGATAATGTTCTGCTTCTTAATCTGGGTGTTGGTCACACAGGTATGTTCAGTTTGTGAAAATCCACCAAGCTTCACATAAGATAAGTACACTTTCCTGTACAAGTTATACTTCATTTAAAAAACTCAGTTATAAAAAGACACATCAGCCAAAAGAAGAAAAAAAGAGAAAGAAAAAGGCAGGAACTCGGATGAAATTTACTAGTCGTAAGTAAACACACATGTAATGGATTAAGTCTGTAAAGTTTTGTGATAACAGTAAACCAGAGAATCTCAGGAATGATTGCTTAAATGATTGAATCAATTGAAACATGCTGCTCAGTTACTAAATCCTAAAGAAAGAGAATCCAATGATTATTAAGAAAGCACTAGTTGAAATATATCATTAATTTGGCTATTTTAATATTGCTATGAAGATAAGTCTCTCAATAAGCACTAATTACAGTACTAATTATAAAAAGTACTGATACAGGAAAACAACCACTCAGTACACACCCATTCATTTAAATTTAAGTATTCATTAAGTGTTAGACAATGGAATACTATTATAGACCCTGGGCTATGAAAAAGAGAAAGACCTGATTTATTTTTCAGAAAGTGCCTCACAGACCTAAACTAGAGACAAAAGGGGTCCTACCTGTACAGGAAGAGAAGGCAGATAAGCACAGGATACTATGGGAGCACATTCAGGTTTTCCATATCTGCTGAACTTTCTCAAACACCCCTTTCTAAAAAGAAATACTTCTAAACAGGAGCATGTGCAAATAAGGCTACCAATGGCTAATTTCACTAAGCCCCCCACCCCACCCTCTGGGCTTTTAGGAACAAAGATAGATTTAAAGTGTGGAAATGGTAAAGTGGCTTTGACACTGCACAAAGGCTACTTATACCCACTGTTCTGTTGCAGATGGTCTCGAACACAACATTGACATTATGCTTCTGCTAGAAGGAAGCTAGATTCACGTTTCTATACACGTATTACATATCCACAAAAATTTACCTTCTTTCCCAGTTAATTGTAGAGACTTGGATCTGATGAGTGGGAATGACGTTCTCCTTTTCAAACTCATATCATCATAGGAAGAGAAACACCTAACATTAAGAAAAAACAACATTGGGCACAATGAGTAAAATACATGTAATTTACTCTGTAGTTGGGGCTAGACAGACGTTAGAGAACTGTTCATGCCACATAGGACTAATCTCTAAAGTAACACTCCAGTTATTGATAACACATGTAAAAAAAATTTAAGGATCATTCTCTAAAAGGTGTTGTATTAGAATACCTATTCTCCTCCTCCCCCTTTAAATTCCACATTGAAGCATCTTTCACAACCATTTCAAGGGTTTTTATGCACTTACTATCAATGTTCTCTCTATTAGAGTCTATAGAACCTTCCAGGCATAGGACCATCTCACTAGTTCCAATGATGTTTTTAACATTTTGGTTTCAAGATAATCATACGGGGAAAGAAATTATCTCAGTATCCTTTATTTGCTCAAATTTCTCAAAGGTGTAAGAGGAACTGGACTTCCCTGGCAGTCCAGTGGTTAAGACACCGTGCTTCCAATGCAAGGGGCATGGGTTCAATCCCTGGTCGGGGAAGTAAGATCCCCCATGCTGTGCAGTGTGGCCAAAAAATAAAAAATAAAAATAAGAGGAAAACTGAAATATAATGCTGCCTTACCTTTTAGGGCTTGGATACTGATTACTTTTAGGAAGTTTTGAAATATAATCTCCATCAAATTGAGAAGTGTTTCGACAACGCTGCATACAAAGCATCAGTCCCAAGACAACACAGAGAACCAAAGATATGACAAGATAGCTTTGTCGATCTGAAACCTGAGATGAGAAGAGGGCTTAATAAGAATAATAATTTGAAAACCATATTAGAAAAAAATACAATGGGATCTAAAGTTCAAAGGACAAATCATTTTAAACATTTTTTTTCAGAGTGCTTCAAAACTGTAAATGCAGGGCATGCTCTTTGAAAATGTACTACAAAGGCGAAGTTTTACTTTTTCTTCTCCCCCCCTCCATTCTTTAAAAATTTTCAAACCTATGGAAAAGTTTTAAAAATAGTATAATACAATGAATATAACATAATATGCCTTTCACCAATCATTAACATGTTCTCCAGTCATTAACATTTTGCCACATATGTTCCATTTTTTCATTTGTACTATCTTCTCCTTGGTGAGAAAAAAAAAAAAATCATGCTCTTACCTATCTTTCCCACCTTACAAAACTAAACCACCAATTGCCCAGTGATTTAAGCCTGGGGATCACCCTTAATTCCTCACGTCCCACATCCAATCTTTCAGCAAGGCTTGTCTTTCTACCTCTAGAATATATCCTGAATTCAGCAACTTCACAATGTTCTCCACTTCTAAAATCCTAGTCCAAGCCAACATCACCTCACCCAGGCTACTGCAATTGCCTCCTTAATTGGTTTCCTCCCCACTTCCACTCTTGCTGGTCTCTAAGAGGCAATTCTCTATAGAGCAACAAACAGGGAGTTTCTCAAAGTGTTTTCAATGAGACGATCCATGTTACTTCTTTACTGAATACCTTCCAATGACTTGCAGTGATTAGAATAAAATTCAAACTCTATATTGCCTACAAAGGCCTACATGACCAGGTCTCTGCCAATTTCCTAAACTCATTTCTTACCCTTACTTCTCTCATTCACTCTGCTCCAGCCACACCAGCTTTCTCTCTGACCCCAGACACATTACACTGTTTCTAGTCACAGGCCCTTTGCCCTACTTCTGTTACTAACAGATTTGTTCTGACCCCAGGCTCTGTGTGGAGGCTAACTCCTCTTGAGCACTCAGTTCTAATGCCACCTCCTCAGGCAAGCCTTCCAACATCACCGTAGCTAAAGCAGCAACACTTAAAGCACCACCAGTCCACACACACAAGTTTCACTCTCTACCCCACTGTCCTTCATATATATTTACTGTATGTATTCCCTCTCTCCCCCAGGTGAGAGGGCCCTGTGAGGCTAGGGACTCTTCACTGCTGCATGCCTCAACCTAGAACTGGACAGCTCATGCTTCACACACACCGGTAGCTCAATAAATACTGCTTAAATCAATGAAAAAATTGTTTCATTAAGCAATTAATAAGCCTGTTTGAACTGAAAATGAAGTATATATTGCAACTACCAATGGTTTACAAAAGGCCTAACAGAATTGCTTTATAACTGTAATTTAGGTTAAGACCTAAACTATGAAAGCTGTGTTTTCCAAAAGATTATGATAATTAATATATTTCCAAAACTTTAAAATGCCACATTCTGGTGTTCTGAAAAAGTTCTTTATAAATGACAATCTTCTTCGATTAAAGTTCTTAGATATGAAGCCTGCCTTTATGACACCGTTTCCTACAATACCATCAATAACAATTACCTCATGTTTTAATTCTGCTACTGTTGTTGATAAATTTGAAACAAGCTGTGTCATGTTGGTCAGTTGTGCTTGTAGCAACTGGATGGCTTCAGTTTGCCGCTGATCCTATAATAAAGGAGGAAATAAATATTATTTTCCTTTGTGTTTCATGTGTACTGTAACTACATTATAAATTCAAATAAAAAATCTGGAAAAACTGTTAAATTCCTCAGGGCGGCGGGGGGGGGACATATTAATAGGAAGCTCTTAATGAATGAATACTGTAAACTTGGACCAGAAATTTAAAAAAAAGACATAAAACACTTCAAGAATCTAAGACTATTCAACCTTCCTCCCCTGCCCAGAGCCAAAAAAACCCAAAAACCAAAAACCAAAAAACCTTTTGCCATTCACTGCTACCATGTAGAATATTGTCTAACAGATGCTAATAAACTGCTTTTCAAGTTAATATGGGCTCCATATGTATAAACCAGTATATAACCAGCTATACGCAAAATAGTCACTTTGTCAAGCATGCTTTTTTTTTTTTAAACCAAAGCAGTCAATACAAAGACATGTTGAAAAATTTTTGAAGAATGTTTCTGGGTATCAAGCAGGCTCACACCAAGAAGGTTTTAAAAGTTCTATTTCACAGCATATTAGGATGGAACTTAGGATGTCACAGAGTCAAAAAACTACAACAGATGCTCTAGTCAACCAGTGAAAAGAAATTCATCAAAAACACCCATCTTTCCAGCTCTGAATTTTAGAAACTTTTATAATCAACAGACATGTCTTTATTTAAAATATCACTTGCATGCATATTTTAGAGACTTATGCAATATACTCATGGTCCTGAACCTACGTTAGGTAGACTATACTGAAAATTTCAACTAACTAGTGAATTTAGGAAGAAGGAAAAGAGGGCAGAAAGAAGTCAAGGAAATCTAACACTCTAATTTAGGACCCTCTATGAAATAGCTACATAACCATTTATTATTCTAAACCTAAGTTTTTCAAATTTAGATTTAAATAATCTTTAAGTCTCCACTGTGTATGTGGGGGTGAGTAGGCGGATGTATAAAACTGTAACAATAAGTTTCACTTACTTCCCTCACTGTGATCCACTGTGGTACTTTCTATCCTACTTCATCTTTTTTTTTTTTTTAATATTTTATTTATTTATTTATTTATTTATGGCTGTGTTGGGTCTTCGTTTCTGTGCGAGAGCTTTCTCTAGTTGTGGCAAGCGGGGGCCACTCTTCATCACGGTGCGCGGGCCTCTCACTATCGCGGCCTCTCTTGTTGCGGAGCACAGGCTCCAGACGCACAGGCTCAGTAATTGTGGCTCATGGGCGCAGCTGCTCCGCGGCATGTGGGATCTTCCCAGACCAGGGCTCGAACCCGTGTGCCCTGCATTGGCAGGCAGATTCTCAACCACTGCGCCACCAGGGAAGCCCCTACTTCATCTTTTTAAAATGCTGAATGTGATTCATTAAACTGTTTCTTTTGACTCACTTTTGACAAACACTGAGAAATTCTAGACAGTTTTAAAGGACAAGTTATTACAGTTATTAAATTGGTTAACACTTCTAATCAAGATTTACTTCCAATAGTGTTAATGATACACAAGATTATTTAAAAGTACTTAAACAAGTCTTTCATAAAGCATAGATGTTAAATATAAAGGGAAAATATAGAGGGAAAATGTTAATGAAGAACTAAATAAATACTGTGTTCATGGGTCAGAGGACTTAATACTATTAACATGTCAATTCTCCAAACTGATCTATAAGTTCAACACAAACCCAATCAAGATCCAAACAGGTTTTTGTTTGTTTGTTTTTGGTAGCAACTGACAAGCTGATTCTAAAATCTGTATTAGTCAAATCCAGATTAGCCAAAACAATTTTGGACAAGTGCAAAGTTGGAGGATTCACTCTACCTGATTTCAAGAGTTCCTATAAAGCTACAGTAATCACAACAGTGCAGTATAAGCAAAAAGACAGACACAGATGAACAAAGCAGAAGAGAATTCCAGACACAAATCCACATGTATATGGTGAATTGATTTTCATCAAAAGCGCAAAGGAAATCCAGTGGAGAAAAGGTAGTCTTTTCCACAAATGATGCTGGAAGAAAGGAATATTCATGTTTCTCAATCCCCTCCCTCACAAAAAAAGAACTTTGATCCATACTCTGTAACATGTAAAAATTAAAATGGATCATAAACCAAATGTAAAACTAAAACTATGCAAATTCTAAAAGAAAACAGGAAAACAATCTTTGTGACTTTGGGTTAGGCAAAGAGAAAACAGGTAAATTGGGCTTCAATGAATTAAATTCGGCTCTTCAAAAGATATGTTTAAGAGAATGACAAAACAAGTAATGGACTGGGAGAAAATATTTGCAAAGCCTGTCTCTGATAAAGGACTCATACTAAGAATATGTAAACAACTTTCAAACCTCAATTTTAGAAAAAAAAAAAAAGAGGGGTGGGGAAAAACTGTGTGGAACCACAATTATAACGTGTCACAAACTGGGAGTAAGATGCAACTAAACTCTGCAACCTGAGGCCTCCTCACCTCACCTCACCTCACCTTCCCTTAGTCCCAAATAACCTTTTAAAAAAGTTAAATATAAAATTTCTTCATGATGGTAACACACTATAAAAACTTATTAATGAACATCACATTTAATGCTGCAATACTGAAATCAATCCCTTAAAATCAACAAGACAGGGGAATGGCCACTATCAGTCCTATTGCATCACTGTACAGCTCTAGGCAAGAGATAAGAGGAAAAAAGAAGAAATAAAAAGGTATAAGGATTAAAAAGAAATAGAGCTGTTTATTTGCAAGTAATAAAACTGTCTACACAGAAAACCACAAATGATTTTAGAGTTTAACAAAGTTGCCAAAAAGTCCACTGCACTTCTACACACATACACATACATACAAATCTTGAAATGTAATACAAATAATGCTCAAGAAAATTTTCTCTTGAGGAGATACGGATGCTAACAGCTAGAAAACATCATATTACAGCTTAATCATCAGCTATCAGGGAAAAAGTGAACCAACATTACTTATCCTTCTTACCAGAGAGATCCTACAAAATTCAATGGAAATTTATATAAAAAGTAAATAAGATATGAAGATGACCAACCTGCTCCTCTGCTATTCTTGAAGTATTCTGAAGTTTTACTATTGTCTTATTGAAAGCCTTTTGCATTTCTTCCATTTGTTTTCGGTACCTATGGAGTAAGAATTGATTTAAATTGGTTTTAATTTCTTATTTATTAACTTATTACTGGAAACACACTTCTGATTTCAGTATGTAAGATAAATCCATATTTCTGAAAATGACTCTTACTGAACCCTGTGCAATACAGGAAAACTTACAAAGGTAAAATAAAGAGGTCCCTTGAGGTATTTGCTACCTCAAAATCAATCCTATGTTCCTCACTGCTATAAAAGATTTACTAGTCGCATATATAGTCAATAATTTATGACAAAGGACCCATGAATATACAATGGGGAAAGGACAGTCACTTCAATAAATGGTGCTGGGAAAACTGAACAGCCACATGCAACAAAATGAAACTGGACCCCTATCTTATACCATACACAAAAATTAACTCAAAATGTATTAAAGACTTGAACGTAAAACCTGAAACAACAGAACTCCTAAAAGAAAACACAGGCGGTAAGCTCCTTGACATGAGTCTTGGAAATGTTTTTTGGATTTAACACCAAAAGCAAAGGCAATAAATGCAAAAAAACCAAGTGGGACTACATCAAACTGAAAAACTTCTTACAAAGCAAAAGGAACCATCAACTTAATGAAAAGGCTACCTAGAGGCCTGGGCTCTAGAGCCCACACACCACAACTACTGAAGCCCGCGCGCTTGCAACTACTGAGGCCGCACACCTAGAGCCCGTGCTCCGCAACGAAAAGCCACTGCAACGAGAAGCCCGCGCACAGCAACGAAGAGTAGCCCCGCTCGCCACAACTAGAGCAAGCCCGCGTGCAGCAACAAAGACCCAATGCAGCCAAATATAAATAAAACATTAAAAGAAGAAAATTGGCAGAGAATCTCAATAGATATTTTCCCGAAGAAAACAGATAGATGGCTAACAGGTAAAAGATGAAAAGATGCTCAACATCATTAATCATCAGGGACATGCAAATCAAAATCACAATGAGTTATCACCTCACATCTGTTAAAATTGCTATTATCAAAAAAAGAAAAAATAACATGTTCGCGAGGATACAGAGAAAAGGGAACCCTTGTACACTGTCGGTGGGAATGTAAATTGGTGCAGCCACTATGAAAAACAGTATGGAGGTTTCTCAAAAAATCAGAAACAGAACTGCCATATGATTTAGCAATTCCACTTCTGAGTATTTATCTGAAGGAAAAAAACCACTAACTTGAAAAGATATCTGCACCCCCATGTTCAATGCAGCCTTTTATACAATAGTCATGACCTGGAAGCAAACTAAGTATCCATCAATAGAAGAATAGATAAAGAAAATGTGGTATGTGTATACCAAGGAACATTATTCAGCCATAAAAAAGAAGGAAGTCTTGCCATTTGCAACAACATGGATGGACCTTGAGGGCATTACGCTAAGTGAAATAAGTTAGACAGAGAAGGACGAATATCATATGATCTCACTTACATGTGGAATCTAAATAAACGGAAAAAAAATCTTGAACTCATAGATACAGAGAACAGATTGGTGATTGCCAAGGTGGGGGGTGGGGGTGGGCAAAACTGATGAAGCGGGTCAAAAGGTAAAACTTTAAATGAATAAGTAACAGGAATATAATGTACAGCATGTTGACTACAGTTGATAATATTGGATTGTATATTAGAAAGTTGCTAACAGAGTAGATCTTAAAATTTCTTACCACAAGGAAAAAAGGAAAGTTGTATGTGGTGATAATATTAACCAGACTTATTGTGGTAATCATTTAGCAATATATACAAATATCAAATCATTATGTTATATGCCTGAAACTAATACAATGTTATATGTCAATTACATCTCAATTAAAGATTTATTAGTGATTTCTGTGGTTCCTTTAGTGGGGCAAATAGGGTGGGGGTGGGGAGAGGCAAGAACAGGTATGATGTAGGCATGCACACACACCCACAGAAAATTTGCCAATAAATTATATGTATGAATTAAGAAGAAACCCCTTTCAGGATATAATGATGACCTTAGTGACATTTCATTAGCAGCATTTTAATTTAAGATTACGAAAAGGTAGCCGTTTCAGAAATTCTGGGCATTGAGTGCCTAGGTGGTTACAAAATGTTGGAAAAGCCCTAAGGACGCTGGATACTTAAGGAATAAAAAAAAAAAGTAAATAGGCTTAAAAAGTGGAGAACTGTGCCTGAGACCTTCATCACTGCATAAGCAAACTGGCATGGCCTCTGGCATTTTTCTAATCTTCACTTATTTAAACTCTTAAATAACATCTGGTCAAGTTCCACATAGAGCTTTAAAGTCTATAGACTAATTTTTCCCATGAGTGCTCTGGGAATCAAACAGCAAAAGTGGCTAAAGTTAAGCAACAGAAGAAAGGAGAAACTGATTATAGATAATTCAAACTTGTTATCAGCCTAATAATAGTCACTTAGTAATACTTCTAGAAAAGGAAATCAATTCTTAAGATCACTGATCAACAGCCAAATAACTTTCTTTCTCTCTCCAGCTAAAATGGTGCTTATTACTATTATACCATGAGATAATTAAATCCTCTCCTTCTCTAGTCACAAATTATACTTTGCTACTTAACTCACTGTGCAAAGTGGATTGTGCTAATTCATAATAAAGCTTACCTTTGGCTAAGTTCCTCCAGATAGCGACCACTGAGAGACATGTTAACTTCTAAGGCTTTAATACGGTTATTAAGTCTCATAAATACTGATTCCTTCTGGTTTGATCCATGTACAAGATTTCCATTAGCATATCCTAGATCTGAAGAATTTTGCAATTCAGCATAAAAATCTGTAGCTGTCCTCTGTAACCCTCTTAAAAGGGCATCTTCTGGAGACTGTTCTTCCTCTTTTGCTTCAGGTAATGAAGAAGAATCCACAACAGGAGTCAAAATTTGCTTTGGTGTGTCAGCTATGTTCATTTTGGCTTCCCCATCTTCACTGTCTGGCACAGTAGCTGTGTTTACAGGTGACACTATTGTTTCAGATAGCTTTGTGATAATTTGCATGGAGTCTTCTTTTACAATATTATCCATTACTTCATCAAGTTTTTTTGTTTCATAGGTCACAGTTGGTTTCTCTATAGAACTAAAACTCTCAGACCTTTTTTCTGTTTCATTATCAACCTCAACAGAATTCTCTTGGGGAATCACTTGTGATGGTGTACGCCCTGCCTCATATTTAATAGGCTCAGATACTTCTATTTTAGATAATGAATTGATTTCCGGAGTAACATCTAAGAGAAGAGACTGAGAAAGAGTTTGAGGATGGCTTGGTTCAAGTTCAATTGCATCTAAAGTGTGATTAATCAAACCTCCCTGGTGCACACTACTTAAGTCACCTAGAACAATAGTTTCAGCTTTCTTTTCCTTACTCTTACTGTCTGGTTCTCCACCTGGAGGTTGCAATACTGAAACATCTACTGATTCTTCAGGAAGTACTGATGGTGATTGAGCTGACACAAGATACTCCTTTTCTTTACTCATAGCAGTTCTGCTGCGTTGCCGATAATGAGCAACTCTAACTGAACACCATTTATATATGTATTCCGAAAAACTAGAAATACAACAAACTGTGGTCAGTTCACTGCAAAATATTTGTGTCTCTGACTCAAACCAAGGTGACGTTTCATCCTCTTGTTCACCACTACCCAGAAGGGTCACTGTAGAAGGACTTGCCTCCTCTTCCTCTTCTTGAACTAGCTGTACAATGGGACCCTCTTTCGTAGTATCTGGTGATGATGGCTCTGTGTCATGTACAAGTCCTTCAGTAGTTACAAACCTAGAAATACATATCCATAATTATGTTTAAGGAAAATAAATGTATCATACATAAGATAAAAGGAAGGCTGGAAATACAGAAAACACTCAATTTACTTTGGATGAATTATTTCCCTTCAAATCACTTTCATTATAAAAACAGTATTATTCAGAAATGGTAACAGAAAGATAATTTATCAAGTGACCAGCCAGATAATTCAAATCACCATATTTACCAAATCAAATTTTTCTTTAAACTCTGTTTAAGAGTTGTTTGTATGTGAATATTTCCATTTACTGAACGTTTCATGTAACTTTCCTCCTCCCATAAATATTCACCAATATTACAAGCCTCATCACCCCTTATATCAGAAATTGAGCTACCCAGAGCTAGTCCCAGAGCTAGAACCAGAAGGCAGGACTCTTATTATGAATGCACTTTGTGCTTGAATATCCTACTTTCAAAAGGCAACTACTGTTGACCCTTGAACCGTACGTGGGGAGTTAGAATTGCCGGCCTCCATGTGGTATAACTTATAGTCAGCCCTCCATATCCACAGTTCCTCTATATCCATGGTTCCTCATCCACAGATTCAACCAACCAAGATCATCTGTACTGTAGAATTTACTAATGAAAAAACGCCATGTATAAGTGGATCCGTGCAGTTCAAACCCATGTTATTCAAGGGTCAACTGCAGATTTCTCAGTTGAAATTTCTCTATGGATTATTATTTGAGGAATTTATGTTTATAAATTTATATTTATAAATTTATAAATATATATTTATAAATTTATAAGTTTATATTTATAAATATATATATAAATTTATAAATTTATATTTATAATATATTTATAAATTTATATATTATTATTGAGGAAATCATCTATGGATGATTTGAGGAATTTCAACATGGCATTACACAAACACACACAAACGATTATCTGCCAAGGGAGAAGAAACATATCCCCACTCCCCCCAAATAATCTCAGTATCACCTTGGCTAATTTTCAATTGTTGAAAGCTAAATACTTAACCATTTTAATGAAAATCCTGACTAATAATAAACTAGTAGTGCCACTAACTCAGTCCTATCTTTGGGCTCTGGAGTATGTGTGTAGGGTAGGGAGAGTGGGAAATGGAGCTGGTGGGAACAGTGTTATAAATTATAATATCTGTGGTCCCTTCCAAGATAAAGATAATGAATTTCCGGGTGCAGCCCTTGCAGCACCAAAGGTATAATTTGAGAAAACAAAGTAATTTCAATACCAAAAAAAACCCTTCATATGCAAATTTTCCTGCTGTGAAACACTACTAAGAACGCCAGGAAATGTCTTCAAACAAAGCCTAATATCACAACAGCAAAAGTAGGAATAAAAAAGACAATATCTAAAAGCTGGACTTTCATCTTGTTGATAATAAAATGGTAAATGAACTAAACTGAAACATAATTAGGCTATGCTTCCCTAAATAGATGATATAGATACAGATATCAATATACAGTCACTATACAACATTTCTTACATACTCAGGTGGTATACTGCTTATTATCTACCAAATAAACTATAACAGTAAAAAGGAGGAATGTCTGAAGAAGGGGAGGGAAAAAAACTAAACTGAATTAATTTGGTAAAAATTAAGTTATATACCATATATACATACACCCTAATCAGAGTTACACTTTAAAAAACTCAAACCTGGGAAAAGAAAGTAAGTCATCTTTTCATAATAACTTTAAGAGTGATACCCTATCATGGATTCTTTTATTTTATTTTCTTCAGAGGACTGCCATATAACCATCAAAAAGAATTTAAGACAAACATACATGAAGAAACATTAAGAAACAAACAATTATGCAAGAATATCTACTAAAAAACAAACTCTAATATAGGAAAGTAAAAACTGCTACATTAGCCTGATGTGATACCTTTCAACAAATATTCATACATATGTATGAGGGGTGAATATGTATATGTATATATGTGCGTGTGTGTACATATGTGCAAAATGAAATTAATTTCATTTAGTTTTGAAAAATAAGACATACTATTGATATATGTTATTAACTAAAGAATTTAGTTACAAAACCGGGACAGCTCCACATAACTAGAAATACCAAGAATCTCTATCCCAAAGAGATTTCTTAGGACCTTCTAGGGATCAATAGCACATAATGTTATATATTTCACTCTGATCACCCAATAAATATCTTTAGTCACTTTCAGGATTAATACAGGAAAATACAAATTTGACACTGTGCGCTTCAAAGCACAAAAATCTCATTTTTTAATTAAGATTGTACTTAGGAATTACAGCTTGAAGCACACCCACTGGAGGTTTCATTAGTTATAACCTTGAACTAACTGCTTCTTGTTCAAATATCTTATCCCATTAAGCAGAGTTCCTCTGAGAGAAAGGGCTGTCAAAGTTTACAGGGAGTATATCCAACGAAATAAACGGAAGCTACATTTGTAATAACTATATCGAAATTATCCCAATTATTGTCCCAATAACCCAAATCATTAATGAGCCTATCTATTATAGATCAGAAGTTGAGATACCGACAAACCTTAATCACCTCTGGTAGAAAGGACCAAATAAGGTTATTTCATATGTTACCTACATATATACATCCCTGCCCAAAGTACCCACTGCAACCTGGGAAAAGACCTGTATCATTCGATTTCAGAAACTGAACACTGTAAGAGTATGCTGTGTGGCAAACAAATCATTTAAAAATCACTGCTCTAAGTATTTCAGGTACCCTTTATAGCTTTCTAGGCATAGCACAGATACTTAATCAACGCTTTTAAATTTGAACTTAATAAAAACAGACCTTTAATATTTGTCCTCAAACTTATACCTGCAGAGTTAGGTTAATTATGTGCAACAAGGAAAAGATTAAGTATTGTAAATCATAAAAGTAACACATAAAATCAAAACAACAAACATCTGGTCTGGAGTGAAGTGAATTCCCAGTACCCAAAAAGCAACTCAAAGATGTTTTAAGTGGCTGTGGAATGTCTGTCCCATGATCCAGAACTTTCTATAGATAATAATTTCCTACAAGTTACAAGTACCTTTTTATGTACAAGTATACTTAGCTTTCCATTTTAATAGAACTCTAATATCACAATATAACTTACTCATGTGATGGAACAGGAGTTGAAACAGGAGCTGATTCAGGCATTTTAGGTGCAGTTGAGGCAGTGGCATTCTCAGATATACTTTTATTTCCTATTTTAAGAAAGATGTCCATATTGAGTTTAATTTTAAAAAGCTATACCATGAAAATATTTCACTATAACAAATAAAGGACTTTAGTTTCTCGAGAGAGAAGAAAAAAGTCAAATAGGTTTACTACTGCAGACTTTGTGGGTTTTTTTCATCAAAGTTCTTTTGGAAAGAAATAATCGTAGAAAGTCACAACTACAAGTAGTGCATATTCTTTCTCAGCTTCTCAGATAATTAAAGCAAGTAAGATGACTATGAATTTTGTGTAATCTTACATGATTAATAAGACACCTGAGTTACTAAAAGAGAATGAGAAGAAATAAATGGGTCATTTTAAGTTTGCACTTGGAACTGAATTTTTTTTATTGAAGTATATTTGACATACAATATTATATTCATTTCATGTGTACAACACAGTGATTTGACATTTGTATACATTGCAAAATGACCACCACAATAAGTCTAGTTACCATCTGTCACCATATTGTACTCCCCATGTTGTACATTACAACCCCATGACTTACTTATTTTATAACTGGGACGAAGTATTTTTGAAAACAAAAAAGGCAAGATTGTTTCTCCTTGCTAATAATATTCTTATTTGACATTCTTTAAGGAAATAATTGCTTTCTTAATTGAACAGCTGTTTGATAAATAAAAGCATACTTTAAGTACCTCTAGAGCACCAAAACCTCAGGAAAGAGATAAGGGATAAAATCATTACTTCTATGGCAGGGAAGAATCAAAAAACAAATTCATGATTTTATATAGACAGAATCCTATTTATTAAAGAGAACTTGTGAAATTCAAATGAACAATGAATAATAGAAGACTGGTAAGTTCCTTTCAATGGTTTCTATATTTCTAAATGAAAAATCAAATTGCTTGGCTTATTAATTAATTTTACTAACTAGGAAGATCCCTGGAGTATCATATATTTAAAAGACCCATAAAATGATTAGGTACCTTCTGTCAGATCTTCAGTTTTTGCTCCCAGAATATTAGCGGCAATATTCACCATATTTAGAATGGCATCTAAAACAAAATTCAATCAGAGAAAAATAACAATACACCTAAATATTTTCATAAAACTCAATATCAGATAGTCAAAAACCATTTGTAATGGCCTTTTTTCATTTTTTGGACTAATTACCTTTTTGCTCACCTTACTATGTAAGTCCAATATAGGACACAAATTTCAGGCAAAAAGTATTAAGCATAAATCTGAATTTTTATGTTCATAAAATTTAATTATACTTTTTTGTAAAACTTCCCCAAACCTTTTAGCAAACACTACCTTCAGCATATTATAAAATTCAAGTATAATTCAACATATAGCCTGTACTGAGATAGGAAAGAAATGTGACAACCAAAATTTGTATTTTATAGAAAAGTCTTTTTTTCTTTAGAAAGGGGTTCTACAGTTTAAATCAAAAACAAAAAAGCCTGAAGAAATAAAAGTTTTTCCTAAACATGTGACTATCATAGGTAAAAATAAATGAAATGGGAAGATTATTATCCAAAGGGCAGCAGAAAGACTTTATTTTCAACTATGAACATAAAATACCTAGGTAATATGCTTAAATCCAAAATGACACTGCATAGAATCATGTATTTGATGACTTTTAACAATGTTTTATGGCCAATAAATGACATAAATTCTTTAGTGAACTGGATGAGTATGGGCAAGGGCAGATGAATTGAAAGTCAAAGTCATAAAACTTAGCTGGCTGGGAACAGAAGACTTCCTTCTAGTAATATAATGTAATTTCAAGGGAAATTAACTTCCAACTCCAATCTAATCTCTGAAATTCTATTAGAAGTTAATTCACCAGGTATTTATCCTATTAAAATACTAAGATCTGGCAGGGGCTACATATTAAGCCTCATCAGTTTTTTCCATTTTAGTTTCCTTTCCTAAAAGAGATCCATAGAGTTTTCATCACACTTTCATGAAAACCATAGATGTGAGAAGTACGAAAGGATCTAAAGAAGGAAAAGCTAGCACATCAGGAAGGCTGGGAACAAGCCAAGCACTGTCACCTGGAGCTGATACTGTAAAGATATGCTTTATGGCAGGTAAAAATCGTATATTTTAGACTTTTAAAAGTGATATCTGGTAGACAGTTATTAATTTTAATCTTTACATTAACTATGATTCTATATTCTGAAAGACAACAAGCAGTGGTACTTTGTTTCCAATCATCAGTTTGACACACAAAAGCTTTATATTTGCTTTTTAAATATCTAGGATTACAGGTCAACCTTGCCCTTTGACCTGGCAAATTGTTAAACAGAGAAGCAGTCTTGGATCTTGGGCTAAAGAGATGCCTCAGCATGAGATAAAAACAGGAATGGAAACTCTATTTTCTTACAAACCAAGATAAAGTAGCAAAGGAAACTCTGTTATTTCCTCATAAATACAATTTTAATGTCACCCAATACTGCAATAGTAGTATGTGATCCTCTACTTAGCCTGACAGCTGAAGTTCAGTCAAAACTGACGGCTTCACAGAACCCAAATTTTGTAACCAAGTCTATATTCTAAGACCCTTGTGCTTCAAAGGGCAATCGTACCACAGATTTCAAACTTTCTGCATTTAAATTTTCTGGTATTATTATTAACAATTAAAAAAAATCTGTTATCTATTAATCTGTGTAGAGAAAGAAGCTTTAGAGTATTACTTTTTAACCTGAATTTTAATACTAGTACCTACAATAAGGAAGATTTATACTACCCATCATTTTAAAATATTATTATCGTCATTTCAGGGGGCCACTTGGTAACAAAAGCAAAATCTGGCAAATTTTTTCTTTCTCAGCCCATCTAACCTGTAAGAAAGAATCTTCCTATGTTCACAGAACACTGACAAATATAATGTTTTTCTTTTGTCTTTTGAGAGAAAGCAGCTTTGTGAATTTTCTTAACCATTCTCACTTTGCGTCCAAACACGTGACTGCTTGTCATGACGATAATCTGGCCACTAAAAAGCCTTCAGAAAGGCTAAAGGGTAAAAGTATAATTTGGAATATAGTGCCAAACGAGATACCCGTCCTTAATTTCTCATGGATTAGCCAACTCCTTTCTCTTTGAGTTGGGCAACTATTCATCCCATCCCATTCCTTTAGGGATGAAATTCTCCTAGGGACCAAATATCAATATGTTATACTCAGTCTCCAGCACACCAATGGCTCTTTTTGAGACAGAAAACAAACTGCCTATGCTACAACACAAGACAAACCAATGAAAAAACTACTTCCTCCCATGTGTACTGAGCATGCCTACCTTCATTCTCTTTTCCTTCTAGGACCTTAAAATATAAAAAATACTCTGACTTAAAGCAAAAACTATACTTTGTCTTAAACATATACAGAAACGTAAACAGAAACCTGGACTTTAGCAAATCTGATGATTCTAATAAAATGCAGACCATATATAGGAGTAAACGCAGACTTGCAAGAATATCAAAGTAGAGAGTGGTGAGGAAGATCCACATGACCAAGCACAAGTAGAGCAGAGTGATACAAAGAATTTCTGGTGATATAAAATATTTAAATGTTCTGGTTCAAGAATGTAAACAAAAGATTCAGGCAGAAGAGTTGCCAGAACTGGCATATGTAAAAGCCAAGAATGCTGCTCTAAAATAGTAGTTTCTCCCTTTCTGGCAGTTCAGTAAATTATGTAGTATCAAATATGTCTAAATATGCAGCATGCATGCTCTTTGACAACCAAGTCCCATCAGAAGCAACATACTCTGGTGACATATATTTCCTATGACTACTAATTGCTCAACAACAAAAAGAAAAAAAGTTTCTCTTTAGATTAAAGCCACAGGATTCTGTTTTGAAGACATTACATAAATATTGAAAATAAATTAGGTGCAAAATTGGCCAGTTTCAAGCTAATTTAGAAAGTGGTGATGATTATAGTCAAATTCAGACATTACAGTGCCAGAGACTAGCTCTTTGGCCTGATTCCGCATTGTTATTTACGCCTTAAAGTTATACTACATTGGAGGCAGTAACTAGGTCAGGCTCAAAACCAGTCCTAGACTGTTCAGAGAAAACTAGAAGGATACAGGTATAGAAGGCAGCAGTGTTAGGTCATGCCTATAAACTTTATGACAGCAGTCTTATCACTCGGTTACTATTGCCTCTCTTGTTCTGAAACTTCAAGAAATAGAGATCTTTTTAAACCCCATTTTTCATGCTTAGGCTCAGCTGACATCCTCCCACCCATCTTGTCTCACTACACAAAATCTTTCAACATCTAGAACACTGGAAGGTAAATGGACTGTCCTTCCAGAAAGCCACAAAAAAGAAAAATGATGTGTTACCAAGAAACACACCTTCAAGGAAAAAGATCCAAAGAGTAGGATCTAAAAAAATTCTATGTCTCATTAATTAAAATAATACATTAGTCAGAGAAGTGATTACAAATAGGGAAATGTCCTCCACTGAAAACGTTTTAATGGTGTCTTGGAGTTAATCCCATAGGAAGATAGAAAAAGAAAGCAAGAATATCAACAGTTTTCCCTTATCTAAAACTTCTAAGTCATTACTTCTGGAAGGTGCCTCTTCCTTCCCAGTAACCATTGGATACTAGAGAGCTTTTAGTCTGGGGCTATTTTCTGACCCCATAAAATAATAATTCCTCCTCACAGCTAAGTCAGCATTACTGAGCTATGATATGATGACTATTACATAACATAGTTTTTTATTACAAATTTAAGGACATGAACAATAATATTAATATCCAGATAAATAAAATAGCATCATTTTTTCACTCCTAAAAAACTATACACCATAGCAGTGAATGAGGCACCTGTTTTAATGCTATCATCAGCTAGATATAGCTAAGGAACCTACTTAAAAGTAGTCTATAATATCTAAAATGTCAGTTGACTGGCAATAGAGTAAAACAAAATATATTGAGCTAATCTGTAACAAGGCTAAATATAACATAAAAGCATTCCCTTTATGCAGGTATTTTTAACACTCTTCTTCCTATTCCCTAAAAAGCCCACTGAAATCTATAGTCTTCTATGGAGAGGAAGAGGACACGAAGAGAAGAAAGGGAAAAAAAGATGAAAAGAAAGAGAAGTGACTCAACTCCATATACTGTAGCCACTCAAATATCTACCTAAAGTATATGTACTACTGGTTGAGTATCTTAAAAAGCTATAAGGACAATGTACACACTGAGATTGGGATTCAAGCAATTCAACTCACTAAAAGAGAAATGCACAAATAGTTTTCTATTTTACTAAGACTTACTTTCATTAAATTCAATTATTAATCTCCAAATAAAAAGAAAACTCCTTCCAGTAAGTTCCATATTCTTCAGGAATAACCAAAGATAACAAACATTAAATATACCTACCTGCATTCTAACAGTAAAGCTAAAGTGTCAGTCGGTAATGGTCTTTCAAGGAGTCTACTTAGTTAGCCTACCACTAAGTTCGGATAATAGGTTGGCATGACAAGAAATTAAACAACTAGTATGTTAGTCAGTGTTCTTTTTAGTTTACAAAGAGTATATTGTTATTGCTATTATTGTTACTGGTTGGGAATCATCATTATTATGAATAAGAAACAGACTTTATGTTTTATAATTAAGTAGGAAACCATACCCATACATTAACAAATCCTCATTTGGTAGGATTTCACTGATGAGTACCACCTCTAAAACTAATTCCTTTCCCATCCAGTATGATTACCCAGACGCTCTTACTCATATGGTCTAGGACCTCTTTAATAATTCTTTCCCCAAGTAAATTCATAGTCCATTCTTCACTGTAAGGAATTTGCCTAAAAATATAGCTGCTTAATTTTAGTAGAAGAACCAACTTGTGCTTGCATTTTTCCCTCTCTTCTTTGTTTTCATATATTCTTCCTATTTTATTTCCATGGAAATACTTTTCAAAAGTATTTTCTTTGATTTCAACTCAAAGTTTAACACTGGGAGAGTAGGAGCCCCCTAAACTATACCACAACAAAATGTTCACATATGCCAGGAAAAAAAAGTTGAGAAATACTTTAATTATAGTGACTAGCAAAACCCAAAATACTCACTTGTAGCAGAACCAAGAAGGTTTTTTGAGGATTTATCCTCCCCAGTATTATAATCCAGTGGGTAATCTGTTCAAAGAGAAAATGAAGGTACTTACGCTAAGAACTATCTCCAATATGTTTAAAAGCTCAAATTATATCCCGTCAAAGTCAGCTGACATTTAAAACAATTTTATAATTTTTATTATACATCTAAAACACACTCACAAACAGAAAATGAAATTCACAAGCTGTTTATCAAACAGATATAAACCAAGGAAAATATTTCTACTGCTTACCAAAATTTTAATCACATTTATAAGACTTTTATTCAAGCTTTCAATGTAGTTTACCAACCCCTAGTAAATGTCTTCACTTCACTTATGGGAAAACTAGGGAAGGGAAAAATTAGGTATTTCAGACTACAGTTTAAGACATCTTAAAACAAGAACTGGATAAAGTAGAAACAGAGGGTATCATAAAACGTTCTCCGACCTCTGCAGGTTCATGGGAGTTTCTCAAAAACTCAGGCCTCAATATGCTTGCTCTGAGGCTAAAGGCAAATCAAAGAAATTAATTTTCAATTCTACTATTTCAGTTGCCTTATGAGTAACAGGTTTTTGGGGCTGGCATAGGGATATAAACATAATTTATAGCACTGATGTTATCGAAGGGAGTTCCAGTCACAAATAACTGATTGATAAGCTTGGAAAACAGCTCAATTTACAAAGCAGAAAATTATTTTAGAAAATACGTTTAAGAAAAAATTAGTTACTAGGATTAAAAACAAGGAAAAAACTAAAGACAACCATCATATTGATTTTTTTAAGTGACCTACATTTACCCATTACCATTAGATTTTAAAAAGCAAAAAATAATACATAAATAGTCACTGTTTTAAAGTCACTTACCATAGTCCTCATCAAATAGTTCTTGACGTTCTGACTGGTACTGGGAATCAGCAATCTCTTCATATTCTTCCACCATGCTAGTGCCAAATACCCTATTAACAACAATTTCATTAAAGTCTTTCAAAACTAAACAGTTGTTAAGACTCATCTCTTCATAATAAATGACAAAACATAATAACTTTGGTTATGTTTTGAGGGCCATTAACTTCTGGACTCAAAAATAATGACCACTCTTTCTCAATCCACTGTTTCCATTAAAATGTTAATCTATTTAAGGCATTTAAAAATACAATGACTAAGTTTTGTATCGGTCTAAAATGTTTCCATATATTGTCATCATATCAAGCAAGCTAAATCGAACACATAAAATGAAGGTTCTTTTTTCTTAAAGGAAATTTTTACATTTTTCTAAATGGTATTCAAGAGTAAGAAAGGTATAGTAGCTTATATTTCTATGGTGTTATCTTCACGTAGTAGAACATTATTTCTCCACTTTAAATATAGTGGGATTTTTATGTATCCCTTTTTTTCTTTTTAAACCACTCAGTAAATTTTTTTGTTCTGTATTACCTTATAAGGCTTAATGGACAAAAGTGCTCTGATCCAAAATGTGATACCAACTCCACCTAAAGAATAAAAGCACATGAAATGGGAAGCCAGTACAGTGCATGTGAGATTATCTAACAATATATTCATTTTTTCCTTATAACATTTCTAAAAATAAAGTCCTCGTTTCCCCAAAAATCAATACTTGTAAAGTTTTGCTTTTTGCCATGAATAATATGCCATGCCCTGTTATTCAATATTGCAAAAGAGAAGGTTGCTAACCTTTATGTACTTGATGAACATCTGAAGCAAGAGAAAGGAAAAGAAAAAGAAATCAGTTCCAAAGTCTGGATAACATACCATAAGCAACATTTAATATTTGTAAATTATTATATAATTAAGGAATAGAAAGCAATGTACTGTGATGGATAACATTGTAGTACTCTTATTTCTTTGCAGAAACCAAAGCAATGATTTAAATTTTTACCAACACAACTAGAAAGTATAGTCTAACTGTAATGAAATAAATTAACTTTAACCTAAAATTCATTGCTGCTGTTTTATTTATCCATTAGATATGAAAGCACTCTAAAAGTAATTAGTAAAGAGTATCTAGAAATAACCTGTTTTATATTACTTTAAATATTATAGATATGTTATCATGTATATACCCACATATGAATTTATATATTGATACATATGCAGCTACACATATCTATGAACATTCATATTGATAAAAAAATTAACTAGCATAATATGAAATATTTATTCTTGCACAGTACTGTATACACATTGTTTTAGGGAAAGCATGAATTTTTGATATGCTATGCTATTTCAAGTATAACTTATAGAAGTATAAGATATTTATCAATACATTTTAAAAATATAAATTATTAAAAAGTATTTTGTAAATTTGGATTTAGTTCTTTTGGGATGAGGAAAACCCAGGTAAACTTATATAACATTTATCAGTATAAAATGAGAATCAAAAGTAAATATTTTTTGCTTTTAGACTTAATTCTACCAAAAAGGGCTTTTAAGAAAACCAATCATCAAAATGCTCTATAGTCTCCCATCATAAAAATGACAAAGTAGGGAGTTTTATATGGCATTTTTTGTATCACCAATAAAATGTTCTTCCATTATTAACAAGGTAGATGATATAAAGAATGATTCTTGGAACTATTTCATAACATGTCAGTTGTCTTAATTGTAAAATTAGGTATACTTGTTATCACCTGCCAAATTATTTTTAACATTTTTTTTCCTCATCAGCGTAGAAACTGTGTTATATAAAAAAGTCATTAAACAACTGTTTCAGTATTCACTTTAAAAGAAACTGAAAATGTACCTTCGACTTTTCTGAACACAGCTGAATCATTAACTGAGAATATCAACTGTACTTTAAAAACAGCATTTTTATAAAAGCATTTTTATACGGAGACTAGGAATACTACAAGTTTATCCATTTACAGAAGCCAATTTAATACATGCTTAAAAAAGACATAGACAGTAAAATCCCAAAAGACAAGTAGGTAGCTATAAGTTTTCACATTTAAAGAAGAAAAGATTAGAAAGAAAATTAGAGCTGCTGTCATTCCAAAAGGTCTTATTATTAACACAGTTGTACTTTAAGGTATGGCTGTATTATTTTAAAGAAAAAAAGGAAGAAATAAGAGGAGTAAGAAATTCCCATATTTTGTCTAAATTCAATTCAAGAGTGATTAATTCTACTTTGGTAGATAATTCCACCTCTACATTGGGGGAGGAAGCAGCAGGAATTTATTTATTTTTTTTTAATTTTTATTGGAGTATACTTGATTTACAATGTTGCGTTAGTTTCTGCTGTACAGCAAAGTGTTATGAGTTATACATACATCTGTTCTTTCTTAGATTCTTTTCCCATATCGGTCATTACAGAGTATTATAGAAGAGTTCCCTATGCTATACAGTAGGTCCTTATTAGTTATCTATTTTATATATAGTAATGTATATGTGTCAATTCCAGTCTCCCAATTTTTCCCTCCCCCCACCCTCCACTTTCTCCCCAGTAACCAAAAGTTTGTTTTGTTTCTGTTTTGTAAATAATTTCATTTGTAGCATTTCTGTTTTGTAAATAAGTTCATCTGTACCATTTTTTTTTTAGATTCCACATATAAGTGATATCATATGATATTTATCTTTCTCTGTCTGACTTATTTCACTCAGTGTGACAATCTGGAGGTCCATCCACGTTGCTGCAGATGGCATTATTTCATTCTTTTTTGTGGCTGAGTAATATTCCTTCGTATATATGTACTACAACTTCTTTATCAATTCCTCTGTTGATGGACATTTAGGTTGCAGCAGGAATTTAAATGGTTAAAACTTTATTTGAAATTGTTACTTAGACATAATATTTCATTTGAGTATACGAAAGGCAAAAAGCCAAAATGATAAATAACTAGATATGAAAATGGAAATGATCTTAGATTCTAATAATCGGACCTGCTTTAAAGAATGCAGTGACTAACTGATTTGGGTTTTAAAATATAAAGAAATATAATACTATAAAGATGACATTTTATATCAAGACTCCAAAAATATTATGAGTTATAATTTGGAATTTCATTAGAGCCACAGATATCAAAAAACTAGCCTAGGTTTCCAGTTATACAAAAGGGACTTTATTAGTATTTGTCCCATGAAATAATATATCCAAGTAAGAATTGTTTTATTAAAAGGAATATTGCAGTAAATTTCCTCTTAATTTTTCTTATTTCTAAACAGGTGAGGTACAAAGTATGAATAACAGGTATGTTTCATTATAGAACATAGTTCTGCAAATATAAACATACCTTCACATATTTTGCATACATCTGTTCATCTAAAGGGAAACTCTGGACATTCCTCTCATCTCTACCATGGAAAGTACCCAGCTTAATCCATTTATTTGTGGGGTATCTAGAAAATATAAAATATAAATATTCCTTTTTAGAAAATCATAAATCACACATTGAGAGGTTCCATCACATTTTCAAAAGAGATCCTATGCATTATTTTTCCCCTCTCCAGGTAAACACACTCACTTAACATAGTTTAAATATGAGTTAAGCATCGAGTTGAATAAATACATTTTTTCTTCCAGCTAAACTCTGACAGGTTCCTCCTTATGAGGAAAGATGGTCTTGAAAAATTACACCATTATCAAATAGAAGACAGAGGAAGACAAAAGTAGGACCAGGACTGCTTCTTGGGGTTTGGGAGGGCTTCCAAGTAAACTGGAGGTTTTAAAACAGAAAGTAGCCAAGAGATTGTTTTGGAAGAAAGAGGTACTACTCTTCATGTACCGATAAGTGTGTGATGATATGAAGTGTAAGTACTGGTGGAAAGGGAAAAAGAAAAAATCCTTTACTATAATATTTGAATTTCACAGGTTATATAGCTTTTCCCCCTTTAAAAGGAAATCTAATGTAATAGCCCAAAACTATTATTTTTGTTTACTACAGCATTTAAAGAATCCCTCAAAGTAACGAGTGTTCTCTCATCACATAAAAAAAAACACTTTAGTTGTCAAAGCTGAATATTCATTTGACATATAAGAAAATTACAGCTTAGAGAAAAGGAAATGATTTGAGCAAGATTAGTAAAAGAAAAATGAATGAGAGATCTTGAGAATTCATTTCAAAAACTGTATATAGGCAATGCTAAGTGTGGGGTGGGGGAAGAAACACCACAGAAAACCCTTAATGATCAATGATAAAAGAATGGTAAAATAAAAAACAGCATCCTACATGGTATATTATGGGCACTCAAAAAGGATTTATGGAAGGAATAAACACCTCCACTGGGAGGAAAATATCAAGTATTCATTAAAAATGATGTGTTTAAAACACAAAAGGATATTCTCAAGATGTAAGCATTAAAAACTGACTTTTTTGGTAGAACAAATGTATAGAAAAGACTGGAAGGAATGTATTAAAATGCTAATACAGTTATCTATGGTTGATAGGATTGGGGTTCTCTACCAAATTCCTTACAATGTATGTTTATTTCTCTTATAATCACACATATATACCAAAGTTTTTAAAATATACTTTAACAAAAATATACCTCATGATATAAAATGCTCATGTATGTTTTTAATAACTTTTTAAAGAATATCTGGAAGCAATAGGGCATAATATGTTAAAAGTAAGGACTTTAAAGTCATACAGATCTACATTTGAATCTTGGTTGTCCAAGTCACAAGTCATGTGACCTAGGCAAGCTACTTAATCTCTCCTTGTCTGTTTCCTCATCTCATAAGGGAATAATATCAGAGGGTTGTTATAAGCACTATATAAGTTAATGAAAGTAAACTAACAAGTGCCTTTCCTACAATAGTATTACTACTGTTCTTACAAATTGATACAAGTTGCTTAAAATAAAATAAAGTTTTAAAATGTGACCTGTTTTTAAATTTTTATTCTGAAAATCCAATATAAACTCTGTAGAAACCAGCTTTAGAATTTACCTGTCACTGATAGAAACCAGAAAGTCTTTAGGAGTAGAAGAAAATAATTCATAATTTGCAATATCAAACTGTTTTACTTGAATTGGTTCACAGAGTTCAATAACAAACCTTTAAAAAGAACACAAGACAATTATTTAGATAAACCAACCAAAATAACAGTTCATATTAAACATGACATTAACAGCTTACATAAACTAGACCTCCATGAAGTTACTCATTAAAAAAATGTAAGGAAGGAAGAGGATTTGCAACCTTGGTTATAAATAAGGAACACCCTTAAGTATTTCCCAAGCATATCATTAGTTGGAAAAAAAGATACTAATTTTGTCCTATAATATTTTTTTAGAAGATTCTTTTCTAATGACAAACCTCATTCTTGGAGAAGGAATGACTTGACTAAGAACAGCTAGTAAGAGTGTAACCTGACCAGTCTAGAGGGCAGTTTGGCCATATTGTCTCAAAAGGTACCACAGCCTTTGATTCAGCAATATACTTTTAGAAATTTAATCTATGGATACATGTCTCCAAATGATCACCCTTGAATATACATCTTAATAAATATAACAAAGCACAGTTTATAAGAGCAGGGGGGGAAAGTCAACCTAAATGTTTAGCACAGAGCATTGATTAACAAATTATGGCCCCACCCAGACAATGAAATACCAAACAGTTATTAAAAATGGTATTAAAAACTATACATTCCATTTATATAAAAATCTAGAAAATATAAACTAATGTATAGTGATAGAAAACAGATCTTTAATTGCTATGGGGTTAAGGCTGGGAGGGAAAAATTATCAAGGGGCATGAGGACTTTTGGGGGAGATAGACATGCTTGTTATCTTCATTGTAGTGATGGTTTCATAGATGTATAAATGTCAAAACTTATCAAATCGTACACTTTAACATTTCGCAATTTATTTTACATGCAGTTTTTTATGCCAATTATTCCTCAATAAAGCTGTTTTTAAAAATACAACAAACTAGTAAATAAAACAAAAAAGAAGCAGACTCACAGATATAGAGAACAAACTAGTGGTTACCAGTGGGGAGAGGGAGAGGGAAAGGAGGAGGGGAAATAGGGGTAGGGAAGGGGAAAAAAAGGGTTATTATGGGATTATATGAAATCATGTGTATGAAACTTTTGAAAAAAATGATAATTGAGATATATATATTTATGGACATGGAAAAGATGCCACAAAATATTGCTGTTTAGGAAAAAATTAAAAGTATGGTTCTACATGTGTAAAATAAAACTGCATAAAGCATGGCATTTAGGGAAAAGAAATACTCATGACATCTAGCACTCCAATACTTTAATAAACTAATTATTATATCAAATGAGATTACATATACTGACAATTTAATGTTAAATAAATTAAAGGCATTGAAATTAACATATTGTGTTCATCCTGGAAAGCAACAGAACTGAGTTCCAGGAGATGGTAAAAACAGCCATGATTCAGAGAAAAGCTCATGAAAAAAAGGAAACTAACATTAGCTGAATGCTTACTCTGGGTCAGATACCATGGTAGATGATTTATATCCATACTTTGATTTAATTCTTACAACCAAACTGCATAGGACACTATCTCCATTTTATAGAACCATTCAATAATCACTAATTGGTTACTTCACATTTTTCCTTTCTGCCTTTTTAGTAACAGAACCTGTCCCCCCCTCCAAAGATGTAGCCAAGCATACGGCCACCCATCAAAGACTGTTTTTCCCAGTCTTGGCAATGTTGCTTAGTTATGGGTCATGGGATGTGAGCGGCATGTCCAGTGCAACTTCCAGGTCAAGCCTTTAAAAAGAAGCTGCTACCTCTCCATTTGCTTTTTCCTACCTTGCAGGCTAGAATGAGGATGTGGTAGGAAGAAATCATCTCAGCAATGCAGGCAGAGACAACATCTCAGGGGTGGTAGAAAAACATGACAGAAGGTGTGTGGGTCCTTTAATTGTTCTCTGTTCCCTGCATCACCTACCAGCTTGAGGTTTTTATGTCAGAGAAAATTAAATATCTATCTTTTTTAAACCACAGTTACCTGGTCTCTGTTAAAGCAGCAGAATCAAGAGTCCTAACTAATAGTCAGTTAGCCAATAAATAGTAAAGCTAAAAGTCAAAATAAACATCTATCTGGCTCCAAAGCCTAAACATTGTCCATACCACCACAACACCCTGGGGAGAGGAAACTAAAGAAAATCAGACTCAAGACTTTGCTTTTTATTTACAATGGAGAAAATAAATCTAAAAGAGCACTAAGAAGAAAAAGCAAATTCTCCTCTACCTCCTTTTTTTGCATACAATGTTCTCAATTTCTAAGAAAATAGGAGCTATATTACTAACAGTTAAAATAAACTTTTGGACAAATGTATTTCCAGGTGTAAAGAGTCAATTCACCGGGCAGATTTAACAATTCTAAAACTTGTATGAAACTAACAGACTCATAAAACATTAGTACATATGTAATTATTCCACATGAAAGTTGATTTTAAAATGCTTTCTTATCTTACTGCCTCATCTTTTATATTTTCTTAGAGGCAGACAACACTGTTTGTAAATTAATAGAACTACATAAAAAGCTGACAAATCTAATTTCAACATACTTCCCTTAATTATTTATAGGTCAGGAATTTTAAAAGATCAGTACAGTAGCAGATCTAAACATAAGAATAGTTTGATAAAATACCATGTGTCAAAATTCAGATGATATGAACATACTACCCACGGCAATCTACAAAATCAATGCAATCCAATGGCATTTTTCACAAAACTAGAACACAGAACTTTAAAATTTATATGGAAACACAAAATACTCCGAATAGCCAAAACAATCTTGAGAAAGAACAGAGCTGGTGGAGTCACATTCCCTGACTTCAGACTATACTGCAAAGCTACAAAGAAAAGATCTTTAAACAATAAGAGAATACCATAAACAGCTTTACTACAAAAACTTTCAAAATGGATTAAAGACAAATTCCTAGAAAAATGTAATTTACCAAAACTAACTCAAGAAGAAATAGAAAACCTATATAGTCTCATAATTATTTCTTTTAAATGTAATTTTTAAAACTTCCCATCTATTCACACAAGTATAAAACAGTGTATGCACAAGCTTATTTATAATAACTGGCTGTCATGGCAAAAGATTATAAACAACCCAATAACCATCAACAGAAGACTAGTTAAATCTTGGTACAATCATATAATGGATTTTCATGCAGCTATCAAAAAAAAAATGAGAAAGTTTTATGAGTGAAACAGAAACATGACCAGATATTTTTAAGTTAAAACTTAATTCAAGGTGAGATAGTAAGTATAATATGCTACTGTGAAAAGTGAGAGATAAATAAAAATCTCTAATTTTTTGCATAAAGAAACTAAAAAGATACCTAAAAATTTAACACTGAATAGGAAGATAGATGACAGATTGGAAGTATATTTCTCACTGTAACTCCCCTACCTCTTTTAAATACCTTTTTGGGTTTGAGCCACGTGACTATACTAAGTATTTATTTTTGAAATCACATACTTAATTTAATTTAAAATTAACATCTTCCCAGAGGCCTGGAAGGTTTTACAGTTGAGTTCCAAACTTAGAACATTGAATCTTGAGAAAAACGAACAAAGCTGGAGATATCATGTTCCCTGACTTCAGATTATACTACAAACCAACAGTAATCAAAACAGCATGGTACTGACACAAAAACAGACAACAGATCAATGGAACAGGATGGAGAGCCCAGAAATAAACCCATGTACTTATGGTCAGTTAATCCATGACAATGAAGACAAGAATATACAATGGAGAAAAGACAGTCTCTTCAATAAGTGGTGCTGGAAAAACTGGACAGCTAAATGTAAAAAAATGAGATCAGAACACTTCCTCACACCATATACAAAAGTAAACTCAAAATGGATTAAAGACCTAAATGTAAGACCTGAAACCACAGACCTCCTAGAAAAGAGCATACGCAGAACACTCTGACAAATCATAGCACTATTTTTTTGGATCTGTCTCCTAAGGCAAAAGAAATAAAAGCAAAAGTAAACTTAAAAGCTTTAGCACAGCAAAGGAAACCATCAACAAAACAAAAAGACAACTTACTGAATGGGAGAAAACATTTGCAAATGATGACTGATAAGGGGTTAATATCCAGAATTTATAAAGAACTCATACAATTCAATATCAAAGAAAACAAAGAACCCAGTTTAACACATTATTTTATTTATTTATTTTTATTTTTATTTTTTGGCTGTGTTGGGTCTTTGTTGCTGTGTGCAGGCTTTCTCTAGTTGTGGTGAGTGGGGGCTACTCCTCGTTGTGGTGCGCAGGCTTCTCATTGCGGTGGCTTCTCTTGTTGCAGAGCATGGGCTCTAGAGCTCAGGCTCAGTAGTTGTGGAGCAAGGGCTCAGTTGCTCCGCGACAGGTGGGATCTTCCCGGACCAGGGCTCGAACCCGTGTCCCCTGCATTGGCACGTGGACTCTTAACCACTGTGCCACCAGGGAAGCCCAACACATCACTGACTGGGGGATTTTTGCAGAAACTAATGCCTGTGGCCATAATACGTCTCTAGTCAAAAATGTGTTAACAATAGGCAGAAGACTTGAATAGACATTTTTCCAAAAAGATATACAGATGGCCAACAGGCACATGAAAAATGATCAACATAGCTAATCATCAAAAAATGCAGATCAAAACCACGATGAGATATCACCTCACGTACGTCAGAATGGCTACCACTGAAAAGTCTACAAATAACAAACGTTGGCAAGGATGTGGATAAAAGGGAACCCTAGTACACTGTTGGCGGGAACCCTAGTACACTGTAAAATGGTGCAGCCACTATGTAAAACAGTATGGAGGTTCTTCGAAACACTAAAAATAAAACTACCATACGATCCAGCAATTCCACTGCTGGGTATAAAACTGAAGAAAATGAGAACATTAATTTGTAAAGATACAATACGTGCACCCCAATGTTCATAGCAGCATTATTTACAGGAAAAACTGGTGCATGAAAATATGTTCAGTCTCATTAGTGATTAGGGAATGACACCTTTCTAGGATCTCAGCCTAATTTGTGAAACAATGTTATTTCTAATATCAGCAACCTCACATAACAGGTGCTCAATAAACATAGAAAGAATGAAAGAAGGAACAAACAAATGAATGAACAAATGGACAAACTATCAAATGAACAAGAAGGCTCAAAATCCTAAAATGTCAATTATCTTGAAATTCATCTAGACATTTGATACAATTTCAATAAAAATGCCAGCATGATTTTTTTTTTTAGAATTCAACAAGATGATTCTAAAATTTAAAAGAAAAAACAAAGGGACAAAAATAGTGAAGATACATCTGAAGATGAGGTATAAACTTATTCTACCAGATATTAGGATTTATAAAGCTATAATGAGACTGTGTGATCTTAATATACCTTAGGTGGGTCAACCCAATCAAATCAGGTTAAATCAGTAAAGGTGTTCTGAGGTTCTTTAATTATACAATGAAAAGACGCATAAATGGATGAGCAAAAAGTAAAATATACAGTAAACACACATACACGAATACATGCTGTCTGCAAAAACATTAAAATACAAACGGGTAGCTATGATCACTTATTCTGTAAACCAGAATAAAACAAAATGATTGCTTCGTATAACTTCATCCCAGCATGTCTTTGCTTAAAATACAAAATTTTAGAGCATAAAAACTGAGTTGTTACTGACTACAGGGGCTTTTACAAACAAAAACAAAAACCCAAAAATAACATTTTGATTATGATCTCAGATAACTATTTCCTCAAATTCAGTTTCCAGACCAAATGGCATATGGGAAAATTAAGTTTTTTAATATTATCCCTTAATGCCCTTAAATAGCTTGGTGTTAATTTTCAAACTGAACTTAAATATGTATATTAACAAAAGGAGTGAAAACCAAAAGTAGAAAAGAATAAGCATTATCTTTAAAGAGTTTCTCTTTAAATTAAAAAAATTATATATATATATTACTCAATTTGATGGTGGTGATTTACCTCAATTCTTTTTTAAAACAGCTGCTTTTGATCAATGAAATCAAGTAATCTAATAAAATTGCTGGTATATCAATTTATTTCCCACATAAATCGGTTCCTTTGCCTATATTCTTAGTTAATGGCAGAATCACAGATCCAAGCAGGGAAGCCAAAATCAAGGGAGATTAACAGATGCCTCTCTCTTCCTCACATCCAGTTACTAACCCAGAGCTGTCAATTTTATCTGCTATACACATTTTTCAGATTCCCCTCTCTTCTTTATCCAAATTGCCAACGTCTTAATTAAAGCCCTCATTTCTCACCTGATCTATGACAACAGGTTCCTAACTGGTTTCCCTGCTTCCAACTGCATTATGCTGTAGGCCACCTTTTAAGGATAAGCCTTCCTAAAACGCCAGTGAGGTCATGTCATTTCCTTACTTAAAACAAACACTACCCTCCACGGTCTTTAAGATAAACTTCAGAAACTTTTAAGCTGGGTATGCGTAGCATGGAATGGCCTGGTTATTGCTAAACTGACTCTGCTGTCTCATCTTCCATGATTACTCTAATTGTACCTCTATTCTTGTAATCACTAAAATAACTTCTTCAGGTTGCTTCTACTTATAGTTGCCCAGAAGATAAATATGCTCCTTTTAGCGCTATCCCCTTATTCTTATAGTTCCTGAATTCCTCTGCCTCCCTCATCTGTGACTTCCTATGAATTCAAGGAATTCATCCTTCAAGATTCAGCTCATGAACTACCTCTTCTAGCAAGCTCATCCTCTTCTGCAGTTATATATCATCTCTTTTCCTATAATACCTTTTCAGCAGTACTTTTTATACCATTTGATAACTGTTTAACTAGATCTGTCAATTTTTTTGTGTGACGTCCTTAAAAGGAAAGGCATTTTTGTCTTCAATTTTGTACCCCAGGACTTAAGGTAAGTACAGTACCAGCACCAACCAATCATAAATGCTTATTAAGTGACTATATGAACAAATCAATCTAATCCCCAAATAAAAGCTTAATATAATACATGTATAGAGTACACTTTATTAAATTTTATCTTACTTACCAAATTTTTGTGCTGCAAGGATTCAACATATAAAGATCCATATTTTCTATAAGAATAGCAGATGTGCTCTATTTTTAGAAAGGGGGAAGGGAATAAATTACTTAAAGAAAAAGATTTATTTCAACTATCAAGCTTTCTAGGTTTTCTATATTTTTAGATCTTAAAATACACCTAAGGCTCTGAAACATTCACTTTGGGAAGAAAGCATAAAAGTGGCTAAAATTTACAAGTTTTGTCTATACTGTGCTAAGTTAGCCTTATAACAAGACATTTAAAATTAAATGTCTGTTACTATAGGGGAAAAATTATTTTTCTATTAGCTATTTCCTTCTGTAAATTTCACACAGGTTTTAAAAGTTTAAAAACAGAGTGTATGCCCTTCAGTAGGTGAATGGATAAACTGTGGTACATCCAGACAATGGAATATTTATTCAACACTAAAAAGAAATGAGGTATCAAGCCATGAAAAGACATGGATGAACCTTAAATGCATATTAATAAGTGAAAGAAGCCAATCTGAAAAAGCTGCATATGGTATGATTCCAGCTATATGACATTCAGATAACACTAGGGAGATAGTAAAAAGATCAGTGGTTCCCAAAAGTTGGGGGAAGGAAGCAATGAATAGGTAGAGCACAGAGGATTTTTAGAGCAGTAAAAATACTCTGTATGATACTATAATGGTAGATCCATGTCATTATACATTTGTCCAAAACCACAGAATGTTTAAGAGTGAACTCTAATGTAAACTATGGACTTCAGGTGATAACAATGTGTCAATATAAGTTCATTAACTGTAACAAATGTACCATTCTGGTGGGAGATGTTGATAATGGAGGAGGCTAACAGGCGTGGGGACAGGGGGTATATGAGAAATCTCTGTACCTTCCTCTCAATTTTGCTGTGAACCTCTAACTGCTCTAAAAAAATTGTCTTTAAAAAGAAAAAACAAAAATAGGGTGCAATGTATCAAGCAATACACTAAGAATTCATGCAAGAAAATGTCTTTAAAAGCATAATCCTGCATTTATTAGTGGGTTAGGAAAATAGCTCATGTTAAAATACAGTTCCCAGGAAACCACTGTTTATATTTAATAAAGTCACTAGTTTTCTATATGTACAGAAGAATTTTACACTTCAGTACCTTGGCTTCTGGGTTAGCCGCCAAAATTTTGGCACCACATTCTACTGAAGCATAATTATTTCGATTTTTCTGGACCTTTTTTGTGGCATGTAGACCTCCATTAGAAGATGGATGCATTGACTGACCTGCAGACAAACCTTATTATGAACATAGATATATGATGATTATGATTGAAAATACCCAGAGCAAACAATCTCAAGAGCAACAGGCTGCCATCTAGAGAACAGGTTTTAATGCTTAAGAGAATATTTTAAAAACCCACATGAAAACCAAAATGCTTCAGCTCAATAACTTTAAAATATCCCTAATAAACAAATTAACTACAAAAATCCACATTACTTGATTTATGCCTAGTACAATTCACAAAATGAAGCTTATCCATGAAAATCAAAACTTTCTGCATATACATTTTATTCTATTAAGGATGAATGCTATCCTTCTATCTCTAATCCTAATCATAATTTTTAACTCTGAGATTTATTTTACAACAACAAAAAGAAAGTGTAATAATTTAGTCCAATTCTGTTTACAGTTTAAAGCTTTATGACTCAGAACTTTCCATGCCTCAACTTTCCTCTTATAAACTGAGATGAAAAATCACTGCTCTGCCTACTTTATTTTAGCCTCATTTAATAATTTACAATAATGGATTTTAATCAAGATTAAGGCATATGCACAGGTAAATTGCATGTGGGTAATCAAAAGCATCTTGGTAAGTTTCACCTTTAAAAAGTTTTCAAAAATGTTACTTTGTTTTACCAATTAAAAAGAGAACTACATATTTAAACCAGTCCCTTTAAAAAAAAGAAAAAAGAATCACAGTGCTTCCTTACTTTTTTCTTTTTCTACTTCCATAACTTTCTTCTTCCATTCATCAAATGTTGGTATATCTTCTGGATCTTTGGGATTTGTTATAGATGCAGGGTCAATTTCTCCTGGTTTTGTATAATCAGAACTCTGACAGAAATGTCAAAAATAAACAGATTTCAGATTTCAAAGAATATAGAGAAAACAGATTAATAAATTATAATAGTAAATACAAATGTTTCTGTCAAATTAAATAAAAGTCCAGTTTTATAAGGAATGATAGTATTTTGAAAAAAAAACAAAAAATGTAAAAAGAAAAGTTTTGGTTTAACTTAAAAGTTGAGTTTCTCTTCGAAGAATTAAAATCTTCTACCTAAGCACCACAGGATGAATCCCTTCACATGTTAGCAATATTAGCATAGGTTGTAAAAAAACCTGTATAATATCGTAAGCCAAAAATTACCCACACAAAAACTGTACAAATAAATACTATAATTTTAATGCATCCATCTTAAAATCTACATTAAAATAATATACA
Organism: Eubalaena glacialis; assembly: GCF_028564815.1. Classification (NCBI taxonomy): domain Eukaryota; kingdom Metazoa; phylum Chordata; class Mammalia; order Artiodactyla; family Balaenidae; genus Eubalaena; species Eubalaena glacialis. Next base: position 60,899,241 of record NC_083718.1, read on the forward strand.
CATTAAAGGAAGCTAACTAATTTTAGATTTCGTATATTGTTTCTACAAAATCCTTAACAAGAAGTACCATTTACATAATAATGACCTAGTGTATAGCAGAGGGAACTCTAAATACTCTGTAATGACCTATATGTGAAAAGAATCTAAAAAAGAGTTGATATATGTATAATTGATTCACTTTGCTGTACAGCAGAAAGTAATACAACATTGTAAATAAGTCAATTATACTCCAATAAAAATTTAAAAAAAAAGAAGTACCATTTATATAAAAATTTTATGGTGGATGTAAAAACCTAAATGTGAAAAGCAAAGCTTAAAGAAAGTACAGAAAAACATCTTCATGATTCAGGCTATAAAAGGATTCAACAAGACGAAGAAAGAAATCATTTTTAAAAAGGCTGATACATTTGGATAGATTATAATTTAAAAATTAAATATATCAAAAGACCATAAACCACATGGTTCAAATAGCCAGAGACAGAAATAAATATCTGCAACACATTCAGCCAACAAAGAATTATTACCAACTATAAAGACTGCCTACAAATCAATAATGGGGGAGAGTGAAGGAGGAACAATAAACTAAGCAAAGAGAAAATACAAAACGTTCACTCTCAGTATAATCAGGGAATGCAAACGAAAACTAAAGATACTAAATAAATTATACCAATCTGACTGAGGTTAAAGTGTGACAGCCTATTGAGCCATGGGACATCTGTTAGACTGCTAAAGTGAGTTTAACATTTAGGAATATTAAATAAAGATATGCATACCCTATGACCCAATAATTCCACTCCTATGTATAAATATCAGTGAAAACACACATATGTGCCTAAGAAAATATGCATAAGGATACTTACTGCAGCACTATTGATAACATCAAAAAATTAGAAACAATCTAAAAATCCATTAATTGAAGAATAAATTGTGGTAGAATCGAACAATGCATAGACAAAACTCATAAACAATGTTGAGTAAAATGATACTTAAGACAAGAATGATACCATTTTACATTGTTTCAAAATATGCCAAATAATAGTAAGTATTGTTTGTAGCAATGCATATTTGGTAAAAGTTAAAAAACATGCTCTACCAATGTAAAAAACACCAAATTCAAGATAGTGGTTATATCTGAAGTGGAGAGAAGAAATGTAACTGGGAAGGGCATACAATTCAATCTGTAATTTTTTTCTTAATTGGAAGAATGTATACAAGGATGTTCATTCCATTTTTAAATTACTTCTGTATTCCTAAAACAACACATACTTATTAACAGTACCTTGAGAAGTGTACAAAACATCTATTTAGACAGCTTACTTTGGTAAATAGCACAAATCTCATACAGTATATATTTGCTATATTAGGGCACATTTTCGAGTACTAATACTAATTAGTGTATTAGTGTAATACATCAATACAAATGCCTATTACCTCCCTTTAGGAAGACTTATTAGCAAATTGGTTCCTATACAACCTCCACGTCGGAGTGTTTTGCAGAACACACTAATTTATCAAATAAAGTATGTGGCTATTAAAAAAATACATAGCAAAAAATAAAATTAAAGAAGTAGCATTATACTAATTTAATTTAAAAATTAAATAACAAAAATCTAGTTTGAATGAGAAAATAAACAAATATTTATAAAAATTAATATAGTTGAGATATTTAAGAGTAAAGCCCAAATACTAAAAGAAATACATAAGAAGTAAGAACATACACACACTCTTTGAGACCCAGGCAGAGCAATCACTATCGCCTCTTAGCAACAAATAAGAGAACTAAACAATACAATAAAATTACTTTGTAAAGCATTACAACAGGCAGAAGAGTGGAATTTTTAACTGTATTAATTACCTCCTAAATAACTTAATATTCCAGAAAAATTGTCAGATAATGAGCATATTATAAAGTGTCCAGTAGTTCTGTATACTATCCAGTTCAGGATAATTCTGCCCTGTTAAGTTTGTGTGAGTGGGAGAGAGCTTATCCCCGTTATCTCAAGGATCTGCAAGACACTGCTGCAAATGGTTAAGGAGAACAAGCAAATCTTGGACAAAACTGGCTGCCATGCTTGAATTTTACATTTGATACTTAAATAGCTCAAAGAAGACATTTTTGTAATGTTTGTCTAATTTTATTTATGCCTGTGGTATTTGACAACTGAACCGTAACATATGCTTGATTTGGCTTCACTGGGAAAATCAGTTCCTTCAAGATGTTGGACTATGAAATGGGGACCTCCTATATTTATAAAAAGCATCAAATAAACAGCTGGCCCAACGACACTAAAGTCTCCAGAATGAAGTTTAGTTAGTTATGAGTGCAGATTCACAGAAAATATGTGAAAGAAAAGGTGGAGAAGAGAAGATCCAAATTATAAAGAAACAAATGTGGATGTGGTACTCAGTATTTTAAAATACTCTGATTCCAAGCGTTTTGAAGTGCATAGAGTGGCCTTCATCTCTTTTATTCAGCTATTTCTTAGCTGAAGGGAGCACACTTCTCTGTCAACATTTCTTCAGGAAATTCTGTACTGGCCTCTATATGAAGTCAAAGTAGAACTCAAAAGAAGAAAAGAAAGTAAAACTGCTACACAGGAATGAGCCCTGTCTTTATTTTAAGAATCATATTCTTTAATATAAGCTGGTCTAGTTGTATTCTGCACACAAATAACAAAGGGTAAAATGTCCCTTTAACATAATTCTGGTTGAAGAGACTAAATTTAATCTTGTATTATTGAGTTAAATTTTTATTCTGAAGATACTTAAATTTAACAATCATAACTTCTTCTATATAGCTCTCTTAACTGCTTAAATAAGGACTTTATGTATCTGGTTATCAAATAATCAATGGTGGCAAAAAAACATTTATAATTAAATAAAACCGAAGAGAGTTCATACTTGGGACAACACTATGTATAAACAGTATCCTGGCAATAGTTCTGTGAAGTAACCACTTGCTCTCTGGGAGCACAGTTCACCTCAGTTCCACGTTCATCACTAACTACTAATCCCCTGACTTTATGGCAAATACGGATAGCAAATTACAAGATTAGCTAATAACAAAAATGCATTGTATAATAAAGTAGGAGACAGTGCAAGTTATTTACCTACCTCACTTTTTAAATTATCTGAAGCATTCAATGCAGATTTTGGATCACCACCACCCTGATCACTTGATGAAACTTTTGATTCAAATTCCGATTTTGTTATCTTTCCTTTGCCATGCGAAGATGACACATTTTCTATATGCTGGCCGACAAGGCTATTTGAAAGCAAAAGGCATATTAAATAAACAAATTTTAGCTGAGTAACGAGTATATGCAATCTAAACTATTGTAAGTGTACATGAGTACAAAGTAAACCAAGAACGGAGTACAAAGGGACCAGTTTTCTCTTAGTCATAAAGTGGAATTAAGCATGCACCAAAGTCTACTCAAACGTGACACTGCTGTTTATTACAGAACCATACAAAGGGCAAACAACTGCTCACACCCACCTTTCAGGTGGACTGACAAAGGAAGGCTGGTCAACTGGAGCATTTGCATCAAGGGCCTCACCAACATCACAATCAGTTTCAGATTGCTCAGTTTCACTTGGCTTGGCTATAGGAACAATACCAGATTTTTCTATTTCACTAAAATAGAAACAAAAAAGACAATCTGACAATTTAATGGATATAATGAACCATAAGTTAAAAGTGATATTACTGATTTCCAAAACAAATCTAAGCCAGAAAAGAATGCTTTACAGCTCTGCAGACGATTTTCAAGAATTCAGATATTTTAAATCGTGTAAAGATTTAAATTATGTAAACCGTTGACTCAATCTGTTAGTGCCCTTGCTTGGCCTTTAAATATTGGGTTGGCCAAAAAGTGCCTTGGGTTTTTAAGTAAAAATAAAAGACACATTTTTCATTTTCACCAAGAACGTTATTGAACAATGTATTCACCCTTTTGTTCCACTACCTTCTGCCATTTTTCAGGCAACTTCATAATTCCATTTTCCCAAAACTTTTTAGCTTTTTGAGCAAAGAACTGTTCCAGGTGCCTTTTACAGTCTTCCAGGGAATTGAAATTTTTTCCATTAAGAGAATTTTGTGAAGACCGAAGTAAATGGAAATCCAAAGGTGCAACGCCTGGTGAATACGGCGGATGAATCAGAACTTCCCAGCCAAGCTGTAACAGTTTTTGCCTGGTCATCAAAGAAACATGCAGTCTTGCGCTATCCTGATAGAAGATTATGTGTTTTCTGTTGACTAATTCTGGATGCTTTTTGTCGAGTGCTGCTTTCAGTTGGTCTAACTGGGAGCAGTACTTGTTGGAATTAATCATTTGGTTTTCTGGAAGGAGCTCATAATAGAGGACTCACTTCCAATCCCACCATATACACATATACACAACATCACCTTCTTTGGATGAAGACCGGCCTTTGGTGTTGGTGGTGCTGGTTCATTTCTCTTGCCCCATGATCTCTTCCATTCCACATTATTGTACAGTATCCACTTTTCATGGCCCGTCACAATTTGTTTTAAGAACAGAATGTTTTCATTACATTTAAGTAGAGAATCGCATACGGAAATACAGTCAAGAAGGTTTTTTCCGCTTAATTTATATGGAACCCAAACATCAAAGGGATTAACATAACCAAGCTGGTGCAAATGATTTTCGATGCTTGATTTGGATATTTTCAGTATGTTGGCTATCTCCCTCATGGTATAATGTTGATTGTTCTCAATTATTGTTTCGATTTGATCTCTATCAACTTCAGCTGGTCTACCCGACCGTGGAGCATTGTCCAGCGAGAAATCTGCAGCATGAAACTTCGCAAACCACTTTTGACACGTTCGATCACTCACAGCACCTTCTCCATACACTGCACAAATCTTTTTGTGCATTTCAGTTGTTTTTTTACCTTTCTTGAAATAATAAAGCATAACAGACCAAAAATGTTGCTTTTTTTCTTCCATCTTCAATATTAAAATGGCTACACAAAAATTCACCAATTTTGATGTCTTTTTTTAAATGCATGCTGATATGACAGCTGTCACATACAATCTAACAAAACTGCTTCGAATGAAGTTAAAGACAACTAAGTGCTACTAGAGTCATCTTACGGAAAAAAATGAACGAACCTTTTGGCCAACCCAATAGCTAATTACCAAATTTTAAAACAAAATATTATAGGTTAATACCTGATCTTGCCAAAAATAAGATTTTTAAATTATTTATTCTAAATGCATCTTCTCTAATGTTTCATTTCTATTAGTACATTCTACCAATATTAGAATTGTTGCCTATAGTATCAAGAGGTCATCTATTATCTCAAAACGCTTCACTAAAATTCTTAAAGCACTTCTGTAATTTCATTTAAAAAATATATACCTTAATATTTTTCTTTACCTCACTCCCATTTCACTAGACAGTCATGTTCAATATAATGAGAAAATAAGATGTACTGTTCAGATACATAGTATCTAGCCTTAAATTCTTTCTAAGCATTTAATATTTAAAAATTTTAAATACTATCATTATTTCTAAGCATGTCTTCTGTTACCTTGTCCCTTACCAGGGCAAACTCCTAAATGGTAACTGTAACATCTTTGTGTACAACTCCTTCAACCCAGTCCCTTACATTCTTGAAGAGAATAGGTGTCTAAAAAGTGCTTGTGGTAAAAAAAAAAAAAAAGTAGTGATGATAAAAATGATGATATTAACTGACACATATATTCTTACTATGTGCCAGATATTGTCCTATACATTTTATAAAAATTAACTCATTTGATAAAGGATATGTTTAATGTAGTATTAAGAGAAGGGAATTTTGTTTTGTTCTTTGTAGTGTTGCTGGAGCTAGGAGTATAAAAGAGATTTTCTAAATTAAGGAAACCTTCAACATCACTAATCATCACAGAAACGCAAATCAAAACCACAATGAGATACCACCTCACACCTGTCAGAATGGCTATTATCAAAAAGTTTACAAATAACAAATGTTGGCAAGGATGTGGAGAAAAGGGAACCCTTGTACACTGTTGGTGGGAATGTATATTGGTGCAGCCACTGTGGAAAACAGTAGGGAGGTTTCTCAAAAAACTAAAACTATGACCCAGCAATTCCACTCCTGGGTATATACCTGAAAAAAACAAAAACACTAATTTGGAAAGATACATGTACCCAATGTTCACAGCAGCATTATTTACAATTTCTAAGACAAGGAAACAACTTAAGTGTCCATCAACAGATAAATGGATAAAGAAGCTGTGGTGTGTGTATGTGTGTGTGTGGGGGTGTGTGTGTGTGTATATATATATATATATATATATATATATATATGTACACACACACACACCCCCACACACACAATGGAATACTAGTCAGCCAAAAAAAAGAACGAAATTTTGCCATTTGCAGCAACATGGATGGACTTGGAGGGCATTATGCTAAGTGAAATAAGTCAGAGAAAGATAAATACTGTATGATATAGCTAATATGTGGAATCTAAAAAATACAACAAACTAGTAAATATAATAAAAGCAGCAGACTCACAGATACAGAGACCAAACTAGTGGTTACCAATGGGGAGGGTGGGAAGGGGCAATATAGGGGTGGCAGGGTGGAAGGTACAAAGTACTGGGTGTTAAGACAGGCTCAAGGATGTATTGTACAACATGGGGAATATAGCCAATATTTTCTAATAACTATAAATGGAAAGTAAACTTTAAACAATGTATAAAAATAAAACAGGCATTATTACTTAGGTCTGCTATAAAGCCTTAATGTCAAATTTGAGTATCAAAGAAATTTTTCTGTCATTATCTAATCATATTTTTTTCTCTTTGTAATGACTTACTCAAGCTTTGAGATTGGAGTGATCTCTGAGGTAGATGAGCTGGAAGTATTTTCCACGTTTTCACTGTCCACAACTACACTGGAAGGATCTTCAGGCAGATCAACTGTAGGGAGTGTTTCAATCACAGATGGACTTAACTTTTTTGACTCCGTATTCTGTTTTTAAAAAAGTCAGTTATATTTAATGTTGGGATTAATAAACTATGTCTTTAGCTGAAGAGGGTATTATAAAAACTATGTCTCAAAAGTAACAATATAAATAAATAATGTTCACTAAAAAAGTACTTTTATAAAAATCCTTTCTTCCAACATTACCACCCTAAGGAATATACTTCATATTAAAATACAGGCTCTACATATTTTTCATGGCATTTCATAAACCAGAACAAAGCAGCTTGTCTTTCTTCTTTCCTATTTCCTATTTTATATCAGGACCCACAAAATCTCCCTCTTACTGTAATTAACTAATGCTAATAGCAACACAGAAATCCTATATAAATATATAAAATAGTACAACGCATAGTTTTTGCCCCTGAGCAGTTAAGAAGACAATGTGTATCAACAAATAACAACACAAGGCATGTATAAATAACATTACAAAGCAATACATGATTCTTGCTGCTCCTTCAAGGCCCGTATGCTCTGGGCCATTCACTCCTCCAAAACACAAACTGAAACGTACTTAATACCTACTCATGTTTGAAAACCTCTTATCAGTACCTCCTCCCCCACAACTAACCCTAAATAGAGTTAGCCGTTCCCCTTCTTCTATGCCTCCACTGTTCTCTATACAGACTTTAATCACAGGATCTATAACACCTCAATTGCCCTTATTTATTTCTTTCTCTTCTTCAACTACACTATAAATGTCTTGAGTAAGGACTATGTTTTCTTGATCTTCATGTTCCTAGTGTCTAGCACAGTATCTAGCACACAGTAGACATTTAATAGTTACTAAATGAATATCAAGTGAGAGGTACTCGTGCTCAGTTCAAGGTAAAGAGAAACGAAGGACTACTCTGGACTAGAAGAACTAGGACTCTGAAGAACAGGGCGGCCAGTACAGCAGCAGAAAGGAAACATGAGGCAGAGTCAGAAGAATACAAAATAAAATGTGATCGTTTGGGGAATTATTTACACTGGAACGAAAAATTCACAAAAGAATACAAATACTTTGCATTTTATGATGGAGGCTTTGAGAAAAGAACCATTACAATTTTATAAAATACTGCATTATCATTCAATATGCATGCAATATAAAAAAATTAGTAAGATATTTTACACTTGTTTTTTCTTAGTTACTAAGTCTCCAAAATCGATGTGTATCTTATAGTTACAGCAAATCTCAACTTGGACTATCCACATTTCCAATGCTCAATAGCCATAGGTAGCTAGTGGCTACTATATTGAACAGCACAGGTCTCTAAGATGCAGTAAGCACTGCAAAGTATTTGAACAAGAGAATACCATAATAAAGATTCAGGAAAATGAACAATGGCTGGACTGTTCAGGATACTCATAAAATTGAAGGGCTACAGAGATCACTTTTACTCTTACGCACAAATCTTTTCCAAATGTCCTCCAGAATCCAATAAAATGAAACTTACTATATCTCCTTAGATAACCCAATTAACTCATAAAATAACTCTGGCTGCATTTTTTTAAGAGAATTCTCCCTCCTTTTAAGCTGAAATTTGTTTTTGTTAATATTTGAGATATTTAGTTTTTCCTTAGTCCTTCTTCCCTCCAGATCAAATATCCCCAGTTCCTTCAGTCATTCCTGATATTAAATGGTTTCCAGATGCTTCAGCATTCTGATCAGCTTACATTTTGGTCTAGTTTTTAATATCTTTCATAAAATCTGGTATACAAAATGGAAAATAACATTTAGGATGTAATATGAGATTAAAAGGAAAAAATACACTCAACCTATTATTTATTAATCCATATTCCACACTAAGTGGTAAAATTTTGGTATCAAAATGCTCTGTGTTCTACATATAAATACATTAAGTCAGAAAATAATTTCCCCTGACATCCGAAAAACTGAAGAGTCAAGATAAACTATAGAGAGCCAAAATGGAATCTAGAAGAAAGGAGGACTTACAACCAAACCTATACCACAGAGAAAACAGTCACATTTACTATTAAACCTGTAATTCCGAATTTTCTCAAAAGTAGTACTCTTAGCAGGTGACTAGTATTAAGGCCAGCTGCATGGTACTACAAAAAGAAAAAAATAAAAATACACAATATGGTGACCAAACAGGTTTTCTATTTTGTGAAGTGGTTTGAAAAGGCATATCATTAAAAATCAAAGCAACAAAGCTTACTTGTACATTCACAACGTAGTCATCTTTTACTTTGTGTTCTTCTGGAGGAACAGGTAAGCTTGAACCCACCTTTCCCGATAATTCGGCATTGATAGGTCCCTCTCTTTCATCCTATATTGCAACAAAGAAAAGGCCAACTGATAAAATTGTTTCACAAAACAGTCCTGAAGCAACATTAAAGACCATCTTTCTATACTTTACAACCAAAACACTTTACTGTGACTTTAATGTCTTTTATTTGTTTCCATGCTTATTGTCTACCTTCCTGCATTACCCTCCTTACTGCTTCACTTCAAATGTATACTACATGTGTGTGCTGGTGGTATAGTGATGAGCATAGCTGCCTTCCAAATATACACTACATCTGATTTCTTAATAAACACTTTAGTCCTACTACCCAGCACTATGTGTCAGTAAGTACTTGATAAATGAATGTACTTATAGTTCTTTGTGTCATCTCTCTTGACACTCACTTTCAAATTAGAATTTCAGATATATTGTCCTTAAATTTATCTTCTGGCATATAAGCTTCATAAAAGCAAAGTTCAGATTCATCATTATCTAAGCCTGTATAGCATATACTAGGTACCCGAATGTTTGCTGAAAGAACGTTTCCCCTTCCTTAATGCTCTGCTTAAACTCATTCTTACAACATTTAAGTTTTCAAATTTCTCATCAAAGAAGATATCAGCTCTAAATCTTATAGACTGTAGATAGAAGCACACAATTATACTTTATTCGGAGAGATACCCAGCAAGTCTTCAAAATTTTAACTGCTCCATCCCAGAAATATATCCTGTATAACTCAGAAAATTAAATAATCTACTCTAAACACAATATCATGCCAAAAAAAAAAAAAACAGCCCAAGCATGTAATTATAAGTTTGTGCATTCACACACACACACAAACGTACACACAAACATGCATGCACACACACAGCTGAGAAACAATGCAAAAGTCTGTCAATAAATAAATGCTTAATAAATTGTGATACACCCATATGACAGAATAAAAATGTAGCTATTCAGAAGAATACAGTAACATGCAAAGGTATCCATGAGATATTACTGGGGAAGAAGGGAAATAAATTTGTACAATATTTTTTTAATAAAAATTAAAACATTAATTTGTATGCTATAAAATGATATATCTATAACCACAGAAAATGGTCTGAATGTTTTCACAAGAAACAGTAAATTGTGGTTCCTTTGAGGAGGGGAATGGGATATAAATATGAATATCTTATAGTGGGTATAAATTACATCTGTAATTTAAAATAAGTATATTGATTTGGGGGGAGGGGGGAGCCAAATCTAGCTAAAGTCAATACTCACCTTTCATCATTTAAAATGATAACTCACCTTTCATCATTTAAAATGATAAAATAATAAATTATTTAGACACCATCAGATTTTTTGGACTCTATTCACTCCACACAATTATATAAAACAAAGTACATAGCCACTAATTGCAGACTTTCCCTATAATCCTCATTTCTAATAGTTTTTAATTTATAAGACTGGGGTTTCTTTAGAAACCCTTTAACTAGTTAAAGCATTAAAAAGAGAAACCTAGTTTTCTCTCTGAATAGGCACTATTTTTTCTCCTTACTGTAGGACTAAGGATGTTATTACAACATTCCAAATATAAGCAACAAGAATAAATATATAAATATCTCAGAGTCACATTAATTTCAGAATTACCTGAGTAACTCCTCATATTATAGCAAAGAAAATTACAAATCTCCACCAAAAATTATGTCATAGTATTTTTGAAATACTTTTATTCCAAATGTTTTGAGGAAGTCTTAGAAAGCTAATACACAAATTACAACTTCAACTTCATTTAAGGTACCTTTTTCTGGAATTGTACATCTTCATTTTCTAGTGCACAATTGTCATCTTGAGAGTAGTATGATGAAGCTGAAGAACTCTCTTTGCAACATACATGCCAACTGGGAAGCCTGTAAAACATCCACCGTCACCACCACCAAAAAAAAAAAGAAGAAGAAAAAAAAGTTGTTAAGCCAACATATTCCATACCTGGACTAGAATTTGAGGCAATAAACAAACAGATGGTTCTTATCCTAACGCCCTTGAGAACTTAACAATTTAATGATGAAGACAAATGTACATAAGACAAAGATTTTTTATTTAATGCCCTAAGAAAACCATAAACAGTGTTATCAGCACTCCAAGTAAGGCATCATGAATCTCATGAAGGTAAAACAGGAAAAACTTCACAAAAGGAGTATCTGATAATTATCACAAAAGGAACAGAGAAAGTTGTCAAAGAGCTAACCTCCTCAGAAAGCATCAGATGCCAATGATATTCTAAATTCTACCGAATATTTAAGAACAGATAACTCTAAAGCTACCTAAACTATTGATATTTCAAAGCATTTAAGGTAATTTAAGGTAATATGTATGGCAGATCTGAAAACCACATACTGAAGTGACAAAAAAAGAAACTTAAAAAATTAGACAGACTGACTCTAAACTTTATATAAATAGAATAGTCAAGAAGATTTTAATGTGGGGAAACTAGACATCTAAGAAACCACAATAATCACAACAATACGGTAGTGAGATGAGAGAGGAAAAGGGAATCCCCAGGGTGACTGGAAAGAGAATTCCTAGGATGACAGCTGTACGTACACAAAGAACAGAGGGCAACCATACTAAATTGGAGGTCATCAGAAGCTCTGGAAGAGTCTTCTTTAGGAGGATGAAATTAACAGCACAACTGATGAGTCTGAAAATCTCAAGAACAGATTTACATAACTGGCAGATAATTTGTAATTAAATAGAAAAATAAGCAAACATAACAAGTCAAATATTAGTACCATGAAAAAGGAAAAGCAGAACAGAAGAGGGAAAAGTAATCATGTTTCACTACACAGCTCAGTTGTATCATTTATAGTAATAATATAAACACTGAATACTGATCTAACCCAAATTATGACTAAACTGTATTACTAGCATGTGCTTAAGAGAATCTGATCATCTGTAGTAAAATACCTAAAACTGACATTAAAGCAATTATTTTAGAGACAAAGAGGTAAACATAAAATTCATCAGCTAAGAGATGAAAGTGGTTTCCTTGAAAGAAATAATGGGGAAAGAGGGATGAGGGAATGGCTTATTTGCAAAAGCAAACAAACAAAATCCTTTTAGAGCTATCTGACTTTTTGATATGAATACATCATTTTGATAAAAATTAAAACCAAAAAAAACAAAAAGAGAAGAGCAAAGTACATAATAATATATACATATAGTATGCTACCATGTGTGCATATGTGTACTAAAGGCACCTGTATGTGCATAAATTTCTCTGGAAGAATTAAAAAGAAAAAAAAAAGCACCACCTTGGTTGCCTCCAGGGTGGAAAACTGAGTGACTGACCGGGTGACAGGATAATAGATGGATATTCTTCACTCTACAATACTCTATGTCTTTTGAACCACAAGAATATATTACTTATTCAAAATTTCATACAGATATATCACTATTTATTAAATATTTCTTTATTGATAGACTTTTGCATTGTTTCTCAGCTGTGTGTGTGTACACATGTGTGTTTGTAGGTGCATTTGTGAGTGTATATATACACATATTTGGGACAGCAAAAACTTTCAGATATTCAAAACTGTGGGTGTTAGAATTTTGGAGATTATGCCCCCTTATTTTCTATATTCCTTTCCATACTTTCTAAATTTCTACCATGAGCACATACTAGTTTTATCATCAAGAATTCTGCATGTATATGTGTATATGTGTGTATAAATCCTAATATTCACAGTTAATGTGAAGATGGCCAAAAGACATTAAATCTCATGATCCTAATCTTTACTATCATATAATCAAATCCCATTATCCAAAGTTAGGAGTTTTTGGGTGAGACTGGCATTTGAATCAGTGGACTCAGTAGACTGCCCTCCCCAATGTGAGTGGGCATCATCTAATCCTCTGAGGGCCTGAACTGAACAAAAATCAGAAGAATTTGCCCTTTTTTCCTCTGCCTCACTATTTGAGCTGAGGCATCTCATCTTCTCCTGCCCTTTAACTGGGATTTATATCTTCAGCTCTACTGGTTAATAGGCCTTCAGACTTGGCCTGAATTAACCACTGGTTTTCCTCGGTCTCCAGCTTACAGATCGCAGACTGTGGGTCTTCTCAGCTCCCATAATCGTGTGACCCAACGCCTCATTTTATTTATATATATATATATATATATATATGGTTGGTTCTATTTCTCTGAAGAACGTGAATATACCTAACATTAATATAGGCTACATTCTTTACCTATCTACCCTATTCCTCCTCTTAATTACAGCTTTATCAACAGTATCACTTAAATACCTCTAACATATCAGTCCCTATTTAAGGACAGATATTAATTAAGGACAGACCTGTAAAGATAACCTTAATTTTGTGTATAAAAAAAGCCTAAAATAGATAAAATTTATCACCAACTAATAACTGTCAAGAAATTTTAAATCACCAAAGTAAAATGAAACACCCCAAACCCACTCCAACTCTACTGAAGAAGAATGAATCTCTATAATGGGGTCTTTACTTTCAACAAGTTCCCCCAGGTGAATTAGATATGCATGCCCCCTCATTAAGAATCAGTGGGTCACATTACAATGGCTGAGGGCACTTTGTTGCATGATTAAATGGGTCTCATTCCATACTACTTAAGCAAGTTTCAAAAACTGTACTATGAAAACCCCAAGCCTCATGAGATGAGTTTCAAAACTTTTAAGAAGTTCAGCACCACAAATCACATCAAGATAAATGGCAGTCTGTGAGCCTGACACTCTCCCTCAGTTCAAAATGAGTACTCCCCACTACTATTTGTAAGTTGATTCTGTGCCATGTATATCCTCTCTTACACTTAAACTCTTTGAGAATCAATTCCATATTCCTAACTACTGATACTTTAGCCCCTCCCGACAAAGCCAAAACCTGCAAACATTATGTGCTTAATAAATATTTATTAAATGAATAAGGGTTCTGAGGGGAACTGTTTTGTAGCAAGTAGCAGAAAGGAAATTAGGTCACTTATCATTCCTCTTCCCATCAGCCCCATCACCTCCACCACTACTACTCCCCAACTCACCCACCCACCCACCACCCCCTCACACACACACAAACTCAAAAAACAGAATCTGGAAACTAAGAGGACATTTATTCCTTTTTGCCAATTCCTCCCCAATAACGTGGCATGGATTCACCATTCATACAGAAAGGTATTAACTTTCAGAGTAAATGTAATTAAAAGTCTTGTAAAATTCACATTTGAGTGTCATTTAGGATAGCAACAGCTAACAACTTCTAAAGCCTGGAAACAAAATTATGCAGCAGAATAATCCTTTGGTTAAAGAGGAAACAATAGGGAACATTACAAAACACAGCAGAAGACTACAGGTCGAAATTGGTGGGATGCCGGTAAGACAGCAGCAGGAAAACTATGCTTCTGAGCACATTTGGAGACACTGAATACAAAAGAGCTAATCTTTCAACTCAAGAAGATAAAGGACTGTAAATCTAAAGAAAAAAGGAAGACTATAAGGACAGAAATCACTGAAATAAAAAACAAAACCAAAAAAAGCAAAGAAGATTAAGAAAACCAAGTTAGTCCTTCGACGAAAATATTAAAAAGATAAACCTCTGGAAAAACCGATAAAGGAGAGTTGGTGATGTGAATTAACAAAATATGTTCTAAAAGCATGAAATAACCACAAACAAAACAGATTTTTAAAAATTATAAAATATTACCAGCTATATATACTAATATATTTGAAAACTCAGAAGAAATGGATGTTTCTAGAAAAATAACAAAATTGGCACAAAGTATACAAAAATTGGAATTAATTGATGATAATTAAAGAAATTTGAGTGGATTAATCAACACCATACACAGAGAAAAAGGAAATCTCACTCTTTCTTTTCCCACTTTTTATTTGGAAATAATTTCAAACTTTCAGAAGAAATGCCAACATAGCACAAAGAACATCCACAAACCCTTTGCCCATATCAACCTATTGTTAACATTTTGACCCATTGGTTCCATCATTTGCCATTTGCTCCTGGCAAGCACATAGCCCTCCCTCTCTCCCCACTCCACGTAATTTATCTCTAAATATCTTCTGTATGTATTTCTTCAGAATAAGGATATTCTCTTACACAACCATGCCACAATTATCAACCTTAGTAAATGTTACATTGACACAATAATCTATGTCCCCAGTAGTGTCCTTACAGCATTCCCCCTCTCCCCACCTCAAGTACAGAATCGAGTGTAAGATCATATCCTGCATTTTTCATGTGCCTTCAGCCTCCTTTAACCTGGAATAGTTCTTGGCTTTTACCTTATGTGGCACTGACATTTTGAAGGACATAGTCCTTTTATTTTGAAATAATACGGTCCTTTTTTGAGGTTTGTCTGATGTTTCATCATGAGCAGATTCAGGTTATGTATTCCTGGCTGGAAGCCTTCATAAGCGATGTTGTGTCTTTCTCAGGGTATTATATCCAGAAGCATACGATATCCATCTGTTTCGGCACTTGCAATTCCACTTTTAGGTACTTCTTAAGGGAAATGAAAACTATGTGTACAAAAATGTCCCCTGTAGCTTTCACTACTAATAGCCAAAAACTGGAAGCAGACCAGATGTTCAACAGGAAAATGTAAACAAACTGTAGTATATTCATACAATGTACTACTTCTCAAAATAAAAAGGAATGAATTACTAATGAATGAAAAAAGATAGATAAATCTTGGAAGCATTACACTGAGTGAAAGAAGCCAGACACCAGAATAAATACTATATAATTCCATTTAAATAAAGTTCCAGAATTAGCAAAACTATCCATGGTGATAGAAATCAAATCACCGGTTGCTTCAGGGAATTCTGTAGAATGGGACATGAAAAAACATTCTGGAGTGATGGAAATGTTCCATACCTTGATGGGGTGTGAGTTATACAGATGTATACATTTGTCAAAACTGATCCAACTATACAGTTGATAACATATGTGCATTTCACTGTATGTAAATTATTTCAATTTAAAAATATAAGAAGCAAAAAAGTGAATATTTTCCTCCCCAGCAATAACAAAATAGAAAATAAACTATTAGCAATAACAAAAATTATAAAATAATTTACAGAAATTAACCTTAAAAATTACACAACCACTTATAGAGAAAAAATGTTAACTCTAATAATGACCATAAAATGAAGAGACAAATAAATGAAGATCTAATATGTTCATGGATGGAATGCTACTGACAGCAGAGTAAAGACAGCAATTCTCCCCAAAGTAATTCATCACTCAAATATAACTCCTATCAAAATACCTGAAGGGGGACTTCCCTGGTGGTCCAGTGGTTGAGAATCTGCCTTCCAATGCAGGAGACGCGGGTTCAATCCCTGGTCGGGGAACTAAGATCCTACATGCCACAGGGCAACTAAGCCCACATGCTGCAACTACTGAGCCCGCACGCTGGAACGAAAGATCCTGCGTGCTGCAACTAAGACCCAACGCAGCCAAAAAAAAAAAGACAACAAAAAAACCTGAAGGATCCTTACTGTATAGGACAGGAAACTCTACTCAACACTCTGTAATAACCCAAATGGGAAAAGAATCTGAAAAAGAATAGATATATGTATATGTATAACGGAATCACTTTGCTGTACACCTGAAACTAACGCAACATTGTAAATCTACTATAGTCCAATATAAAATAAAAATTAAAAGAGAATCCTAAAGACAAAAACAAACAAACAAAAAAACCTGAAGGCTCCTAATGTTCTAAATATGATATGGAAAAACCAGTCTAAGAATAACTATATTAACAAAAAAAGGAAAGACAAGTGTTTCACCTTGCCAGATAATTAAGATTTACTACAAAACCACCCTAATTCGTCTATAGTACTGGGATCGCAAAAGACAAGCAACTGGAACAAATACTCCCAAATGCATTTGCTGGCATAAAGTCTCTCATTAGAAGCAGCCTGCACACAAAGGTCTCAATAAATACCCATTGAATGAATGAATAAATGACATCAGGCCTTCCTGAGGCATCTGCCACATCATTAACTATGTAGAATTCACTTAATGATGATTCTAGTAACTAAAACAAGCTTCTAAAAAAGTGTTCAGTGGAAAAAAGTAGGAAAAAGAATGAGATTAATAGCATTATACCCTGTATGTAAATTTTAAAACATATAAACAAAACATTATTTTGGAAGAAAACACAAGTATATGAAGTAAATACATGAAGGTCGACTGGAAAAACACATCAAATATACTCTAGGGTAAATGCCTAACATGGGGGAGATAGGAGTGAAAATGAAGATAGAAGATAAAAGAGTAATGATGTAAAATGGAGGAAAAAGGGGGACCCATACAGAAGGTGGCATAAACAGAGTATGATCAATCCAATCCTAAATATCTGACGTCTCTAGAAGAAAACACAGTCTTTTTTTTAGTGTGCCAGGCAGTTTAGATTAAAATATTAATCTAACTCTTACAAGTAAACTAAAGCTCAGAAGTTAACTGGCCCAAAGTCACTCAATTTGTGACTACAAATCTAGATCTACCTCTCCAAAGCCTACGATCTTTCTGTAGTGCTACATTTCTTATTTAATACTCTCTGGTCAATAGATAAATGAAAAGAAAGGTGAGAAAATAACACTAATCCATTCCCTTAAGAACTGATGATGTTAGTCATGGCTAGTTACAGCAGAACATAAAAATATAAGAACTATTACAAGGGAGGGGCAATATTTACCTCTTGATTTAGAAAGCAGCCACAAGAGATAAATACAAAGCTTTGTAGTGTAGTGGCTAGGGCATGGACTTCAGAGTCAAAAGACCCAAGTGTTAATCCCAGGTGCATTCTCTTGGACAAATTACAAAACCTGTATGTCTCCACTGTAAAATGGGAAAATGAAATAATGCATGTGCAATGCTTAGCCTGGCACAGAATATGCACTCAAATGTTAGCAGTTGTTATCAGCTACTATCCTTATCTTCTTTCATTTATCAAATTCCAGAGTAGTGTAAACAGTTGTCCCTAGGTATCTTGGTTCCAGCACCCCCTGCAGATAGCAAAATCCACAGATGCTCAAGTCCCTTGCAGTAGGCCCTCAGTATCCCTCCTCAAATCAAAATGGGTTGAATGGTTTGAAACATACAAGTATGAGGCTACTCCAGCTTCCTGTATCCCTTCTGGCTGCGAAACAAATGTGTACGAGCTCACACTTACCACTCTCCAAATACCTTCTACTTCCACTCACAAAAACTTATCAATCACCTCTCTCTTTTGAAAACAAGGCCTTTTTCTCAAATTTCAAGCTTTTCAGGCTATCTGAGACTTTTATATTGCTGACCATTCAAATGACCTCCTTAAACCTCTTTCCACCTTCCCTAGTTTCCGCTCTCAGAGCTTTACTTTGCTTGTCACCTTTGTTTGTTCTAAGTATCTGCAGAAACTCCATGTTCAAAGGTTCTGCTTCAAAAATGATCCCCTCTATGAGGACAGCTCCAGCCCAAATCTCATTTTCACTGAAGTCTGCATTTAAGTGCCTATATAACGTTTCCACTAGGATATTCTACTCGCCTCAACTAACATCTCCTTCTCCTTTAAAACTCTTTGCAACTCTTCCAGTTCTTTTTTAACACCTCCAATTCCTCTAGTTGCCCAAGTTAAAAGAAAAAAAATTAACTCCTCTTCTCTCTTTGAACTTTACTTCACAGATACATCATTTTAGACCCTAGAATTTATTCTCTCAACCACAGTAGGCTCCAAGAAAGCAGCTACTTTTTCTGTTTTGTCCACCAGAATCTTGCACAGAAGGCAGCACACAGAAAAGCCTCAGTAAACATCTCTTGACATTGAGATGGACAACAGAAAGGCGGTGTTGAAGACCAAGAGCTGGTTAGAGGCAAACTAAAACCCAGTTCTTCTGAATCGTAGCCCAATGCTGTTTCTACTGTACTACATTGCCAACTTGCCAACCTATCACCAAACCAGATCATTTACTTCCTGAAAATCTCTGCTCAATGAACCCTCTTCATTTCTACTGCCAAGTTAAGTCCTTGTTATGAAAAACTTCAACTATTCCAATTGCTTTTCATTTAGTATTCATCCCTCCAGCCTTTCTCCTGTAACACAATGATGTCAAAATAACACTCTCCAAACGCCACTTCTCTTGCTGGATCTTTACTGCCTTACTCCTTGGTTTAGCTTGCAAAACCCATCACAATTTCCAGAATACACTCAGCCCTCCGCATCCACGGGTTCCACATCTGGGTAGAGGGAGGGCTGAGTGTACTATGCCATTTTACATAACAGACTTGAGCATCCAAGGTTGGGTCCTGGAACCAATCCCCCACGGATACCAAGGGATGACTTTAGCTTTTATTTTCTACTCAGGCTTGTCTGCTTACTATCACTTCCACCCATATCAAGTACATCGTCTCTTTTACTCATAACCTTTCTCATTTCTCCTGACAATTAAGTACTGTCTGCCCACTGCAGGCAGGCAAGCAGACACACACACATAAACTAGGGAAAGGCCACTATTCATATTAGCAGCACCAGTGTATCTTATTTCAGTTCATGAAGCACCTGTATTCCACAGAAGTAAAGTATATGAACCACACATGTCATTTCTCTTAAAATCAAGTCTTCCTTGACAACTCCAGTCCAGTTTTTTCCCTTTTTTAAGCAACTACTAAACAATTTAGCTCTTTGTATTGTTCACTAATGTTCAAATCAGATATCTTAGAATGTTAAAAGTGCAAAAGAAAAATCTCAGAATTCATCTAATTTAGCAGTAATGACTGGAATGCACAAAAGAGTATCCCAAACTTAACCAAATCTCCAAGGTAAGTGCCGTAGGCATGTATTTTTTTTTAAAGCTTCATGAATAATTCTATTATTCATTCCTTGTAGAGCCAATCCAGTCAGCCCCATTTTTTAGATAAGAAAATTGACAAACAAAGAAAAGGTAGAGAAACTTGCCTAAGGCCACCTCCCAGCCTACAGGCAGCAGAGAGTAGTGGTTAAGAGCACAGGCTCAGACTCAGGCTACTTAAATTCCAGCTCACTGCTTACTGAGAATTTAGGCAAGTTGGTTAATTTCTTTGTATCTTTCTTAATCTCTTTAAAATGGTATGTCTATCTCAAAAGAGGTTAATTAGAACAAAATGAGTTAGTGTATATAAAGCACTTAGAACAGAAATAAGTGCACAGAAAAGCTGCTCAACATCACTAATTATTAGAGAAATGCAAATCAAAACTCCAATGAGGTATATCACCTCACACCAGTTAGAATGGGCATCATCAGAAAATCTACAAACAACAAATGCTGGAGAGGGTGTGGAGAAAAGGGAACTCTCTTGCACTGCTGGTGGGAATGTCAACTGATACAGCCACTATGGAAAACAGTATGGAGGTTCCTTAAAAAACTAAAAATAGAATTACCATATGACCCAGCAATCCCACTACTGGGCATATACCCAGAGAAAACCATAATTCAAAAAGACACATGCACCCCAATGTTCATTGCAGCACAATTTACAACAGCCGGGTCATGGGAGCAACCTAAATGCCCATCGACAGACGAATGGATAAAGAAGATGTGGTACATATATACAATGGAATATTACTCAGCCATAAAGAGAAACGAAATTGGCTCATTTGTAGAGACGTGGATGGATCTGGAGACTGTCATACAGAGCGAAGTAAGTCAGAAAGAGAAAAACAAATATCGTATATTAACGCATATATGTGGAACCTAGAAGAATGGTACAGATGAACAGGTTTGCAGGGCAGAAATAGAGACACAGATGTAGAGAACAAACGTATGGACACCAAGGGGGGAAAGTGGCCAGGGGTGGGGGTGGTGGTGGGATGAATTGGGCTATTGGGATTGACATGTATACACTGATGTGTATAAAATGGATAACTAATAAGAACCTGCTGTACAAAAAATTTTAAAAAAGAAATAAGTGCCCAATAAATGTTCACTGTTAATACTGGAAATAAAGGATTACAGCCAAGCTCTAACTTAGTTTCATGCCCTTTCCACTACACCAGTACCTACCTATATTTTGACAAGCAGCTTGTATACTCCTGAGGGCAGAGCTCAAGTCTCCTGCTTCTTCAGCCACCCCCACCACACCAAATACATTGTTGGCAACAAAATAATATTGATATTTTGAACAGATGTATGGATTCCTACTTCTGAACTCTGATACCTCAGCCTAGGATCCTACTTCTGCCAAAGTATCCAGGATGAATGAATAATAAGAACTTACATAATAGGGCTTTCTATGAGCAAAGCACTGTTTTAAGCACTTTTCACATTTTCTCCTGTTATCGATTTCAAATACTCCATAACAAGAAATATAAAATGAGCTTAGTACTTATGAGCCATGTTAATGCTACAAAACATTTTCTACCAAAGCTAGGTGTTACTTTTACGGAAAATATAAAATAATTTTAACTAGTGATTCATTACAAAAACAAAGTCCTAAAATAAAATCAAATTTTCTTTCAAAAAACTCGGCATTGGGCTTCCCTGGTGGCACAGTGGTTGAGAATCTGCCTGCCAATGCAGGGGACACGGGTTCGAGCCCTGGTCTGGGAAGATCCCACATGCCGCGGAGCAACTAGGCCCGTGAGCCACAATTGCTGAGCCTGCGCGTCTGGAGCCTGTGCTCCGCAACAAGAGAGGCCGCGATAATGAGAGGCCCGCGCACCGCGATGAAGAATGGCCCCCACTTGCCGCAACTAGAGAAAGCCCTCGCACAGAAACGAAGACCCAACACAGCCATAAATACATAAATAAATAAATAAATAAATAATTAAAAAAAAAAACTCGGCATTTATGAAACTAGTCTGTCGCAAAGGATTGACATTCCTATACTACAAATACTCAAAAGCAATTTCCATTCCCTTGAGACAGGTACAATTTTATTTTTTGAATCTACTTTAAAATATGGTCTTGAAAACAAAACAGGCAACACACACCTGGCACTAAAGTACAATCTGCAACATGTATGTTTCCAAAAAAGAGTATTCAGTTTCTTACTAAAGTATTTTAAACATATGTTTCTACCTAACAAAATGTTTGTGGATATCTATCCACAAGATATTGTGGATATCTATCAACTCTCTCCTAGTGTGACTGCCACTTTAGGGCTCCCTGTCTCCAAAGTCTGTCCTTTCCAATCCACTCTATCCCCCTAGTGATCTAACTAAAAGATCAATCTGACCTCACTCTCTGGTTTCTCCTATTTAAACTAATTCACTGGCTCATCCTCTCAGTCAGGTTAAAATCAGAGTTCACCTGCACAATAATCAAGTCCCTTCAAAACCTGGCTCTAACCTCCCTTCCCATCTCTCTCCACCAACAGGAATCTTTCCGCTGCCTGAAACAAAATTCTCCCATCTTGATTCTGCAAAGCATTTTATGGATGAGAACTGAGACTCATAGAAATAATCTGTCCAAGGACACACAGCTAGTGATAATAGACCGTTATCTAGAATACAAAGTCTTCCCTTCGAGTTTCTAAAGACCTTTTAAACTATTTTTGGTACCTATTTGTCAAATGTATGAGAATTGTTTGAATGTCAGGCTCTTCTCATTAGCTCTATATATGAGCTTCTCCAAGATGATCCTTTCGGGTTCAGGAAGAAAAAACTAGATTTTTTTAGTCGTAAAAAATAAATTAAACCACTCTGGTGGGGGATGCTGATAATGGAGGAAGCCGTACACGTGTGGGCGCAGAGAGCAAGTACTAAAGGTAAACTGTACCTTCTGCTCAATTCTGCCATGAACCTAAAACTGCTCTAAAAAATAAAGGCTATTTTTTAATTAATTTAGCTTTACCAAGATTAATATAAGGATTCACACTTGATCTGAAGGTCAGCTGGTCATAACAGCAGAGACTATATAGTCAGAAACCTGAGGAAAGAACAGAAGTTCCACAGACAGTGGGCTTTACTTCCAGCACATTGTGAGGCACTGCAGTTTACGTGTGCTCAATGAAGCAAATTTAGGGATTATATTATTTAGTTTTAACTAAACTGACTCTCACAACATGGAGAAGTAGCTTTGAAAAAATTCCTGCAAAGACTGCAAAGATAATAATAATGCAAGCACAAGCCAACAAGAAAATAGCGCTAAGTACAAGCTATTATTCATCCACATTATGATGTAAAATAATCTAGTCAGTCAATCACACACCTCTCACCAAACTACTACTTTTTAAATAAGAACAAAAAGGTCTGTTAACATAAAGTATTAGACTGTTTATTTTCTTTCTCATCTTTCTTAACCATCTAATTTGTGTAATTTATTATGTATATCAATATGCTATTAGTATACTAATATACTAATACCATATTTACACATGTATAAATCTTATAAACAATTAATTACATATTAAAGGTTCATGCACAATGCTTTTCTGATGGGGGGAATACAAAAAAATTTGAATATCCACCACTTAAGGCACTGACCTAGTCTTTTTTTTTCCTCTTTAGGGTGGTCATCAATCTTCCTCGTTTGCCAGGGCTAAGGGGGGTAGGCTAGGCTGCATAATGGCCCCTCCAGAGATGTCTGAGTCCTAATCCCGGAATATATTGCCTTACGTGGTAAAAAGGTCTTTGCAGAAGTGATTAAGTTAAGGAATTTGAGATGGGGAGATAATCCTGGATTGTCTGGGTGGGCCCAATGTAATCACAAGAGTCCTTGTAAAAGGAGGCAGGAGGATCTCTCATTAGTAGATGTGAAGACTGAAGCAAGAGGTTGGAATAATCCGAGGAAGGAGCCATAGAATATAAGCAGCCCCTAGAAGGTGAAAAAGTCAAGAAGCAGATTCTTCCCTTAATCTCAAGAAGGAACCAGGCCTGCTGACACCCTGACTTTAGCCCAGTTAAGACTTATTTTGGACTTCTGACCCCCAAAACTGTAAGATAATAAATGTATGTTGTTTTAAGTCACTAAATTTTTGGTAACTTGTTACAGCAGCAATAGGAAACGAACATAGGGGATTCCTGGGACTTAGGACTTTCACTGCTAAAACCAGGATAAGTTGGTCACCCTATTTTCACATTTTCAATGCCCATAACAACATCTGGTACTAAATGGACATGAGAAAAACCTTTGTTGAATGATTTTATGATAAAACATATAGATAATGTACCCTTACTATTTTACAAAGATCTACCATATATATTATCTCATGTTATCCTCCTAACAACCCTGTGGGGTGTGAATGAATTAGTTTTCCCACTTTTAGGATATAAGGACTAAGGTTCAAAGAAATTACAAAACATGTCCAAGGATGCAGATCTAGTAAGTGATGGAGCCATATCTACAATATAGTTTTCCTGACCTACAAAGGATTACAGCAGTCAGGATCCCATGAATCAGGCGGCCTAGGTTCAAATCCAAGCTCCAAAACTTAATAGCTGCTTTACTTTAGCCAAGTTATTTAACTTCTCTACTTCCTTAACTATAAAATGTAAAAGTAAATTATCAATAATACTAATAGGGTTGTTGTGAAGATTAAAGGTGCTAAAATGTGCAAAGTACACACCACAGGTTTGTCAGAGATAGTTGACAATAAATAATAGCTATCATAATTATTCTTGCCACAGCTATAGTACATTTATGCCTAAAATACTCTGTACTATTTGATAAAGAATCACATGAAGTATGCAAAAGGAAAAAATAGCAACCAGAATAAATAATAAGAAGGATAGGATGAGTCTTTTGTGAAAGTAATCTAAGGTTAGGACTCCAGGCTGGAAAGACAAAAGGAGAGGGGAGACATAAGCAAGATCTATAAATATGTGACAGTATAAATAAAGTGATTATAAAATTCAGTAATATTGGTAGGATGAGAAGTTTAGGAACTTAGAAACTATAGAGTATTGTAGTATAAACATATAGCACTCAAATCTACAAAATGGTATGGCTTAAAAAAGAAATGGATCACAAAATCTTGGAACACTTTATAAATGACAGAAACAAAAATGACTCTTGCAAAACTTGTCAAACCCTACAAGGGCATTACGCTAAGGGAGAATGGAGATGTTGAGAAATGACCTAACAGACCATCTTGTAGCAAGAGTTAGATCTCCAGCTGAGTCAGTGACATAATTTCATTATTCCAATTTCCCAAGGAGGAACAGCCTCAAAAGACACAACATACCCTTTGCCAATCACACCACACATCACTTCTCTTCCCTGATGTCATCATCACCCTTCCAAAAAATTCTCAAGCCTTAATATCCTATAATGCCTTTCCACGGCCTCAGTAAAGAACAATTAAAATATCTTAAAATTTGGCAGTGCAAACAAATCTCAAAACAAACCCAACTGTTTCTTAAACAAAAGTTTCTTAAACTTTGCACTCTTTACTTAATCCCTCAACAACCATTTTTCACTGTGAAAGTCAACAAACTTTACAGAACTTTATGACTATTATTTTCAATACTAAGCTAACTGATTTTTTTTTTTTCCCCTAACAGGTCATGATCTCCTCACTACTTCCAATGAATAAAGTTGAGAAACCATATTGAGGTCAGCTTAAGCAAAAGACAGCCCAAAATTAAACAAAGTAATAGAAGCATGGATAATTTAAATCTGCAAATGATTTCAAAAACCACACCGTAATGCTTGATTTCACTGCCACCAGCCAATTAATTTTTTAAAAATTATGTTTAAGGGTAGAAACTTGCAACTGGTAGATAAGTTAGTCCTGGAGATCACAGTATAGTGGGTATAGACAACACTATTGTATTATAATTATCAACTTGCTAAGAGACCAGATCTTAATTATTCCCACCACAAAAAGAAATGATTATGTGATGTGATAGAGATGCTAACTATTGCTACAATGGTAACCATATTACATTATATAAATGTATCAATTCAACATGTTGTACACCTGAAATTTACACAATGTTATATGTCAAGTATATTTCAACTAAAAAAAAAAACCAGAGATCCTGGTGTGTTTTAAACTTGAATGAAAAGTGTAACCTCTTTGCCCTCTCAACCATTTCAGAAAGTGATGAAGAATACACGGCCTAAAGATAGGCAAGATCAAGTAGAAAGAGGAAAGAAAAAACATATATAACCCACAAACAACTAAACAGCCCCCAGAAAGAAGTGGATATGAACACACAAGGTTTCCGTATCTCATGTACAAATTTAAATTTAAAATGAGGTGAGTGGACTCATCTCCTACATGCACTTCTTGGTAACCAACATGATACTAAAAAGCAGAAGGTGAGATAACATTGGTCTCATTAAAGGGTTCGGAATGAACGTCAAGAGGCCAAATTTCTTGTTCTCTAAAACGTCTATCAACCTGCCAATCAAAATTCTTCAGCCAGGCAAGTGTTTTCTTTTTTTCTTATTTACGTATTATTTTCTGTGAGCAACAACTCTACAACTTCAGTGTCTTTGGAATCCATTAGGCACCCACATAAATGAAAAAAATTGTTGGTGTTTTGCAGAAATAAGCTAAACAAGAAACTTAGTTTGTCTAGATTTTAATATAACAGCAAATCACTCTGACTGAAGAAACATCTTTACAGTCAGCAAATGTCACACATCTCTGAAGAAACTCCCTCGGAGGGCAGAATGGATTTTCCAAGTACAGTGGTAGCGATCCTTTGACTGACAAGCTTTCTCTTCTCCTTCAAAAAACCCCAAATGTGCCAGGGACTAACAGAAACTCCACAAACTTAAAGACAAAGCACTCTTCCCGCCTTCAAAATGCAGGACTTATCCTTCCATTACTACGGGACATTATCCAAGCCGCACTACCAGAAACCCCTGTACACACTACACCCTAAGACACTGTCTGCTAAACAGCTTCTTATCATCTACCCCTTGAAAAAGTGCTTCATAACGCCTCCCAAAAGTCTCCAAGAATAGCAACCCCAAGTGTACCCGAGGCCAAAGACTAGGAGAGAAAGGGCCAGGAGAACCAGTGCTCGTACATTAGTCACCTTCACGACAAGTCACGTTTTTAAAATCGCCTGTCGGGAACACATCACATCCGACATACCTTATGCCCTTCCCATACCATGAAAACAAGTGGCTGCTACTGAGCCCGAGCAACTTACCCAGCCTCTATCTGAACACTTCCCACACACCCCACCATCACCAAGGGCCAGGGTAACCGGGTACAAAGGCACCCAGGCGCCTCCCTCTCCCACTTAGTCTCTGTAAATTCCAAAACGCACCACGAAAACCTCCGCAGAGAGGGCTGCCAGGCCAGCCCGCCGGAGAGTCACGGAGTAATCGGTTTGTCGCTTCATAGGAGCCTTGGAGACCCGCACCCTAAAAGCCGGGATGATCTGGGGGTGTGACCTGGGCCGCTCCCTGCCCCCCTCTCCCCTCACGGGAAACTCCCGTGTGGTCGCGGCTACTCACCAGACCAGGGAACACAGAGAGAGGCAGGAGACTAGGGCCAAGGCCCGCCGGTACTTCTTCATCTTCTCCTCCTTCTTCCCCCTGCCAGAAGGCGGCACATCCTCTCGGCAGCTGCTACTGCCGAGGCCAAGATGGAGGAGCAGAAGCAGGAGAGCGAGGATGAGACCGAGAGTCCGAAGGGCTGCGGCGCTGGAGGAGCGGCTCCTGAGCGGCTCGCGCGCTGGCCGCTCTCTCCCAGGGGCCCAGAGCGGCGCCGACGGGTGCGCTTCACAGGGGACTTCCGGGGACCGCCGTTGCTGCCGCGGCCGCCGGCTCGTCCTCGCCCGCCTCCTCCAGCCGCCGCCGCCGCCGCTGCTGCCGCCCCATATCCCCCCCGCCCTCCCCGGTTCTCGCTCCGTGCTGCCGGCGACCAACGGCCGCTGCGTACTAGCCTCTCAACAACCAATCACCGGCGGGGCCGCGACACCTCACACACCGCTGAGCTGGAAGAAGACGCGTCACCCACGTCCCGCGGCGCTCGCGCCCCCCACTAGCCTCCGCGCGGGCCACGCCCCCTCCGACGTCTCAGGCAGCTGAGCCAGCGGGAGGAGGACACAAAGCGAGAGAGGCGGGGGTGGCCACCGCCCCGCCCATCTCAAGTCCCGCCCACTTCAGGAAGTCCAAGAGGAGCCCCGTGACCCTCAGCCTTCTTCGTCCGATGTCCCGCCCTCTAGCCCAGGGCGCGCCGAGTCCGTGCAAGGGCCCTTGGGAGCTGTAGTTTTCTCTCCGGAACCCTTCCCTTTCCCTTTCCCTGTCCTTCCCAGTACCACTGTTTTGATGAAGAGGTCTGTGGTTTCGCTTCTCACTGCAAGACTGGCCAGCTTTGGAATTGTTACATCCAGTTTTCCTTTTTTGACCACAGTTTGTGGGAAGGCCTAGAATGACGGTGGGGGAAAAGCTATACTAATAAAATTTAAAAGACGTTTTCCGGGTGTCAGTGGGCCGGGCCCATCAAGCTAGGTGCTGATTGGTTAGCGGAAAGGGGTGTGCCAAGAGTTCCTCTCATCTGATTGGTTGGAGTGAGAAGTCTGCCGCATCTTTTCCGCCTCTGGGAGAATTTCGCTCCCCGCCAGATTCCTCCACTGGGATCGGCTCGATTGGTCTTCAGTCTCTTGGATTCGTGCTTTGGGTTCGCTGCGGTGGGGCCGGAAGGGAAAACTGCGGCGCCTTATGGGGGAGCTCCAAGTTCTGAGGTTCACCGAAAGCGGGGAAGGTGGTCGTGTACACACGTCTGTTGCTACAGTCTGAGACAAAAAGTGACCGCTTCTCAATCTTTAAAACGAGCTGTGTGCCCCCCCCCGAGATTTTTATGCCATTGAGGCCCCTAAAGATCGCGCAGAAGCTAGTTTAGGGACCCTCTGCCTGAAAGTCCACAATGCTTGACCGCTTTTCTTCCCAAGCGCCTCTTGACGTAGTTCTCTTCTATGAGGTGGTATAGAGGAAGACGCACGAGCTTTTGCTCGGGAGACGTCTGGCCTCTGGCCTCATGTGTTCCTTCTTCTGTCTCTGGTGATGTATTTGACTCTTGACACTAAGAGGGAAGTTAGTCTCTACCGAGGGATATTTCTTTTATAAAATAAGAAATATAAAAGTATAACTCAATGGTGTTTCCCTTTTTGTCTTGGCTGTCAGAAACTCAGAACTCCTTCTCCAGAAAGCAGCCAGACATATGGGAGAATGGAGACTCCAGTTGTCTGTGCCGTGGAACATGGCACAATGTCTAGTGTAAGAAATGTTCAAAGCAGGTGTTATTAAAGCGTGGGCCACTTGGTACTCATGTGGTCGAAGGAAAAAGGACTCAGTAAAGTGCCCGTCTAACACAATTTTGAACCACGTAATTTCCTTGTAAACCTTCTAAGTTGAATTAGTTGTTAATTGTATTCCCAGGGAACAGAATGTTTTGACTCATTCTAAAATTCTTACTATAAGTCAACTGGATATTAGAAAAATTCTACATAGGATGATTTGGTTTTAGAAGAATTCATCCTAAACTAATTTTTCTGGCAATAATTAGGTAACAGTTCCAATGATCTGTTCATGGCACTTTTAGTATCTGACAATAAAATCACTTCATCTCTCTCACTGCAGTAGGCAAGCACTTAACTCGCCCAAGAGCAGTATCAAATGATTAATATGTAAATTAAAAGGAAGGTAGGGGCAACAGAAGGATGGGGATTATTTTACATTCTTCACCATGTGAGGCACCCTTTTCCTTTCACTCCAGGAAATAGGTTATTCAGGGCAAGGAACAGGTGCTCCTGAGCTGATCCTCAGTAGATCACAGCAAAGAAAGTTCTGTTAGAATACATGCTCAACTCAAGCCTGGCAAGTTATCATGTGCCTCTCTTGTATCCTCTCCTTCTCACCCCAAACCCACAAGTCCACCCACTGCTTTTCCACTAAGTCTCTGCAATGATCTTTTGGAATATACAGTTAGTAGATAGAATTTTTCTTCCTTCTTTCCTCCCTTCCTTCCTTCTTTCCTTTCTTTCTTCTTTTTTTTTCTTTCTTTCTTCCTTTTTCCTACAGTTGGGGCTTTATTGTGACCCCTGTGGTAGGGTTGCCATTCACCTAATTATTAATCAATCATTAGCTTTTATTATTTCAATCAATAAATATCTTTTTCTCTTTTTGCTAGTTTCATTTCCATTGCTTCATGTTAAGGTGTAATTTTCAGCCCTCTGAGCCTTTTCATTTTTCTCTTGGATATTTCATAATTTCAGTTCTCATCTATACTGTTGACTCCCAGGTCTATATCCCAACTTCTCTTCAAGTAGGTGCTGGACATAACACTTATTCTACCATCACTTCAAATTTTACCTGCATAAAATAGAACTTGTTTCCCCATAAATTAACTTCTTCACTTGAGTTTCTATTTGTGTTAATTCTTCTTTGTTTTAAGGCTTCAGATAGTGAGAGTAAGAGAAGTTCCATGGAGGTGACGTTTGAAAAACTGGTAGACATTTTTCTGCATGGTTGGTAAATATAATGAGAAAAAATAATGGAAAAAATTATATTATAATGAAATAGATAAATATAATAAGAAAATGAGTAAGAATTATATAAAATAAATTGAGTATAGATAAATGCCACCATACTCAAAAGTATAACATATGCCAAAGAATGGCAAGAAAGTATATAGAAGAATCAAAATGTGTATATAATCTTTAAGGCTCACGCTAAGTAATCACCATTTACCACCTCTTAACTACACTACAGTGATTCTCAACCAGGGACAATTTTTTTTCCCTTGGGGGAAAATTGGCAATGTCTGGAAATTTTTTGGTTGTCACAACTGAGGTAATGCTACATCTAGTGGGTAGAGTTCAAGGATGCTACATCCTACAATGCAGCAGACAGCTTTACATAACAAAAAAATTATTTGGCCTGAAAAGCTGAAAGTACCCAGCTTGAGAAACCGTGCTATAGCAGAATCTCACAATTCAATAAAAGCTATAAAGCACTGACAACACACATGATAACTCACGTGACTTGCAGATCCTTGGATTATTCAGGAAGTCACCAAGGACTAAAATGCATGATGAAGAGGAGCTCTCCCATTCCTAAAAGGTTAAAGACACAGAAACTCTGGACAGGTTGTCCCTGCCCTGATAGAGATCAGATGCTCTGTTTGCTGATGGTGAAGAAGAAGAAGCAGATCTCAGAAAAGAAGCCAACCCCTCTGGCCATCTCCTTTGTCATTTATCTCATATATAAATCATACTTTCAAAGCACAAGAGAAGAAATATTTGTCTAATTTAAGTTGGTGATATTTGATGAGCAAGCTCTGACTTATTTTGAATTTGTTGAAAAGTTATTTGCTCTTTTCAATATTATAAAACGCTGAGATACTATGTGTCTTAGAGAGGAACAGCTGAGGCTCAATGAAATTAGATGCTTCTAGAGTAAAAGCCATTTAGGACAAAAGTTCCCTGAAATCAGTGAAAGAAAGGCCAGAGAACTGAGAAAAGACGTATACAGAGACAAGAAAAGGGACTAAACCAGATGGAAAGAAGGGTGAATGTGGTGATCAGCACTTAAATTTTTAACTACATATAGATACAGTACAGAGATTTCTTACTGTTTGTCTTCACTCCACTTGCTGCTGCTTCTTTGGCATGTAGGATCTTCCTGGACCAGGGCTCGAACCTCTGTCCCCTGCATTGGCAGGCGGATTCCTAACCACTGCGCCACCAGGGAAGTCCTGAAAGGGACTTTTGATCATTATGAGGAGGATTTAAAATTTGAATCCTTTAAAATGATTTTGATTAATTTTAAACATTGTATGTTTTTAATTTTACCTTTATTCAGAACCTACTTATAGGCTAAAAAAATCAATGTGATGCATTTATTTGCACAATTGTGAGTAACTATACCTACTTTTTAGAGACTCACATTTGCTGGAAATATCTTGACAAATGTATTATGAATTTATTTTTATTGTATTTATCTATAGTGTTGCCAACATAGATTCAGTCAACTTGTGAAAGGTGCACAAAGCATTTAATTAACTGTGCTTCTGTTTTTTTATTTGCACAAGCAGTTCTTTGTGTTTTCACTCCTCTTTGGTCAATTGCAATTTCTTCTAAATCTCAATTTTCCAAATTTTCCTTATAATAGAATCTTCTATAAAAAATATAGTTTCCTAAGCCCACCCGAGAAACACAATCAGAATCTCCAGGAGGCTGGCCCTGAAATCTGTATCTAATAGGTGGCTTTTGTTGTCAAATAAGTTTGGAAACACTGTTCTAAGACATTCTTCCCTTGGCTCCTTGAGCCATTACCTTTACAGGACTAAATAAAGCATCTCTGTTGTATTGGACTAAAAGTGTGGCTGCAGGGAAACTTGGTAAATTTTATTTCTATTCTAATTTCATTCAGTTTTTAAGTTGCACCACTCTGATTAAATGACAACTCACATTCTCACTGTAGAGTGAAAAAGTGAAATATATATGTATGTGATTTTCCTTTGACACCCCTCACCCTGACAAATAAACTTCCTAAGGCTAGAGTCTCATTTTTTATTTTACCTATGCTTCTCACAGGCCTAAGCAGAATGATTTGGAGATCATTCTGCTAATCTTCTGCCGACCAAGACCCAACTGCTATCAACTAAGATTTCCCACTTGGCAACGATGAATGGAAGATATTAAGAAAATCTCCTTCCACTGGTCCTCTCTCTCTCATGTACTCACTTTCCTTCTTTCTCTGCTCTTTTTCCAAACTCCCTCCGTTGAGTCTGTTTTGTCCTTCCACACTCAAGTAATGGCTTTATGTATTTATAAATATAACATAGAATGTAAATATAATATAGAATATAAACTTCAATGAGACAGGGACTCTCTCAGCAGAACTTTCTGGTCTTGGTCAGCATATTAATAACATAAACAGCATTTCCAGGACTATAAACGAAACCATTTCAGTGCTGAAGGTGGGACCTTCCTTTCTCCAGTGGAAAGGCAACTTGCAGCAGATACTTGGTATCACTGAACTAAGGAGTCTCTCTGCCATTGAACATAGCTCTGGGCCTGAAAATCTGTGGCTCATCTGGCTTTTTCAGCAATAATTGGGTACAACTGACTTAACTGCAAGAGAAAGCATGACAATGACTGTGGTAGATTATATTCTCTAAAAATTGTCACAGAAATTTGTCTAGTTCCCCATGTTCTTCTGGAACCTTGTTACTTCTCCATCAAGAGGCAGAGACTGTCTCTCCTCCCCTTGAAATGAGAGGGGGAGGTGGGCTTTGTGACTGCCTCGACCAATAGACTGTGGTGAAAGTGAGGCCATGTGATTTCCAAGGCTATGTCATAGAAGATCGTAAAAGGGGATATGGATTCTGCCTGGCTCTCTCTCTTACTTGGACACACCCTTAGAAAACAACCTCCATATTATAAGGAAGCCCAGTGACACAAAGAGGTCACATGTATGTGTTCTGGCCAATAGCCTCAGCTTATATTCCAGTCAACAGCCAGCATCCCCTGCCAGATGTCTGAGTGAATGAGCCTTCAGATAATTCCAGCCTCCGGCAGTCATCACCCCAAACTTTTTAATCTTCCAGTGGAGGGCCCAGACATCGTGGAGCAAAGACAAATTCTCCCTGTGTGCCCTGTCCTTATACCTGATCCATGGAATCCATAAGCACTATAAAACATTGTTTTACTCCACTAAGTTTTGGGGTGATTTTATTACACAGAAGATAACTGGAACAATGGCTAATATGCTGAACGGAAGAGAACACGAAAGTTACCTAACATATCAAATAAAACATTAATCATGGAAATTGCCCCTACATTTCTGTGAGAAAAATAATTGAATAGCCTGTTATAAACATGAGCTAGGAGAGATAATCCTGTATTGTCACTAGAAGATTTGTGAGCAAAAGGTCAACAGAAATTGATGCATGACTT
Source organism: Eubalaena glacialis (assembly GCF_028564815.1). Lineage (NCBI taxonomy): Eukaryota > Metazoa > Chordata > Mammalia > Artiodactyla > Balaenidae > Eubalaena > Eubalaena glacialis. Next base: position 60,933,359 of record NC_083718.1, read on the forward strand.
TTCTAAGGTTCCATTACGCTATTTTCTTTTTTTTAGGTTCATGATAGATAATTTGGAAAATAGCCAGATACCAAGAAAACCATAGTCCCACGGCTCAAAGTCAACCACTGTATTTTTCCATATTTCTTGTCTTTTCTTTTTCTAAGCATCTGTTTTTAAAACATCATCGAGATCGTATTATCAATACAACATTTTAATCCCACATACAGTCTTTTAATCCACCGCTTAGTTTAGTTCCCTCCATCAGAATTGTCCTGTGCTTCTCTTTTCTGCCCATCTGAAGCTCTTCCTCATCTAGGAAGTCTGCTGGGACCACCCAACCCACAAAGATGTCCACCTCAAAACTGTAGCACTGATCGCCAACACCACTTATTTGCTATATAATCACATATTACTTCATGACATTTTATGTATTAATCTTTTAATGTCTATATCATACAATCTTTTCCATCATGACTTATCTTCCTGACAAGACTGAAAGTGACTTCAGGGCAGAGGTCAGTGTTTTAATCTTTCTATTCCCTACAGCACCAAATACATATGTAGCAGATACTAAATATTTATTGAAAGAAAGGAAAAGATGGGGAGAAAGGAAGGAAGGAAGGAAAGTTTCATCTCTAATACTTTCCATGTTTGTTTCATTGTTCTTTCCTCTCAAAACCACATGAGTTATTAATTATCATAAGTTTGACATGTGTATGGCTATGGCTATGTGTGTGTATATATATATATATATATATATATATATATATATATATATATATATGAATATGTATGAATACCTTTAGGATTTTATCTGAAAAAGGTATTACAAAGTCTACAACTTTTCCATTACCTTTCACAAATATGTCTTTAGTATAGAAGCAAAATTGGGTACTCAAAAACACGTTTTAATATTCACATTTTATTTACAGAGCATGTTATTCCGACATTATAAGGGTATGTGTGTACACACTAGAAAACAAAAGTACCAGGAGGTTTTGTTTGACGTGTCAAAGGCTTCAGCATATGTGCAGACTAGACTACAGGGCGAGATGGAGACTGCCTGATGCTGGTCTAATACCATTAGAACTTTCAGGAAAAGGCCGGAGAAGGGAAGGGAGAAGAATATAAACTATTCAGTTTTTAGTTTTGGCCAACAGGATGCAGAAGGAGTAGCATTTAGGAGGTTAAGTGCAATTTAGTGGACATTTTGGCATTTGGGGTATAGAGTGTGTGTGTGTGTGTGTTGTTGTGTGTGTAGTGGTCTCTCCAAATTGAAAAGATTTTTTTAAAATATTGAACTTGTGTTTGAGAAGCCTTGGTGAGTTTCTACCATCTATAAGACTGGCAGCTGCAGGATGAAGGCCAAAGTAGAGAGAGAGAGAGAGAGAGAGAGAATTAGCACAGTTATGGGAGAGGACTAGCAAAAATGGGTTCTGTAACATAAGTGATCAGGACCAGGAGGTGCTATTCTATTTTCATCACTTCTCTCTAGTTATTCTCTCTGTATTCATCATCTCTTCTTCTCACCCTCTCAGCCTTCAGCTTCTTCACTAAGACACACACACGCACACACACACACACACACACACACGCATCACTTTTTCAAAGCCTGATAAATTTTATCAAGAGCATCATATTCGGTTTCAGTGCCAGCGTGTTTTCATCATGGAGAGTAACTTTTGCCTGACACAGGTTAAGTGCTGTAGGTGTTCAGAGAAGAAAAGAAGGGATGGAGCAAGGTGAGCTACTCAAGGAAGGCAGAGGAAGAGATGGGCCTAGGACTGGGCCTTCAAGGATAGACGCACTTTCCCTGGCAGAAGGAGCATGTGAGGCACTGCGTGTGCGCCTGTCATGTTTCAGGTATGGGATGGTGCTTTCCAGGCAGTGGGAAGAGCATATAAGCTAAGGTCTGGGGCCTGCTTCATATACTAAGGGAAAAGAAAGAAGTTCAGTTTACCTTGAGAGAAGTCTACAGACCTGTCAGGGGATTGTAGGAGGCAAGGCTGAAAAGGTAGTTTGGGGCAGATTATAGAAGGCCTTGAATGCCCCCCCAACCTCCCCGCAATGGTACTGCTCTCCTCTTTACCCAAGGACAGCAGCCCTTGGAATTGTTTCCATTTCCTTCCCGCGAGGAGCCAATACAGATCCTTGGCCTTAATCTTGAAAAAAAAAAATCGCCTAATGAATGGTTAACTTGCTGGAGAAGAGCTAATATGCTTGATGGATGAACAGTTTACTCCCAGAGAAGACATTAGTTATGAGAGAACAAGGAAATCCAAAGAACCTTCCTCGGAGGTCATCAGAACACTCAAGTATTATTTCATTAATCTTAATATTCTAACAATATTAAAAACCTGTCCAGATACAAGGATATAAGGGAGAAAAGGGAGGAGGGAGACTATGGACAAGGGACAGGGAGAGAGAAAAAGAGGAGAGAGCGGGGAGCTGGGGGAGAGAAGAGTGATTGAAATGGGGTGAGTCATGCAACCTTGTGTGCATCAAGGTGACCCTCCTGAAGCTATTTCTCTGTCCTCCTGCTTGTTCCCGGAAAAACAAGCTCGGAAGTGTTGACCTACAGTCGAAGGAAGACTAGTGAACAGTGGAAGAGCTCCTATATCTTTTTCGTTTTTCATTGCTTTTACTGGCAGCAATGAGTGTTGCGTTTTGAGCATGACCTTTCTTTTTTTTTAAAGAAAAAAAAAGGGATTTATTTAAAAATGTAAAAAGCTAGAAGCTGAATAGTGATAGGAGCAATGGGCTGACAAAAACAATGCATCTTAGGGAATAAGGCCTAGCCTCATGGCTTCCTGTTGCAGTTACTTAAGAAACTGAAAATGCATGATCAGGAAGCAGTCCCTGGGGTCTGCCTTTTGTACCAGAAATGACTGGGGAGAGCCGGCTGCAGAGAAATGGGTCTACCTTAGCACACTTATTTTGTTCTTAGTATGTTGGTTTGAACATCTAGACACCACCAGGGAATGCATAAAAGGACAAACAAACACCATGCAACCATACTGCTGAGGGCCATGACCTTGCACAATAAAACACAAGGTCAGGCATTCCAACTCTTGCAAATTGTCATTCTTCAAAAGAGATCACAGGAGCCAAAGTGATGCATCCTAAAGACAGTGATGTCCCCAGGAAGGGAATACACAAAAAATGAAATTAGTTTTATTATTAGGGTGATGTGTTCAGGAATAATTAATTTTTGTTCCTTAATAATCCACTTGATAACTCTACTTTAATTTGAGGTAAAAATACCAGCATGTATCCGTCCTACGTTTCCCTAAGAGAACCTTTTTATTTGCCAAAGGACATTTCATGTGAAGTTGGCAAATTGTGTGTTGACTGGGACAGACTGTGCAGGACTGTTTATCTTAAGGTCCCACATGGCTACATGACCCTCTGATAACACCAGTGTGATATCGCTTCTTCCAAGACACAGCTGTCTTTGAACACATGCTACACAAGGCTTTTAATCAGTAAATAAAATTCCATGAGTGGGGGGGATAGCCCCTACCCATACAACCCTGTAATTCAAACCTGCTGTGTTTCATCTTTCACGCCTTTCTGCCACACAGAGAACTTGTTGACACTACAGAAAGCAAACAGACACACGCACAAAAGACATGGGAAAGAACAGATGGTTTTAGATCATGCCTCATGACTACTCAAACTGTGGTTGCTCTATTCTTTGTTATTTCTCTGCAAACGGCTTGATTTTTTTGCTCATAAAATTGAAATTAGCAAAGAAAGAATATTTTTCTTCTCACTCCCATTCCTTTTGCTGTTTGATATCTAAATGTTGATACAACTCACTGACTCTGATAAAATGGAGACAAGGGTCAGAGGAAGGAGCACAGGTCATGGTATCTGGAAAAAACCAGATTCTGATGCCAGAACCCCAGCTCCTCACTCAACACTGATCAGGCCTTACTTAAGGCTCTTAATTTCCCTAAGTCTCTGTAAAATGAGAATGCTGAGACTCCTCCGAAGTTGAAGTGAGAATCAAATGAGGTAATAGGAGCATGTAGCAAAGTGCCAGAACAGAGCAGTCAATCACGAACAGTTAGTTGAATCTGAATCTGAGTGGGTGGCAGAGAACAGGAAATACTTGAAAAATATCCATTAGGACTAATTTTAGTCCTAAAAGCCATTCTGCTAGTTAAGAAACATGTTTTGTGTATTGTACTTACTAATCTGGAGGTTAATAGAAAAGTCCCTTGTATTTTCTCAACAATGAAACAATGAATTGAGTTTTTCTCAATGAATCTTTCAGCATTCCAGCCAAAGATCTGCACACAATAAATTAGACATAAGCATTATTCAAGTCCACGTTGCCTTCTTTTCATGTATATATATTTCCAGGAGCTCTGCCTACAATGATAATCCTTATGTTCTGCTTTACTTCTAAGTATTCAATAATTACTTTTGCAAATTCCTTTCATTAATGAGGAGAAAACCATCCTTAAGCTGTGTGAAATATGCCAATTCCTTTAAAATATTTAAAGTGAAGAGATACAACTTGGACATATGTCGTCCATATTCTAGAATGCCTAAATGTCTATATTCTCAGGACTGGGAAGGAAGCAAGTCCTCACTTTAAATGAACTGTGACAAATGAAATGATAGCTCAAAGTCTTGTGTCAGCAGACCAGATGGAGCTGAAGTTTCCTATTTCTTAGCTCACGCATTATGACTGCAGGTGGGGCTCTTTCGGAGATCACCATGAATAACTCAGGTGAAGACAGGCCTGAATCAAGCAGAGTCTTGGTGGCCCAAGGTAAATTTGTTATCAGTATTTTCCTACTACTTTCTGTGGAGAAGAGGGAAGCTGACTCTTGAGGATATATCCAGAAATACGTACTCCTAGTCACATACTGCTCTTTGCTTACAAAGAATACAACTGGGGAACAGCAATCATTACGACCAAAACCAAATCCAACATTTAACACAATAGCCAGAATAATTTAGCAACAAGATTAATAAAAAGAACCCCATCTATTGTCCGTTCTTACTCAAGAAGACTCTGAGTTGATTTTCTAATGCCTCTGTGCTTCACTTTCCCCATCAGTAAAAGAACTGACTACACTTAGGCAGTAGATTTTTATTATTTGTTTCTGACCATCACCCTTTCTTTCTTCTGGAAACAGCATTTCCTTATTTTAGAAGAACTGAACTTCCCCACCTTGCCCCTGGCCGCAAGTTGTCTGGATGGGAGCTGACCTCACTCCTCTGGTCAGTGATTGGCCCCATGAGTTGGGAACATGGCCCAGGTTAATGCACTCTGAGCCTTTCCCTGGGATTTTCGCACTGGAGTTTGGGAAAAGTGCCTTTCTTTCTTTCTGGTAGGGAAGGGATGGAGATTGAACCCAGGGACAGCTTGTAGCCTGGAGTAGGAGTGAATGAAGTCAGCAGCAGAGAGAAACAGAGATAAGGGATAGAGAATCCTGCTGCTATTCAAGCCCCATGTTCCCGTTCTCCCAAGGCTGGCTACATCCCTGTCCTTCCTGGGGTCTGGCTGTGTGAGACAAGGCAATCCTCTTTTACCTAAGTTAGTTCCAGTTGGGTTCCTGAGCCTTGAAATCAAAAGAATTCCAATTGACATGCCCTACCTATCCAGAGACTACCTGAGGAATATAATTTCTCAGATGAATGGAGCAACGTAAATGTTTTACATGATGGAGTACTGATAAATTGTTTTTCATCATCATCATCAGTGTCTAGAAAATAATAGAAATGACAGGCAATGCTGTTGTTGACTCTACTTGACAGGGTGCATAACTCATCTGAGAAATAACTGAATATTTGTTAACAACTGACTTCCTCTGTAAAATCTAAGTTTTAAAGCTCTTGCAAACAAAATTATTTCCTGATCATCAAACCCAGCAAGAATTTTCTTCCTTTTCTTATGTCGTAAGTTAACTTTTCCAGCTGTGTTTGTAATCAGAGCCCTTTCTATCCTTGGGAAATTCTATCCCATCAATTGCAAGTTTCCATTTAGTAGACTCATCTTTTTATATCTTCAACCTCCATCTCCAGTGCTCCTCTCCCATCTGCTCACATATATCCTTACAGCTTCCCTGTCTTAACAAAAAGTTCCCCCAAACCACATTCTCCTCATGAGATACAGATAAAACTATTTCCTTCCTCTGAATCAAACAAATCTAGAGTGAGAGGCACAGTAAGCTGGCAGTCAAGAGTTGAACAGTCCTGAGTTTGATCTGAGCTTCATCAGCTCCAGATTATGGGTAATGTATCGTAGTAAATTAACTTGCATAAATTACTGTCCAGTCTGTGTTGCAATTTGCTCATCTAAAATGGGGATAATGATAGTGCCTACTTAATAGGGTCTCTGTAAGGAGATAATACATGCCAAGTGTTTTGTGGAATTCTAGGCACACAGCTAAGCTCCCCAATAAACATTGGTTATCATCATTATTTTTATAACCTTGTCTCCATTTCTTCACGGGCTGATTTTTTTTCCTTAACATGTTGCATTCTGTCTTTTCTCCTCTCATTCTACTCAGCTCATCAGTTCTAATCACTAAATCCAACTCTTCTCAGTTGTCCAAGACCACTCTTCAGCATTTGGCCTAATGGTTCACCATCTCCTTTTTTAATCTCATTCCTCCTTTGGCTTCCCTGGTTCCCTTCCTAGCTCTCTAAATCCGTCTCTGTCTCTGGACCAGCTCCATTTTCTCCTTTAATGGAGGCTCTACACTCCTATTGATTCACTGGTTTTTTTCCTCAGTGGAGAGTAGGGTCATGTTGAAATTAGATCCAGAACGCAAGTGCTGATGGTGTGTGTAGGTCAGGGAGAGGTTTAGACAGCAGGGTTCTCGCCTAGGTAGGCAGGTTTTGTCTGGTGCCCAAAGATGCAGGGAAATAAAGGACTAAAAGGGGTTTTAGAAGAAGAAGATCAAGGACAAGTCTTTATCCTTTCAATATTCAATGTTACCAGACTTAGTCTTGGCCCAGGTTATACTTAGACACTATAAAAGAAGATTTAAACAAACTTAATAACACATTAATAAAAAACTTGAAATGAATCTAGATGTCAGCTTTTTAAAATCTTTCATTTAGATTACCTTCACACTAATTAGTAACATAATTGCTGCAAAGTGAATACACTGTTTGTTTAGTTCATGCCATGATCTGCCATCCGTCTTCCATTACAAATTCCCGTGAAGCTGCCTACCCATTTCGGTTATTTTCCAGTGTTCTATCATTTTGTTGCTTTTCAATGTCTTACTCCACCTTGATTATTCTCAAAACCTCACATCTGAGAAAGTTTGGGAATGAAATCGAAGGTACCTCCAAAGCAAGCAAGAAGCTCCATTATTCTGGGTGATCTGTTGTTTCACTCAAGCAAATGAGATCTGATGCATCTTGTCCAGTTATGAGAATAATTATTCAGCTTTTGTTTAAGCATATCTTCTAAAGTTTCAGAATTAATCTTGACCCTGATAAAATTAACTAATAAAGATCTCCCTTTCCATTGTCTGTTTGTGAACCATTCTGCCCTGAAACTTCTAGGGGTCACTTCCCATTTCAATTTTCTCTGAGAGCAGGGACTATATCTTTTTCATCTTTGAAGCCCATTGTCTTTCATGAGGTAGACACAATAAATATTTGACGTTCCAGGCAGAAGCAGGGAAATATGCTACAGGGTTTCCGAAAAAACCTGCTTCTCTTGTATCAAAGGCTAGTGATTCACTGAGACTCATACTCAGGGAGATGGTGAGCCAAGAAACCACATTATCTACCTCTTCTTCCTCTCTCTTCACAGGGTTTCACCAGGAAAAAGCAGTCCCCGTTACTTCACTTCCTTCCCTTGAAAGTGGACTAGTGATGCTGATTACTGGGTAAGGGGAAAAGATGGTGTCTACATCTTTAATTCTCATGATCTCATTTGTTCATCAGTTCCAACCAGTGAGGTAGGTAGATTAGCTATAACCATATTTCATAAGCAAAAAAGTCTAAAGCTTAAAAAGGTCAAGAAAATTCCAAATTATTATTCTTAGTGGCTGATTGGTCAGGTCTCCAGACTCATATCCAATCACATGAAATTCCCACTGTCACAGAAGACTGGAAAGAAAAGACAAGCATTATGGCAACTGGTATGCTCTGAGATTGCTATTTATTTTCTGCTTGATAAGAATAGGAAGTTTCAGTTGGTATATCACCTCTTATTTTGCCCAAGTGGGGAAAAGTGCATTTTTACTAGTTGTATTAGGACCCATTTGTGCTTAATTTTGTTGGAAGTCAGTTCTAAAAAGGAGGCTTGGGACCCAGCCAGGATGGGAAATTCAAATTCCATGAAAAATCGACAAAGATATATTTCTTTTTTATAGGAGGAATTTCCCCAAGGAAGAAGAAAATTTCTTGTATTTGACTGCTCCACAAGGAAGCTTAAAGAATATACTGGTTACTCGAGGTCTGCCCTCTACAGAGGAGGACCATTGCTTGAGAAGCAAGAATTCTGAGGAGTTGGCAGATTCTAGCCCACATTCTGCCACTAATCAGCTGGTTGCCAAGGATGGGTTAACCAGGGACGGCTGAATGACATAGTGGTGAAAATCGGGCTTAGTGTCAGGCAGACCTGTGTTCTCATCCTGACCCTGCCTCTTATTAAATGTATGAATGTGGACAAAGCCTTTCTAAGCCTCTTCTCTTCAGGTTTATTATTTCCACCAAAAGTGACCTGTTCTTTCATTCTCCTACAAAAAGAAGCCGCTTCAAACTTGTTCTGAGCCCAGATCTGCTTTCCAAGCAGCCTTCCTGGCTGAGAAATTTAGCTCATACAGGGGACCACTTGTTTATTGTGCAAATAAAGCCAAGCTATTTGCCCAAAGCCCTGCCTCAGCAGAATGTTAGACTCTGTTAAACCCTTTGTAGGAGTTCCTGGGAGTAAATACAGTTTATCTATATTCATTTCCTCATTGGATACTTGACCTGCTTTGTATAGCTATCGAGCCCAGTAACTCAGCCCAGTCCAATCATGCCTAATGTACTCAGAGCCAAGTTACAAAATACTCCCTTGCTGCTGTCCTTGAAGTATCTTTTTACTTTGGACTTAACTGTTTCTCTAAAATGGGTATCCAGGGCCAAGAAATACATATCGAGATTATCAGGTCTGAGCCAAGGCTGACTGTGATGGCAATTCATCACCATTCATTCACTGATTTATCAAACACATTATTGGGTGCCTACTAGCAGCTGCTTTGTTCCAGGCACTGTGCTGGACGCTGAGGATACAGAGATGAAGGATGTGGCCCCGCCTTCAGGTTGTACACAGCCCAACAGGTGAAAACCAGACATGTTCTCGTCCTGACCCTGCCTCTTATTAACTGTACAAAGGCAGACAAAGCCTTTCTAAGCTTCTTTTTCCCCATCTCTAAAGTGGGAATAACAGTCCTACTTCATGAGTTTGGAGTGAGAATTAGTGGCTTAAAATATAGTACCTGGAATATAGACAGAGCTCAGTAGATGGCATCTATGATTTCACTGTCATCATCATCGTGGGGACGGTCAATTATGATCTTAAATTAACAATTACAACATCCCTTGTGACGTATGAAGTTAGGGAGGAGGTCTTATAAGAGCATAGTCTGGGATGGTGATGAGAAAGAAGGCTAACAAGAGAAGGGAAATTAATACCTAGCTGCATCCAGAAAGATAAGTAGCAGGAAGTCAGACATGGGAAGGGCATCTAGGAAGACAGAATAATAGCATAAAGAAAAGCCTAGAGGCAAAAAAAAAGGCACTTTCAGGAAATTGCAAGTAGTTCAGTATGCCTGGATCTTGGCACATATGTGGGGAAGTTGTGGGAGAGCTAGTAAGGAAGGGAGGGGCCATGCCATTATCCTTGCAACATCTTTGCTGCTCTTCCATCACTGCCCCCATATAAATACCAGATGGTGCCGTCCCTTAGCAGCCTTCTCACATGGCCTTAGCTTTAGAGATGGGAGTGTTTCTTTCAGTTTTCCATTTCTTCCTATTCGAGTCACTGTTGATGTCATGAGGGAGCAACAAGGCTCTGGTATAATCTTCAGGAGTTTCCCTGAGAGTGTGACCCACCCTCCAATACCAGACCAGAGAGTTCTCCATCAGGTAGGAAGAAGTCCTGGGAGAACTGGAAGAGGAAAGAAAGTATCAACTAGTGTTCAGCTGCTGCCAAAACCATTCCTATGACCAGTGTCTCTTTTGCTCCCTGATGACTTTGACCTAGCTACAGTTTGGGAGGTGAAGCTTTAAACTTGCTACGATGTCCTATAGGCAGGTCAGTTACATCAAGTCCACAGGAACTAACAAAGGATGTACTTTGTGTCTAGGACTCTGCTAGGCACTGAAGAGAAAGACTAAAGCAGTGTACTGACACTCAAAGGGGTTATCTAAAGGTTACAAGCAAGTAGGTGCAGCAGAACCGAAAACCTAGCAGGACTCCAGAGTTCATGATTTTCCTGATACATTCTGCTGCTCTTTTGGCATTAACTATGGCCAATTTAGCTTGGGGACAGCTAGGAAATAAAGTACAAGCCATGGCCAATCATGTCATTGCACATCTTGACGTAACCTGAACGAGCCTGACACAATAGAGGTCTACATTCAATCAGTGGGAGGAATATTGATTGGCTTTGTAAAGCAGGAAGAAGTAAAATATGACTGGGAAACTCTTGGCAAGCTCAGGTGACCTTGAAGAGGTCAAAGGTAGGCTGCTATTCAACAGAGCTCCGGGAAAACCAGGAGAAGCCATAACTGACCCTTGCATCTGCCCTAGGGTAAGTAAAATAGTCTCTAAGGAGCTCTTGGGTCGGAGATCCAATCAGTTACTGTGGGCCATGAAGAATAAAAGGCAGTAACTGGAGGCTGAGGAGGTTGTGGACCATTCAATTTTTTCACTAGATTTGGTAATCAGTATCTGAGATTATGTATCATGTCTTATCGGTGGTGAAAGAGGGGAGAGGGGCAAAGGAACAGCCTAAAGAGAGAGAAATTGATGGAATTCAAAGGCAGAAGACTCCAGTAGACTAACAGAATGAATGTATATTAGACTGGAAATTCACTCTAAAACCCATGTGTCATTTGGCTCTATTAGCTTTAGACACAAAGATTTCATTTTAGGTGTCAGTGAGAAATATCTGTATGCCACTAAAAGAGAAGATGTAACCAGTCCACCTTTCCAAGCGACAAGGTGGAGAAGTGGCTTTAAGTCCAGTTAGTTGCCTGGAAGAGATAAACATCTACAGACTTATACAGAATGGGAATTGGGACACACATTAACAACGGAGATTGGCCCTAGAAAAGGTAGCTGAAATGGGGCGACTGCATTTCAAAGAACTCCAGCCGGCTCACTAGAGGGATGTGGAATTAAGACACTCTCACTGCCTCTATCCGCGTTTCCCTACCTGTATAATAGAGATGATTGATAACTTCCCTGAACCTGTCTCACAGAATTATCAAGAAGATGAATAATGCAGCATAGTAACATGCTTTGAGACCTTTGAAAGATGCCTTGTGTAAGTTCTGGGTATGATTTTGTCATTATCATGATTACTTTATCACCTTATCATTGCAAAAACACATGCTTGGAGAACTGTGTTGGCCATTTTGACATAAATTTCAGGCCAACTTCTTTTTCCTCCCTTATTTCTTTCCACACTAATGGGCATTAAGCCAAAATAACTGGTCTACTCAATCTCCCCAGTATATTATGAGCATCTTGACCTTTGATTCTCTGCTCATATCATGCCCCCTGCCTCTTCTTGCTTTTCCTCTCCAGTTTTCTAAATCCAGTCCTTTTTTTCAACGTCTAACTCAGGTTTCCTCTCCTCTGTGAAGTGACTCTCTTTGTCTTATTCAGCACTGTATTAGGCTGGCTTCTCCAGAGAAATAGAACCAATAGGAGATATACATAGATATTTTAAAAGAGATTTATTATAAGGGATTGGCTCATGTGATTATAGAGGCTGAGAAATCCCACAATCTATCATCTGCCAGTTGGATGCCCAGGAAAGCAAGGGGTGGAGTCACAGCCAAAGGCCTGTGAACCAGGGGAGCCAATGGTATAATTCCAAGTCCAAGTCCAAAGGCCCGAGAACCAGAGCACCAAAGTCTGAAGGTAGGAGAAAATGGATGTTCTAGCTCAATGAGAAATCAAATTCACCCTTCCTCATCCTTTTTATTCTATTCAAACCCTCAAGGGATGGGATGGTGCCCACTTGCATTGGTGAGGGTGATCTTCTTTACTCAGCTTTACTGATTCAAATGCTAATCCCTTCCAGAAACACCCTCACAGACACATCCAGAAATAATGTTTTACCAGTTATCTGGGCACCACTAAGCCCTGTCAAGCTGACTTCTAAAGTTAACCATCAAAAGCACACACAGTCAACAAATATTTATTGAATGCCTACATATAATATTGAGTGCCTAGACCCTGGGATTGTAGCCCTGAGTAAGGACACTGTCCTTGTCCTCAGGAAGCTTATGGTCCAGTTTACTCACTTCCAAAATTTCTTAATGGTGTTCCAGTAAGAAATATATTTTACATCACAGCCCATTACACACATATATTGGTGTGTGTACATATATATATAGACACAAGAGTTTCACAATATAATATTTATTATGTATGCTGCCTCCTGTATCTTCTATTTTGTTTTAAATGATGCTGGTTGTGACCCGCTGTTATGATTTTATAGCCCCCTAATAAGTCTTGACTTACAGTTTAAAAAACACTGGTCCCACTGAGATACAGAAAGGGAAACAGTCATGTAAATAGGTGATTATAGTATTGTGTTAGAAGCATATACTTCTTTTTACTGTTCACCATTGTTATCTGTGGGATACCTATTCAGTGAAAGGCTCCCTGGGAGTAGGGACTGTGGCCTGTATCTCTTTGTATGCTTCCTCCATCCCTCAGTCTTGGTAGAGTATCCTCCACAGAGAATGCAATAGATATATTATTGTTAATGATTGTGCTAATTCAGGTCCTCTTAACAGAGCCAAGAGAGGATCAGATGTGAAGGAGATTCACAGGGTCGGTGCCTGTGAAGGTTAAAGGGGGAAGGAAGAGAAGCTGGGAAGAGCTTTCAGACCATGATGCAGCTCTGGTAACTGTGAAGGGGAGGCGGAAGGAAGGGGAAATGGGTAGGAAGAATCATGGACTACAGCACAGTTACAAGAAGGGTTTGGCCAACCTGATAGGATGTCCCTGAGCCAAAGTCACCTACTGGAAGAGTCTTGCAGGAAAGGGCCTGCCTCATTATGCCCTGTGTGCTTTGTCAGTGGCTGGGAGCAGCCCGTAGGAAGTGTGGCCTCAGCAGGACCACGGTGGAGGGTCCAGAGGAGCAGTGAGGTTGTCAGTCAGTTATGCTGCCTACATACTTGTGTGAGTGACAATAGTTTTGACATCATAGGCTAGGTTTTCCTTTTCAACTGGAAGCAAGTAGTAAACAATTCTAGTTAAGCATGTCACTTTACAACTGTACTTTGTTGTAGGTTCTTTCCCCACACCCCGTTTGGCTGTAGAGATGAGGCCCTCTCCAGCTGGCCCTCCCACCATCTAGCTGTCCTGCTATGGGCTAAGCTTTAGGAGTTTCTTTTGATACTGTCGTTCCAGGTCAGTGTTCCTCAGGGGTGTGGTGCTCAAGAAAGTAGGTAACAGGAGAACCTTGAGAAAAGCTGCCGGCACCAGTGAATACTTACAGCCCCAAACCCAGAGACTTAAATGAATTATTCCCTGGTTAGTGACTCAGTTCTCTTCCTCCACTCCCTGTCCTTTACATCCACTGCAACCCACAGGGAAGATTTTGGGACCTAGGAGAGGCCTCCCCTCACTTTTTAATTCAGGCACTGCAATTTGTGAAACAAAGCTTTCTTACATCTTCAACAGATTGTGAAGTTGTTGGTGAGCTGGGATTGGCTCTATTCTTTCTAGTTTTTTTGTCCCCCATCTTGGGACAAAGCGGCCCTGGCTGGGGCACTGACTGAACACCATCTGATGACCACTCAGGCAGAGAAAGTGGCCTCTCCCCAGCCCACCAGGAACAGGACCTCTTAGTGATCTGAACATAAATGTGACATAACTTATTTACAGCTGTCAGAGCAGACTGGCAATATCTCACTCTGTGACTACCTTTTTAGGTAAAGGTGTACCCCCTGATTTTTGTGGCTAGACAGCTCATAGCTGGTCCAGTTTCAGGCCTAGTTCCCAAGATATCACTATTCATGAGTAACTATTAAAAGAAATGTCAATTGGGTTAAATAATGACTGTGTTCAGTATTTGTTCAGCATTCTACTTAGTAGGAACTCAAGCCCTGTACAAGCATAATCTCACTAATCCTCACAAGAGTCCTTTAAAAGAATTGGCAAAATGTCCATTTTGCCAGTCTGGGGAAAGGAGTATTGCAAGTTAAGACTGTCTCAATCGCTTAAATAATGGGGGGGTCATCATTAGTGACAGTGTAGTACTTGGAAGATTGGGGAGAAAGGGACAAAGTCTCTGAATGCATCCCATCCAGGCCTAATTAGGTTGGCAACTGCTAGACGTCACCTCTGGTCATTTAGAAGATAATCAAACTGAAATCTAACCCATATGTTCTTCACCTGATTTTGACAGATCTTTTTCTAAGATCCTTATCACCCCGAACTAAATGGATTTCCCTCCCCTCTGTAGTTCTGAACACTTAGTACTTCCCTTATGACATTTACCAAATTTGTTGTATCAGGAATAATTTAATATTTTATTAGTAATTATGAAACCCTTGTATTTACATGATGTTTTATGGTCTATGAAGCTTCCATTACACATACTATTGTACTTGACCCTTCCAACACCTTGAACAAGTTACCTAACCTTCATGAGCCTCATTTTCTTCCTTTGTAAATCAGAGTTATACCAGCCTTTCTTAAAAGAATTGGCAAATGCGCTCATTTTGTCGGTCTGGGAAAAGAAGACTCATCTAAATTAAGACTTACTAAATCACTAATCAAATAATGCTCTTAGGGTCATCGTGGGGAGCAACTGAGCTAAGGGAGGCGACAACTGATTTGTAAAATGCAAAGGCATGTAGGGGTAGAGAACAGCAAAGACTCTAAGATTTCAAGCTTTTGAGGCTAAATATCAAAACAAAGACTTGCAGCAACACCTGAGAGGGAGAAGATTTACATGTTGTAACTGAATATTTGATAGGCTATCTATCTGTCTGGCCAGTCAGGCTTTTGGGCTGGTGCCCAGGGGGAAATGTCAGGCCTAGTAGGTGTAAGAGGCAATGGCATGTAGGCAGTAACTGAAGACAGCAGTGTGGATTACATCACCAGGGAGGGAGGGTAGCACAAGTGTCCGAGAAGAACCTTTGGGAAGGCCTGCATTAAGGGCTGGAGTGTATGGAGAGGTGATGGCTGAGGGGAAGCTGGAGTGCCTTCTCCAAAGGGAGGAAGAGATTCTAAGTCAGATATTAGAAGGCAAATGGAAGGAAAAGAGACTTTGGATTCGCAGCTTAAGAGGCCATTGGCGTCTTTGAAGAGGGTGGTTTCAGTATGGGAGTGGGTCGAGGAATGAAAGATATGAGGAAAAGGAGGCAATTAGTGGGGAATCTGCAAAGTAAGCCATCCTTTTGAGAAATTTGGTGATGAAAGGCAATAGAGAGATTGGATGGTAGCTTTAGGAAGAAATAAGACCAAAGAAATGAAAGAAGTAGTAATAGCTAATGCTTAACAATTATATATTTTAATTAACAATTGCATAGCATTTATAATGTGTCAGATACTGTTCTAAGTGGTTGACAATTTATTTCATTGTCAGCTGTGCATGATGAGATAGTTTTTATTATGATTATCCCCATTCTTACAGATGAGGAGACTGAGGCATGGAATGGTTAAGTAAGTTGCCCAAAACCCACAGTTAGCAACAATAGAACTGGTATTATTTAAACTATAGGCAATCTGGTTCAAGAGTCCATGTTCTAAGTCACTTTTCCCTCTGGAATGATTTGGTAGTAGCTTGAGGAAGAAGTATCAGGATTTTTTCTTATTTTTAATGGGGAAGACTTCAACTCGCTGGGATGCTAAGAAGGAGCCAGTACTTTAAGAGAATGAACAAGAATTTCTGGATAATGAAAAGAACAAGATGCCAGAGTCATGAGCAGCCATGGTGGGAAAGTGTAGATGAAACTGTTAGTCTTGAACAAAGTCAGCACTAATTCTTCTTAAATAGGAAGATGATGAAAATATAAATTACATTTTGAGGAGAGGGAAGACTGAGCGAATTCATATCAGATGGAGATTCTGCTGAGAGAGCTTGGGGGAGTGGTTAAGGCTTGAGGAGAAAAAGCTGCAGCTTCCTGGAAGGGAGAGAGAAGTCCTCTCCTAGCAAACTGCACTGCAGCCACTTAGTATGATGACTAAAGGCATCCTATATTCAAGGCCATATGCTGAGAGCTCAGCCTCCTTCTTTTATAGTTTTGCACAAGTTGAGAATGCTACTGAAGAGACACTTACAGAAGACAAGATAAGATCAAGTAGCACTTGGGACTTCCTTGGTGGCGCAGTGGTTAAGAATCTGCCTACCAATGCAGGGGACAAGGGTTCGATCCCTGGTCTGGGAAGATCCCACATGCTGCAGAGCAACTAAGCCCGTGAGCCACAACTACTGAGCCTGCGCTCTGGAGCCCGCAAGCCACAACAACTGAGCCCGTGTGCCACAACTACTGAAGCCTGCGCACCTAGAGAAGCCACCACAATGAGAAGCACGCGCACCGCAACAAAGAGTAGCCCCCGCTCGCCACAACTAGAGAAAGTCGGTGCACAGCAACAAAGACCCAACACAGCCAAAAAAAAAAAAAAGTAGCACTTGCATGGCTTACTGTTTTTACAGAGCTCAGAGAAGGGACAGATCTGTACACTTCAGAGGAGCTGTGATAAGGCTGGGCTTGAGCTGGACCTTGAAAACCAGGAGAATTTGAAAGATAGAGGAAGAGCCAAGGTATTTGGTGGTGGAGGAAGGGATAGGGACAGAAGGATCAAAAGAAGAGAGGCAGGCATTAGAAGGAGCTCTTGGTAAAAGTGCAGGGGCTGGGGTGAGGGGAGCAGTGGCATTCAGGCCAAAAGACAACCCCACCCAGTGACTTACTCCTGATTTGGGTCCCCTTGGGTCCTCATGTCTCTCTCAGTCTCCTTGGTTATTTCCTACCCCGTTGTGCTTTTTTCCATAGCCATCATCACTTCCTAATATACCATATTTAAAATTTGTGTTTTATTTATTTATATTTACTACTGGATTGGCCAAAAAGTTCAAAAGATGTTACGGAAAACCCGAACAAACATTTTGGCCCACCCAATAGAATGTAGGCTCTGTGAGAGCAGGGATAAGGGCGTGGTTCACTGGTATATCTCTAGGGCCTAGATCAGGCCTGGTGTGTAGAAGGTGCTCCCTAAAGATTTGCTCAGTGAATGAGTCCACCAGCAGTTTCAGGGTTAAGGTGGGGTGCTTCCAATGTAGGCTCAGGGATCCCTGGGCCCACAGCCGGACTGTGGAGGGAAGCCTGCCAGCCTGCTTCTCGAATGGATGATCTTTAACACCAGGTGAAAAGCAAGCTCTCAAAAATGAAAGGCAGAAACTTCTGGGAACTGGGGACGGAGGAAGACATCTTCCCTGAGGAAGTGGGAGAAGATATTTAAGGACTGATGGATTTTAGGCTAAATGATCCAGAATGGTTTAGGCAGGAAGATGAGGGCCCTGGTGGAGCTTGACAACTTTGGGAGGCCCCACTGTCTCTTCCAGCCCTCAGGTTTTATTCATCTGTTCCCTCAGTTCTCACTGGGTGCTGCGCCAGCCCTGGTGAAAGGAACAGTTTATTCCAGAGTCCTCTTCTGGGTAAGAAGCATTTCCTCAGATCCTGGTCCAGGTAACAAGGGCTCCTTGTATCCTTGCCAGTTTTTTTAGACTGTCCAATAGCAAAAACATGATTTTTTTCCCCTACCTACAATTTAAGTTTAAAATTGGCTTCAAACAAGGAAACAAAACGCGCACTGTTCAGAGGCCAGGGGTTACAAGTCTGAGCACTCATTGCCCAGCGATGGAGTGGTCCATGGTAGGCATTCCCGTGTTCAGAAAGCATCAGCAGTATCACGGGTCTGCGCCCACCTCAAGCTGCCAATCCCCTCACGCGTCAGCAGGGCCATTTAATGTGTCAGCCCCTCTGTGAAGGGGTGATCCAAATGTCCTGCTCTGTGAAGTAGGCTTGAGAGTCCTCCGTGGTCCTGCATCTGAGGAGTGAAGGGGGTCTGCTCCCACCTATCAAAAACACCTTGTGTTCCTTAAAAAGAGGCAATTTGCTCTTAGTCAGTGGCACTGCTGTTTTGAAACTCGATTGGCCACTTGTCAGGAGAGGTCACTTGTCAGACCTAGTGAGCTGGCCATTTCCCGGGAACCTTGGCATGTGGCTGCAGTCTCCCAGGGAGAGGCCTGTTGGCTTTGAATTCCTTTCCCCCAGAGAAAACCTGAAGGCAGTCCTCCCTCCCTGTGAAAATGCCCAGGAAGAAAGACTCACAGTGAGAAACCTGTAATTGTCTTCTAGGAAAGTTGGGCAGGTGAGGGAACACCTGGTTACATCTGTCAGCCCGGCTTCCTCAGCTGAAATAGCCGCCATGGAGTGACAGACCTCTCCCTTGGGCCAGGACATCCTGTGCGGAGCCCATTTCCTACTGAGCAGAGAGGCAGGCAGGGCCTGAGCAAAACTCCCCAGGGCCAGGGAAGCTCTGCCGGGTGCCCTCCTGAGCTCTGGTCTCAGTCGGGGTAGGTGTATTCCAGCGCTGGAGGTGGACTTTGATACCTGTCTCGGGATGCTCCCTGGCAAAGGACTGCATGTGTCATTGCCACCTGACTCTGATGAACAGGGTGTGGGTGTCGTACTCCAGTCTGGAGGACTGGTTTGGCAGCGGTTGGCTGAGGCAGTGTCAGGGAGAGAATCTGGCTCAGGGATCAGCTGAGGGCCTCGTGTTTCTGACCTGCTCTCCTCCCCACTCTCCTTCTTTTCCTTGTCCCCTGGCATGGGCACAAACTCTCCTGAAGAGGAGGAATCACATCGTAGCGCCTGCTCCATTCCAACAATGCCTGGGTTCTAACCTGAACTCCACCACTGGGTAGCTGTTTGTCCCTAGGTAAATTACTTTATATCTCTGTGCTTCAGTATTTTAAATCCATCTGTAATAGGAGGATGAAAAAATGATACCTAGTTCAAGACTTATGAGAATTAAAAGAGTTAACACATGCAAAATGAATAGTGCCTGCCACAGGGTACATGCTCGAAAAGGACAGTATTAAGTAATCACGATAATGCTCCTTACAGCCCCCTAGAAGCTGCTGCTGCGGACTAAGCCAGGTAGAAGACATTCAAGAATATTAAGTTGCTAAAGAACGTGATGGAGCCTGACCCCCATGCCCACCCATGGGCCAACCCTTCTCCTGCCCTGATCCTTGGGGAAATTGTGCTACTTTTGTAAATTTTATGAACTCTCACCCAGATTTTAATGCTATAGAGCCTAGAGCTCGGTTATACCTCTGCCCACCCTTACGCCCCATAGATACACTCCCCAAGGGGAAGAATTCATTTGGTCACTTTTTAGCCTTTCTGGCCCTTAAATTCTACTTTCAGTCAATTTTGGGGGGAAATCAATAACCACCACCAAAACCTGGGTACCAAATCTGTTTTCTCCACTGCGAGACCTAGTGTTTCCCAAAACTGAGGCCTCCATGTGCTGTGGCCATGAGGCCAAATTAATCCACATTTTTAGAGGTCTGTTTCTTCAGAGGATTGTTTCTTTAACTGCTGGAGGGAATATCAGAGAAGGTGAGAAAGTCTCACTGCCATCTGCTCTCTGACAAAAGACTGAGGGCAGCTGGGGCTTCCATGAGCCCCCTGTGGCCAGCCCTCAGCTAAGCCTTTTCTAAACCTCCGCCTGGAGTTGGGTGAGGGACAGTTCACCATAATGTGGTTGAGAGCCACGTTCATCTGTGGAGCCTAAGAGCACGTTACGTATGAGATAACTGAGAGTTGAGAGTCTACACCGGTGCTTCTGGGGTTCTAGTGTGCTGCGGAATCACCGGGAGAGCTCCTGAAAGCAGAGCATGCTGGTCTCACCCCAGAGCTTCAGATTCAGTAGCTGGGATGGGGCCTGAGAACATGCATCTCTAACAAGTCCCTAGGAAATGCTGAGGATGCCGCTTGGGAGCAGATTCTGAGAACCACTGATTTACCCAAACAAGGGGGGTTTCCAGCTTCTCTCTAGCAAAACCCAGAGTCACCGGTTCTTTGTCATCCTTAATCCTTCTTTGGAGCAGAGCCGCTGGGTGGATAGTGCTGCCATTAGGAGGTCAGGCTTGGGGGTCAGACTGGCTGGATTTGAACCTTGGCCTCATTTTATCAGCTGTGTGATCCTGGCCAAAGTACTTAGCCTCTGTGGCCCAGATTCCTCACAATAATAAATACTCACATTTTCTGAGAGTTGGCACAGTTCTAATGTATTTATTATTTGTTTGTTAAATTCTTCCAAGACTATGAGGTAGGTGCCATTATATCCCTAATGAAGACACTGAGGCACAGAGAGAGATAATAATAGCAAACACCTCGTAAGATTATCATTTGTGGGCTTCCCTGGTGGCGCAGTGGTTGAGAATCTGCCTGCCAATTCAGGGGACACGGGTTCGAGCCCTGGTTTGGGAAGATCCCCCATGCCGCGGAGCGACTAGGCCGGTGAGCCACAATTACTGAGCCTGCACGTCTGGAGCCTGTGCTCCGCAACAAGAGAGGCCACGATAGTGAGAGGCCCGCGCACCGCGATGAAGAGTGGCCCCCAACTTGCTGCAACTAGAGAAAGCCCTCGCACAGAAACGAAGACCCAACACAGCCATAAATAAATAAATAAATAAATAAAAAAGATTATTATTTGGATTGAGTGAGATAATCCATGTTAAACTTTCATTTGAAGATCTAAGAATGTTAATTACTTGTAATGTGGAAACAAAGATTTGAAGGTCCTTTTCCTTCTTTTGAGATTTTTAAGGATTTGCCTAAGAGGATGAACCATCCCACTTCCTCCTGGGTCCTAAGGAGAAGACCTACAAATCACGTGCACATCTCCTCCCGTGTTTAGGTCCTCCCACAGGAGATCGGGCTCCCCTCTTGCAGACCTTCTGTCTCCGGAGAGCGGTCACAGTTCTGAGGGCCCCAGGGCAGGCGCGGTGGGGAGGTGGGCATGGGGAGGGCTGCAAGAGGATGTGTGCAGGAAAGCAGTCGGGTGTGTGCGCCTGATTAAGCAGGGAGTCATGTATGCGACCTGACGGGGCAGCTCTGAGAATGCAGACTGTTTTCAAGCTCACCAGACCAAAAGAGGAGAGAAAGAGAGAGGAGAAAGAGCTCCCCAAACCCTGAGCTGCGCCAGCGCATTCCAGCATGACAGACACTTGCTAGTGGCCTTTGTTTTTCTACCAGAGCTGGAGGGGCGGGGTTAGAGACTGGGCCTTTGCTTTTCCTGACCTCCACACATTTTAAGCTGTCCTTTCACAGATCAGGACAGAGGGCTTTTGTTAAACCTAGGCTGAATATGAATATGAATTGGTATCAATCACCATCACTAAACTGAGTGAAAAGCGGATGATTAAACCTTCAGAACTTTCCAGCTATAAGAAACTATTCTGAGATACAAGGATTCATCATTCAGTTCTCACCTATGCTCTCTCTCACCTCCCAGTGGCTCCACTGGCTCCTGAACTTCCTCTCTGTGCGCACACCCGGCCCTGTCTTTGGGTCACCTAGCGCCTACTCAACAGGGGGGACGTGACTCCCCTCGACGGTTCCTAGACTCCCTTGCCCAGCCCCTCTGCTCACCAAGGCTGGATTAGGTGCCCATCTCAGTGCCCTCCTGGCCCCGGTTCTCATCGCGGTTCTCTGTACCGCGCGGCTTGCTAGCTTGTCTGCTTCCCTCTCTCAACGTGAAGGCACAAGCATCTCGTTCATCCCTGATCTCCCAGTGCCAAGCACAGCACCAGGCTGATGGAGGGTAATCACTGAATATTCACTGAGTGGTGTTTTGGGCATGCCCACCCTATTCTCGCCAGGCTCAGTGCCTGCTGTGGGCCCTCCACAAGGGGAAGGCCTGATTCCTACCCTCAAAGAGAACAATAAAAGGCAGGAAACACTTGCTGAGTCGTTCAGCTTGGTTAGTGGTAAACACTGGGGTGAGAACACATTTGAACTGCTCCAGCTTAAAGCCGGGCTGAACTGACTGAGCTGGGCAAAGAGAGATGCTGCCAGCGTGTGAACCGGGCCAGAGCAGACAGATGAACGAGACGTGTGCCTGCACTGAGACGAAAGAACACGGGCTTAAACAGAAGCACCCACTGTCCAGTTTCATGCCTTTCTAGATACCTAGTTCCTCCTGTGGTTACAGGGCTGATAAGGTAAGCCAAGGCTCTGGAAGACCAGCTTTCCGGAGAGGCTTTACCATGCTGTTGAGGGGCTCAGGAGTGCCACAGGTGGGCTAAGGGAGACATTATAGGATTTGCCATCTCATAGGGGTGAACATTATTCTGGCCTGAATCTGAGCCTTAAAGATATCCCTCTGGCAGACAAATCTCTCTGTGACTACTCCTCAAACCTCATAATTGCAGACCTTCTCTTCTACTCCAGTCAGTAGGTCCCCAATGTGTACCCTTGGCCATAAGGGAAACCAGGATGAAAAGGTATTTGGGTAGGTGGGGGTGTACCTCTTTTGCAACTGGACAGATACCTCGAAGGTCATTTCTTAATAGGTCAGTGGGGTCCTTTTTCTGTAGGAGAGAGGAAATGAGGAAAATATTCAGGTCTGGGAAGGCATATAATCTGTGAGGGGTTCCTATGTGTGCACCTGCTACAGAAAGACTCCATGGGCTGAATGCTGCCCCAGTGACTCGTTACTCTCTGGCCAAGTCTAATTGGTCTTGTATTCTTACTTCATTGCTTTTGTGTGCATATAGCCTTCTCAGGATGAATATATGCTCTTGGAGGGCAGGGTACATATCCTGGTGCTTCCTTTGTATTTTAGCACAGTTCTGGGGACTTGGGATGGAGCGGGGAGGAGAGACAATACTTGTTGAAATGATAATAAAAATCAAGAAAGGCACTGGGTACAAAGCTCCAGGTCTATCCATTGTCTTTCCAATCCAAGAACAGTGCCCTTAAATTTAGTCCCCTGATTGTATTGGCTTTATAAACTTCTGGATGAAATCCTGTGCAAAACTTCTGTGTTGTGGAAACGGGCATTCCCCTGCCCCCAAATGCTTTGCAATCTATTACAGAAGCTCATGAAACTTTTCTGAGGCTGCTAGGAAATGTCCACTGTCAAAGGGAGCCTCTCTTTCCCTCTCCTCAGGCTGCAAAGGTAAGGCCAGAGCTACCTCTTTATTGTGGAGTAAAATTTGGCTCTACCAATCCTTACCCTTCAGTGAGCAGTGGAGGCCAGATTCAACAAGACAGCATGAGGGAAACTCATCCCTGGACCAATTTCTCTTTTTTTCCCGTAAATACTAAAATTAGTTTTCTTTTCCTCCAGTCTTTCTAGCTGAGAGATCTGATGTAGCAAAGTGGATGACCTTTCTGTCCTTCAAGAAGAAATGACTAAAAGAAAGTAGAATGATTGTCTTCATATATTTGACTTTTTTATTTTTGATGCTAAAGAGGGGTTGGCGGGTTCTGTACGACTCACTATGAGGGATGGGTAGAAAAGTAGAAGCCACACAAAGAGTAATTTCGGCTCAGCAGGAGAAACAACTGTCTGCCAATTCCAACCATCTGAAATGGAATGATCTGTCTGCTTTGTGTTGTAATGGGTTTCATCACACTAAAGGTATTTTCAAAATACCTAGCTTCCTTTTTTTGAATAGGCAACCAATGCAACAGGATGAAATTTTAAAGGAACAAAAAAATATATTATGAAAAGTTAGTCCCCTTCCCACCCCTGTTTCTCAGACATTCGTTTTTCTTCTGAAGAGGCAACCTCTGTCATCTGGTGTTTAATCAAAGGCCAGACAACTCTGTGAGGAACACTGTAAATGGGCTGTGGCTTCTGGCATTGGGCAAGATGACCTCTGACGACCTTCCATCTCTTAGATTTGCTGGTCATAATACATAAGGTTCTTTAGAAAATTGAATTTGAATTTGTAAAATACAAATTCACTGCTCAAGGACAGGGCTGAGGACTTGTGACTTGACAGTGGAAGTATTAGATGAGCTCTGAGCCCCCCTTACAGCAACAGGCAGGTTCCAATATGTGACAAAAGAACTCTCTGAGGGAAATGGAATATAGACCCCTGTGCAAAGCTTGTAGGAACCTTTTTGTCAAATGTAGCTCCCCCCACCACCACCATTTTGAAACTGAAGATTGGAACAGGACTGCAGGCTGGTGGGGAGGAGGCCAAGAATTAGAGGAAGGGGTTTGAGGGGGAGGGTGGAGACAGGCTTCGGATAGAGTGGAATGCAATGGTCATGGTGCTGTCAGGAAACGCTGGGAGTTCTAACACTGCCGACCCTGGGCAGTGACCTTTCCTGCCCATTGGAAAAGCCCAAGTGCTCCTCTTGGCCTTTATTCCCGGCCATCTCCTGCTTTCTCCAGGTTTCTCAGACTCTTGTAAAGTCTGTTGTTGGAGTATTTAGACGGCATGGTTTCATTCCCTGACATATAGGGTGGCACATGACTGCATACATGGAATCTCTTTTCATGTATCTTGGAAAATTCAAAGGTACTTTTGACCTTGAAGGTAAGCTCAAACCGCTGATCCTGACAGATGAGTTCAACTGCAGTTTCAAGGGCTTCCAGACCTGACAAATCCAGGCAGCATCTGTCCTATTTCAGGAGCTTGGCTATTTCCCCAGAATAAATGGAGGGAAGTGAAAAAAGGTGGGGCTTTCAAGCAGGACTCCAGACTGATCTTTAATTACAGGAGGTATAAGAGGCCATCTTACGCATCCCTGGTTCAGCTTCTTAGAGGGGGAACAAACAATAAAACCATTTCATTCCTGACATTGTTACAATGGTCATTATTCATTTTAAAGGTTAAGAAGTCAGTGTTTATCAAATTAAATTTTTGAAAAGATGTATGTTTTCTAGACATAATTTTGTGTCAGCAATAACAAAGCACATGGCAAGCAAAATAAAAAAGTCATTAAGGATTTTCTTATCCAAGACAAACTTGCAGGGCATGTCAAGGGACAGATTATTACCTGGCTCTGTGCTTGGAGGTAGGTTTAGCATCACTTTCACAAGCATCTCTTCACAGTAAGCGTTTATCAAGACTTCTCTCAGGGGACTTCCCGGTGGCGCAGTGGTTAAGAATCCGTCTGCCAATGCAGGGGACATGGGTTCGAGCCCTGGTCCGGGAAGATCCCACATGCTGTGGAGCAGCTAAGCCCGTGCCCCACAACTACTGAGCCTGAGCTCTAGAGCCCACGAGCCACAGCTACTGAGCCCGCATGCCTAGAGCCTGTGCTCCACAACAAGAGAAGCCACCACAGTGAGAAGCCCGCGCACCGCAACAAAGAGTAGCCCCCACTGGCCGCAACTAGAGAAAGCCCGCACACAGCTACGAAGACCCAATGCAGCCAATAAATAAATAAATAAATAAATAAAAAAGACTTTGCTCAGGGACCTTGGCCATGGGAACCTCTGGGGCTGCAGTGTGGGGCTCCCACAAGGCACTTGGGGCAGCGTTGTGCCATGGAAACATCACTTCTACTGATGACAACAATAATAACAAGGACGGAAGTAATGTTCACAAGAGCTAACCTATTTAAGTGTCTACCACCGAAATATTTGCTGGGGATTTGGCACGTATGTCCTCATTTTCACCTCACGACACTCATAAAATAGGGACTTGTAGTGACCTGGTTTTGCGTATGGGGAAGCTGAGGCTTAAAGAGGTCAAGTCACTTTCCCAAGGTCACACCGCCAGCAAGTGAAGGGGTCAAGGCACAAACCCAGACCACTTGACTTCTCAGATTCTGTGTTATCTCTTAGGCTAAACCGAGTGGAGCCGACCCAAACACACAGGGTAATTCCAAAGAATGATCTTAGGAAAGGAGGAGGAGAACAATAGCAGAGTGAATGTCAGAAAGACCAAGAGTAGGATCAAGGGACAAGTAAAAAGTAGATTGCGGTGAGTGATGTTTAACTGAATCTGTGAATAGGAGAGCAGGCTGGGGCTGTCTTTTACATAATGCCCGTTTAGGTGGTGGGGGAAGTGTGTGTTTTGAAAGAGCCCTGCCGGCCTGGCTCTCACCTTCCCGGGCTCTACTCAAGGCTCCCACCTCCCGGACAGGGCAGAACTGGGGAGGAGGGACGTGTGCTTCATGTGGGAGCTGGTCCCAGCTACTTTCCTGAGATCCATAACCAGAACCCCCGTGTCAGGCTACGGATCTGTCCAGAGCGTAGAGTGGAGAGGATGAATTGGCTGAAAGAAGTCATACTGGCTACATACACGTGTTTCTGAGAAACACCTGTCACCAAGCACTCATCCTAAGCACTCATGAGCTGGAAACCCTGTTAATTCAGCAGCATGACAAATGGAGAAACTTTGAACAAAAACTATATGAATGATGTAAACTGTGAGAGAATGGAAATAATGATCTATTTATCGTGATGAAGAATGCTTATTGCCAATCACACACAAAAAATATTCCTGGTTTCGATAATTAGAAATAACCCTCTTTGGTCTAATCCCCACATTACAAAGACATCTTACATTGGTAACTGTGATTTGAGTACACTCAGACCTGGATTAGTGTTTTTTAATTGTTCACACAAACCTCAGCTCTATTAAAGAGGGTTTGGGAATTCCGAGGGTTTTTTTTGTCCTTTGCTTAGAGGAAGAGGCATGCAGAATGCAGAGGCGTGTTTGACATGCACTTCTTCAATGTTTCACACTAAGCTAAAGACAGAAAATTATTCTGGTCCTTGGCAGTCCCCCCAGGACACGACTGATGTGCTTTTCTACGTGGGAGGCCTCATCATGCTGCAGAATTTCTGTTCCCAAGCTACCTCTGGCTTTATCTAGACCCCCCTTTTCCTTCTGAAGGCTAAATATACTGAAAACATTCGGTACTGCTCTGCCTTTGTATACATGGGGAGCCAAGAATGTACTGCCACAAGCATGGGTGTGCTGGATTGACTCCTGCCCATCACGAGAGCCAATTGTTAAATTTCTAGAAACTTTGTGAGCTTGTTGTTAAGCCATGGGTAACTTGAAAGTGGCCTGGCTGGGAGTATTTACACCACAGTAATTGGCAAATGCTATAAATCAGGGCTTTTCTTTCTTTGAGAACTAAAAATAAGAGACCACTATCCCTTCACCAAACATGCTATGCATTCACAATTTTTTTCAGCAAAATTTGTTGCACATCTGCTAAATGACAGACCTTATACTAGAATTACTAGAATAAGAGCCATAATGATAGGTGATATATGATCTCTGGGCCAGAAGAGACTTCATTAACTTGGAGAAGCTCCCCGACTATTTTCCTGTCTACTTCAGAGACAGGTGAAAAGCTTTGGATCTATTCACACTTGAGATTGAAATAGTCTGAAGTCTCTTCCACTTTTCATGATCAAATATCCCAAGAAAGAGATTTCAGAAGCTTGTAACCAATTCTTCTCAAAATAAAATCTTTACTAAATGGCAGAAAAATCAAACCCCTGATTCTTTAGAAATATTTTTCTTCCTCTTTCTCTTCTAACCCTTACGCTGGATCCTTGGGGGTTTTTTCATGCCAAAGAAATGAATATAGAAGGGTAATTCCCTGGGATAACTTGGGGTATTTGCTTTTGCTAATGCTTTCCAGACTGCTGGGAATAGGTTCATAGGGATTCCATAAATTCTATTTATCATTTATTTATTTTAAAATCTTGTTCAAATACGTAATTTTCTCATTAGCCTGTCCCCTGCTCTGGTTTTAATTCTGTAGCTCTGTGTCCAGAATTTAAAATGCCAAAGGGAAAAAGAAACTGACTTGCGTTATGTGACCCCCAGTACCACCTAGTTCTGCCACTTCACTGCTGCATGACCTTGAGCTATCACTTTCCTAATCAATGTGTAACAGAATGGTGTTTCCACCCACAGGAGCCTTTAAAGGATTAACTGTGGCCCTCTAGGATTCTTAGAAAAGGGAAAAGCAGTTGATTAGTATTTATCCAGTGCTGGTAGTCCAAAAGACAAGCTCTGCATTGTCTAGATTATGGAAAGCCTTGGTTCCCTTACCTCTAAGAACCATAATCAGCTTAGAAGAATCTGAAACCGTGGCTGCTCGGATTTTCCATTGAGGATCAAGAAAATAAAGTGAAATGCCTTGTGGAGTTATCTTCACTGAGGGACCACGAAACCACCACAGAAAGGTAGAAACAGAGTGCAGTCAGCATGGAATTCTCTTTGCTTTCCTTTCAATTTGTAACCCCCCTAATTCCCGTGCACAGCCCGTTGTGGTTGCACAACAGGAAATAAAGCAGGATCAGGTAGTCCTCAAAGGCACGGGTCATCAGAGAATGTAACTCCTGGCATTCTCTTCAGGGCAACTTGAGAACAGAAGACAGTAAAGGAGCAAATCCCAGGCCTGCAAATGTGAGGGTGAAGGAGTGGGTTGAGACGTGAGGGAATTACAGATTTTCTCTATTTCTCTTTCTTGTGGGCTTCAGTTCTTTACCTTTGCTGATTTTTCTAGAAGATTTCATTTGTAAGCCTCCTCTATTCTTAAGAGACCAAGCATTTTTTGGAACACCTGCTCTGTGATACATGCTGAGGATACATTGGACAACAAGATGTCATTTCTTTCCACAAAGGAGCACATGGGAGAGAAAGAGAAGGAAAGATGTGAGCAGAGTATGTTAGGGAATGCAAAGCAGTAGAACAAGGGGATGGAAGAGCTTGTGGGAGGGGTCCTTAAGCCAAACTAGGTATGTTAGAGGGAGCTTCCTGGAAGAGGAGATATCCAGGCTAGTTTAAGGACAAATAGCTATTAGCCAGGTGAGCAGTAGGGAGATGGTGTTTCAAGCAGAAGAAAGAGAACATGTGTAGAGACATAAGAGGACAAGGCACATCACAGAACTCGAATCCTAAGAACAGAGCTTAGGATTTGATCAGAGAGGAGAGGCAGGGGATGAGTAGGTAGAGGCCAGCACTGGAATAATCTGTTGGCCATGCTCAAGAACTTGCAGTTTAGGGGGAAAACAAGAAACCATTGAAGTATTTTAAGCAGGAGAATAGCCTTATTAAAATTGTGGCTTAGAAAGCATTTAAAAATAATATCAAAATAGTAAGATTCGTTGATATTTATTGAGCACTTATTATGTGCCAGGCATATTTTGAGCACTTTTCTTGATATAATACATTTCAGTCTCACAACAGTCTTGCCCAAAGCCACATGGCAGCAAGAAAGTGTAGTGTCAGGACACAGACCCAGACAGGCTGCCACCAGCGGCCCTGCTCTCAGCCACTAAAATATAAACACCTTACGTTGTTGTTCTTCATTAACAAATGTCAATTCTTATTGCTTATCTTTTCCTTGTTGTTTTTCAATTTTAAGTCAGTTTACTTCAGCAATTCTCATGCACAAAGAAGAGGTCTAACTGTGAAAAACTCCAGATTTCAATTATCTAAGGTCTAGGGGGGTAACAAATTGAAAGGAAACCAAAGAGAATTCCATGCTGACTAGACTCTGTTTCTACGTTTCTGTGGTGGTTTCGTGGTCCCTCAATGAAGATAACTCCGCAAGGCATTTCACTTTATTTCAATCTTGAGTTTTGCTGGGAATCCACAGGCATTCCTATCCTCAGCTCAGTTTCTGGATCTCAGAATGAGTTGCTCCTCCTTTAGAGGATTATGAGAGAGAAAACTAATTTCCTCTATTTCACTCGGAACCAGTTTTTGGGAATCAAATTCCTAGTTAACATGGAGCACGATTAAGAAAAATCAATCAGAGTTAAATGAGTGATAATTAAAAAATTTAAAAAGGATGACTTTCACTTCTAGAGAGCAAGTTTGGTGCTTTTAGGAAGCCCCAGATTCTGCATAGCTCCTGAGGTACGCTTGCAAATATCAAATATTACTTTTAATCAATCCATCAACCAAAACTTACTGAGTACCAGCTCAGGGCCAGGCACCATGCTGGCTAGATACAGGGAAATGGTTAAGTCATGGTTTCTTCCTTCAAGCCTAAAGGAGGAACTCAGAGTCAGTCACTGAAATTCTTACAATACGGATATTTATCAGCTTCATCTCCCTGAACACCTCCATCTCCTCTGTGATGCTTGCCACATGTGTCTCTTAACTTGAAAGAAATCTTAACACACTTCTTCCCCTGAAATGCTCCAGTTCTGGACAGTCACTCTAGTTCAGGGAAAAGAGAGATGCTTCCTGACTTGGGCTGACTGGCTGAGTCAGTTGTCACCAATGCATTACTTCCTCCTACTTTCCCATTTGACTGACAAATGAGCAGGCATCCTCTAGCCCGTGCTGTTCTTATAGGCCTATTTGGGAGTTAGTGGGCTGCGGCCATTGTCTAAAGGGAAAAGTGAAGAATTTTGATTTCAAGTCATTTAGGAAAGAATTACTATTACTTTAAGCATTGAAAACAGAAATATTTCTAAAAGATACATCAGCCCTTTGGAGAATCTCTGAAAAGCCCAGCTATGTGACCAGAAGCCAACTCCATCCCTTCCGCAAACCTACAGCGTCCTCCTT
The DNA here is from genome assembly GCF_028564815.1 of Eubalaena glacialis. Taxonomy (NCBI): domain Eukaryota; kingdom Metazoa; phylum Chordata; class Mammalia; order Artiodactyla; family Balaenidae; genus Eubalaena; species Eubalaena glacialis. The sequence continues at coordinate 60,964,111 of NC_083718.1, forward strand.
GGGAAGGTGTGACTTATAAGGGCCTAAATGCAATGCTTGAGGATCAGTTGTCATGGAAACAAAGCTAGGACATAAATAGCTCATTCAGTCTCATACCCCCTTTCCAACCAGGCACTGCTGAGGGGGCGGGGGGGGGGGGGGAGAGTGGGAGGGGGGAGGAGCTGAGGAGACACAGCCACAGAGTAGAAGGGACAGTCTGTGATCAGAGATTCCCAGATCAGAAAGCTTTACCCTCTTAATATTTTCCAGGAGAGCCTAACTTTCTCATTCCTCAATGGAGGAAGACATGCAGAGCTATGAGGAAGTGAAGTTTGGGGTTAATTTGACATTAACCCCATTAACAACACTCTTCTCCTGTTTTCTCTCTTTCTTTCTCTCCATCTACTCTACTTGATCATGCTCACCCCCAAGAGTGTCATAGTGACCTCTTTTGCAGGTTCCCAAGTGTTGACAAACCAGTTCCTTAACCATCACCTTTACCTCCACGGTCATCACTAGCTCCAAGGGACAGATCAAACTTCTGAGCTGGAGACACAAGGATGCACCTTTTACAAAGAAATTGGAGGCTGCCTTCTCAGAGAGAGATGCCAAACTCAGCTGCTCCCAAACACAGCACCACGTCAGACTGCCCGGTGATATCGTTGCCAGCATTTTTGTGTGATTCAGTAGTTGATGACACCTTGGTTTTACAGGTATAAAGCCTCAGTCACCTTTGACCAGTGTCCAGCACGGTGCCAGACCATAATGAGTGTATGTGGTATTGCCTGCTCAGCCCCACCCACTTCCTTTAGAAACTGTCTCTCTCTCCCCACCACTTTATCTTTATGGACTTCTAATCTAATCCCATTGCAATGGTCATAATTGATTGCTTGATTTGATAGCGTGCTTTTTCAAGTTGGGCTAGGTGCCTTCTTTTAGATTTTTCATCTTGGAACCACAGTGGCCAAAAGCTATAAGGCATAAATCTTAGAAGATGCCTGTTGTCAGGTTTTCCGCCACTGGGAAACAGGCAGTCCGCAGCAGGGGAAGGAAAAAGCTAACACCAGGAAGAAGGGAAAAGGTAGAGAAAGAATCCACACCATATTAAGTTCCTGGCTCCAATGGTTCCTAGGGTCTGCTACATCCCTGCCCTTTTCGTGGGTTTATGGCTCTGGGAGAAAACCCAGTATCTTTCAAGCGTACGTCCTTTTTTTTTTTTTCTTTTTCTTTAAATTGTATGAATTGAGTTTCTGTCACTTGCAGCCAAAGGATCCTGACTCTTCTCTGGCACTTAGAGGCACTTTGTAAGTGTTTGCTGGATTACAAATGAGTAGTTTCTCAGTATCCAAATTCAGTGTATATGAGGCTGGAAGATGTTGGAAAGGCTGCTTGGTTTATCCCTCATTCTGGGGGCACTCCAGTCAAGGAGAAAGTGCTCCTATTTTTAAAGCCCTCCTGGAAGAAGATTTTATAACCTCCCCAGGTTACTTAACAAAGGAGATGAGAGGAACATGGACAATCATGACATCTTGAATTTCTCCTTCTTCCTTAAAATTCCCCTGCATTCCATTCTCAGTCTTAATGATTTTCCACTTCTTATTCTAAAAATGTTATTTTAAATCTTTAAATCTTTCATCTCTTTCAATCTTCATGTCATATAAAATCTATTTGTATTTCCCAATATTTTTTTTGGTTAATAAGATTATATGTTGTTCCCTGATTACTCTTCCTGGTAATTATAGCAGCTCACCATTAAGGGGTATACGATACACATTCTTGTATCCAGCAAATATTTCCTGAGAGCCTTGTATGTGGCAGGCACTATGCTAAGAGCTGTGATACAGAAACATTATAGCTAGTTCCTCATAGAACATGAATCACTTAAAACCTAGTCTAAACCTGATATGGAATTTTATCTGTCTGACTGAAGTAATCACAGCTTCTGTCCTTATTTTCTTCATTGATTCATTCACTGTTCAGTCATTCAACAAATATTTCTGAGTTTCTATTTTAGGGGTATTGTTCTGGCTCTGGGTTTATGGAGTTGGTTGAACCAGGTCTCTACATTCTAGTGGGAGAAGAGAGAAAAAAAGCAAGTTAACAATTAACTAATCATTTCAGACAGTATCAGATAGTGATAACTGCCATGATTAAAAGAGGCAGAATAAAGTATTAAGCGTCCTGGATTGTAGGTAGGCTATTGTAGATGAGATAATCAAAGGGGTTTTCTCTGAAAAGGTGGCATTTAAACAGAGTTTATGAAAAAGGTTGAGCCATGCAAAAATCTGATCTACATAGCAGCCCTGCCAGATGGCCTGAGGAACTGCACTAGATGGTCTCTGGAATTCCTTCTGGTTAAAAAAAAAAAAGCCCAGAATTTTACCCTTCCTACCTAGTTCCTGTTTTACAACAGTTTTTATGTTTCCTCTCAAAACCTTTACCAGCATCTGTAACTTCCAGATGTGGAGCCCAGAATTAGTCTCTAGTGAGGTTCTGTCAACATTACGACTCATGGCTCCAGCAACTTATGTTCATGTCTGTAAATGCCAACATGATACTTAATAAAAGCTACCATCTAGCCCCCCCTCATTCCAGAAAGAGCCTAAGATGCCAGACACGGACAAGTTATGATCTTTCAGAGAAAAAGAAGTAGCTTTGAGGAGCACTAAATGAGCGCCCCAGTGCCACGGTTATATATAAACCTTGGTTTCTCCATCTGTAATTTTGGAGTGGTCGCAATAGACGAAATATTACCTTCATAATTTAAACTCACAGGAAAGAGACTATAGTCCAAATCCTTACACAAGGAAGTCTACCAGATGCTCAGTGTCCTTTGGTTTCAGTAGAATGTACTGACTTTGATTACTGCTAGAGTTGGTGGACCATCATATGGGCATTGAGAACCTTGGTTGTGAGGATTTACTTTTTCTTCTGCTGGTCACTGTGACACGACTACAAATTAAATTCTGAGGTTGAGACTATTTGGGTCACACTAGCAGTGTGAACTTAGACCACTTGTATGAGTGCCAGCTTGTAGTTTCATTTCTCAGATGAGATGTTATTCACCCTCTCTCCATCGGTGCCGAGACCGAGGCACACAAGATTTTTTGCTGTCTCTCTCTGTGTGGTGAGTTTATTTCTTGTTTACTTCTGTATGGAAAGTGTGGCCCTTTGGTGTCTCAGCTTTATGTAGGGGGGTCTCCCATTAGATTCTTCATCTTGGGCATTAAAAAAAAAATTATGTATTTATTTGGCTGCATTGTGTCTTAGTTGCATCACGCGGACTCAGTAGTTGCGGCACACGGGCTTAGTTGCCCCACGGCATGTGGGATCCTAGTTCCCCGACCAGGGATGGAACCTGCATCCCCTGCATTGGAAGGCAGATTCTTAACCACTGGACCACGAGGGAAGTCCCTTCTTTATTGGTATATAAAATAATGGTGCATCTTTTTATTGATGGCATCTTAGGGTAACATACAGTGATCAATTAGAAAGTCTAGCACTTTGGAAATGGAATGTGAGATGGTATGTGGAATGAGGGTGCCACAGCAGGGGAGAAAGCCACTGAAAAGGGATGCAGGAACAAATGAAAATACTACTTCATTTTCTTTTTTTTTTTTAAACATCTTTATTGAAGTATAATTGCTTTACAATGGTGTGTTAGTTTCTGCTTTATAACAAAGTGAATCAGTTATACATATACATATGTTCCCATATCTCTTCCCTCTTGCATCTCCCTCCCTCCCACCCTCCCCATCCCACCCCTCTATGTGGTCACAAAGCACCGAGCTGATCTCCCTGTGCTATGCGGCTGCTTCCCACTAGCTATCTATTGTACATTTGGTAGTGTATATATGTCCATGAGACTCTCTCACCCTGTCACATCTCACCCTTCCCCCTCCCCATATCCTCAAGTCCATTCTCTAGTAGGTCTGTGTCTTTATTTCCGTCTTGCCACTAGGTTCTTCATGGCCTTTTTTTTTTTTTCCTTAGATTCCATAAATATGTGTTAGCATACTGTATTTTACTTCATTTTCTACAGTCAGTCAGAAAAGAATAAGAATCTGACTTGACTGATACAGTACCATTATTATAACTATTGACTGTGGGAACATTGGTAGACTGAATGCCTGGGGAAGAGATATGATACTAGTGAGACCTTGTACTTTAGGATAGATGTCAAAGGCCCAAGCATAGCTAGGAGAGTGGCTCCAAGAGTTTACAAAGTGTAACTACAGTTCAATATGTGTAGGTCCAAGTTCTTTCCCTGGGAGGGAGGGGGCCCGGGGGGCCCTTGCCCAACATTTCTTTATTCTTTATCTCCCCTACTAAATGTAAATTTCACTAAGGGCAGGAACTTTGGCTTCCTTCTTCAGCAATGTCTTCCAGTGCCTAGCATAGCACTTGACTCTTACCAGGGGCTTAACAAATATATCTGCAATGAATAAATAGGGGATGGGTCACTATTGGCACTGCCAGGGGTGTTCTCGGGGCTCAGGCCTGAGTTTGCAGCGCTGAGGAGGTCCAGTTACCAGGCCCAGAGCAAACAGTCTGAGGTTCAGAGATACTAGAGGTGGGAGCAAAGTCGGGAAGCCAGATGGGTCAGCGAGGAGGGGAGATGACATCATCTCCAGTGAAGAGGACTGGAAGCAGGCAGAGGGCCGGATGCTGAAGGAGGGCCCTGAGCTGGGGAGCAGGTTCCTCTTCATTTCTCTTTGCAGTCCTGAGCTTCTGGTGTGGGTGTGCTGAGGGCAGGGAGGAGAGCCTGCCTGGAGTGAGCCCAGAGGGTTCAGATAACACTAAGAGATGCATTTTGAAAAATGCTATCAGTGAGATCCCTAAACCATAACAATATTTTACAAAATTTCTTATCTTCAGAGCAACTCATAGAAACAAAGCAGTAGAGTGTTTTGTAACTCTCATCCTCGTCACCAAACTCCTTTGTTCTTTGACTCACTGCAATCCAGTTGAACAGGTAATACATGAACTACGGTTATCCCCAATATCTTAATTATGGAATCTGGTGATTTCTTTTCATTCCTTTCCTGCTTGACTTCCCTGTGGCATTTGCAACCATTGATAACCTTCTGCTTCCTAAAATTTTCTGCCCTTGGTTTCTGGGACACCTACTCCCAGTTTCTTCTCAATTTAACTTTCTTCTTTCTCATTCTTGTCATTTATTTATTAATATTCTCCAGGCCTGCCTGCTTGGAATCCCTCTCTTTTCACACTATACACCACACCACCATCTCCTTGAATTATCTCATTGGTACCCGTAGCTTCAAATACCACCTTTAGACTGATGACTCCTAGACATGACCCCCCAGTCCAGATCTCTCTTCCTAGGGCCAGACCATATATTCAGCTAGAAACTACCAAGATTTACCAACCTTGCCGGATTATTGCAAAAGCCTCTAACTGATCTCTTTCCAACTGGCGTTTCCTCCTTCCACTCAGCTGCCATTGTTTGTTCTTTCTCAGACCCAGTTCTGACAATGCTTTTCTCCAGCTTATTCAGTTAAGTAGTACACAGCCAAATAATCCAAATAATGTCATAACCGGTATTTTGCACATGACTTTATGATCACACTTATCATACGGTGTTGTAATGCTTTGTTTCCACGTTGTCTTTCTCATTGGACTGTGAGTTTCTACAGAAAAGTATTATGTTGGAATCTTTTTTGTAAGGCTTCCATAGAGTACACAATAGGAACTCAAGTACTGAATGAATGAATGAGAGCAAATGTTGGATTGGGCTGAGGTACCTTCTTGTTAAACATTATTAACTCCTTTTAAAACCAACACTGTGGGACTTCCCTGGTGGTGCAGTGGTTAGGAATCTGCCTACCAACACGGGACACGAGTTCGATCCCTGGTCTGGGAAGATCCCACATGCCATGGAGCAACTAAGCCCATGCGCCACAACTACTGAGCCTATGTGCCACAACTACTGAAGCCTACACGCCCTAGAGCCCGTGCTCCGCAACAAGAGAAGCCACCGCAATGAGAAGCCCATGCACCGCAACAAAGAGTAGCCTCCGCTTACGAAACTAGAGAAAGCCCACGCACAGCAACAAAGACCCAAAGCAGCCAAAAAAAAACCCAACACTGCCACATTTCTAATTAATTTATCAATTCCTTAATACATCACCCCTGTTGACTCTTGTGTAATATTCTACAAGAAAAAAAAAAAACTTCTAAGCACAGAATTAACCCTAAAATAAGAGCCCTCCAAACACAATTTCAGATCCATCAGGTAATACTGCATTTAAAGTGAATTAATAATTTATATTTACTGAGAGCTAGGTGCTAAGGTGCTGTACATAATTACTTCCTTTAAATGTATGGCAACCCTATAAGGTATATTACTATCTTGGTGTTACAGATGAGGAAACTCAGCCAGCGTGAGTACAGAGCCCAAGCGTATAACCACTATAGTTCCTCACCCCCTTAGAGGCTGTCCTTTTGCACTAGATCCAATATCGAGTGCTCTTTAAAATTAGCTTATGGACAATTCTCCTAGGAAACTCTCTCTTCCCTTCCCCACCCCTCCTACTACCCTGTGCATACCTCTATCACAGCACTTCTAACATTTCATTGTGATTATCTATCAACCTACCTCTACCCAATTAGATCACAAACTTCTCAGGAGCAGAAAACAATGATATTCACTGTTGGATCTACAGCACCCAACACAATGCCTATTGCTCAGTAGGTTTTCACAGAATGTTCATTTAATTAAATTAAAGTAAATGACACAGGTCAATGGAACAGAACAGAAAGCCCAGAAAAAAATCCACGCATACATGGTCAATTAATTTACAACAAAGGAGCCAAGAATATACAAGGGGAAAAGGACAGCCTCTTCAAGAAATGGTATTGAGAAAACTGGGCAGCCACATGCAAAAGAATGACACTTGGACCACTATCTTACACCATACCAAACATTAACTAAGACTTGAACATAAGACCTGAAACCATAAAACTCCTAGAAGAAAACATAGGCAGTGAGCTCCTTGACACCTGGCTTGGTGATGATTTTTTGAATCTGATACCAAAAGCAAAAGTAACAAAAGCAAATTAAACAAGTGGGACTATATCAAACTAAAAAGCTTCTGCGCAGCAAAGGAAACCATCAGCAAAATGGAAAGGCAACCTACTGAATGGGAGAAATAATTGCAAATCATATATTCAATAAGGAGCTAATATCCAAAATATGTAAAAAAAAAACAAAAAACTCATACAACTCGAAAAAAAAAAAAATACCCCAACAGCCCAATTAAAAATCTTTGTCCAAGAAGACATTTTTCCTAAGAAGACATACAGATGGCTAACAGGTAGATGAAAAGATGTTCAACATCATTAATCACCAGGGAAATGCAAATCAAAACCACAATGAGATAAACCTCACACCTGTCAGAATGGCTACTGTCAAAAAAACAAGAAATAACAAGTGTTGGCAAGGATGTGAAGAAAAGGAAACTCTTGTGCACTCTTAGTAGAAATGTAAATTGGTGCAAACACTATGAAAAACAGTATGGAGTTTCCTCAAAAAACTGAAAATAGAACTACCATAAGATCCAGTAATTCTACTTCTGGATATTGATCTGAAGAAAATAAAAACACCAACTTGAAAATATATCTGCACAGCCATGTTCATTGCAGCATTATTTACAATAGCCAAGATATGGAAACAACCTAAGTGTCCACCAATGGATGAATGGATAAAGAAATCACATACGCACACACACGAATATTATTCGGCCATAAAAAGAATGAAATCTTGCCAACAACATGGATGGACCACAAGGCAATTATGCTACGTGAAATAAATCAAACAAAGACAAATACCATATGATCTCATTTTTTTATGTGGAATCTGAAAAAACAAAACAAAACTCAAACTCATAGATACAGAGAACAGATTGATGGTTACAAGAGGCAAGGGGTGATGGGGAGTAGAAGAAATAGGTGAATTTTATTTCAGCTTAAATAAATTGGATTTAAAATTTTTTAAATGACCATATCTATGAACTGGTTACAGATTCATTCATTTGGGTTATCTTCATAATCAGTAATGACTGCTAGAATGAACAAAATCAAAAAGAAATGTTTTAAATCAATGGAAAAATTACTCCTGTCCTTTGTGCAGCTATATATGCAGAGAACCCCTCACTTCTTTTTTTTAACATCTTTATTGAAGTATAATTGCTTTACTTTGTTGTGTTAGTTTCTGCTGTATAACAAAGTGAATCAGCTATATGTATACATATATCCCTATATCCCCTCTCTCTTGTGTCTCCCTCCCACCCTCCCTAACCCACCCCTCTAAGTGGACACAAAGCACCGAGCTGATCTCCCTGTGCTATGCAGCTGCTTCCCACTAGCTATCTATTTTACATTTGGTAGTGTATATATGTCAATGCCACTCTCTCACTTTGTCCCAGCTTACCCTTCCCCCTCCCCATGTCCTCAAGTCTATTCTCTACGTCTGCGTCTTTATTCCTGTCCTGCCCCTAGGTTCTTCAGAACCATTTTTTCTTTTTTAAGATTCCATATATATGTGTTAGCATACTGTATTTGTTTTTCTCTTTCTGACTTACTTCACTCTGTATGACAGACTCTAGGTCCATCCACCTCACTACAAAACAACTCAATTTCATTTATTTTTATGGCTGAGTAATATTCCATTGTATATATGTGCCACATCTTCTTTATCTATTCATCTGTCGATGGACACTTAGGTTGCTTCCATGTCCTGGCTATTGTAAACAGAGCTGCAATGAACATTGTGGTACATGACTCTTTTTGAATTATGGTTTTCTCAGGGTATATTCCCAGTAGTGGGATTGCTGGGTCTTTTCTACCTCCATTTCCTCACTCCTTTCTCACTTTTTCCTTTTTCTTTCAATTTAAGGAAAAAAATCTCATTTTACCTTATTTAAAGTCCTTTAAGCAATAAAGTCTTAGTATAATATAAAATGCTCAAAATGTTGCACATTTACCTTTATAGGAGTTTTTATATTTATATATTATAATAATTTATGTATTGTTAGTTTTAAATAATCTAGAAATAGTGCTGGTGAATCTTCATTTCAGTGTGGAACCCACAGACTGAAAGAGTGACCCCAACTGTTCCCTGTTACCAAAGATCATCTGGTCCCCACTGAACTCATGGACTGCACAGATCTAGCCCATCTACCAGATTCTTAAACCTCTTCAGGGAATGAGATTCTAAAATTTAATAGTCCATTGAGTGGAGAAAATTGTCTTTCTTTTCCTAGTGAGAAAAATGATTTTTACATTTCTTATAACTCAAATGTCTCTGCTAAAATAGAAGCAAGCTTATTTTCTTTTGTTTGGTTCTCAGCCAAGTTAGAGAACACAAGTTAGAGAATAAATTTTAATATGCATATTAAAAGAATAATTCCCTTCCAGGAACTTCACAAAGGGCATCAAAGAACAGCATTGTCAATTCCCCCTGGATCCTAGACCAAGAGGTTTAATTACAATAACAAGATTTTAAAGATCAGGTCTGATTATTAGTAAGATTATTTGGCCATACACACATATTCCTTTAATTCCACTTTGGAATGGGTATAAGAAGAAATTATCACTGCACCAAAAAGTAGATAGAATAAAAAAAAAAATTTAATTAATTAAATAAAGCAAATGCAGGGAAGCCCTAGGCTAACTCATTGCCGTTGGGGGCAACAAAGCCTGCCCCCAGAACTGGACTCCTTATTTCTCTTCTACTTTCCAAAGGTTTCTCAATATTGAAACTGATGCCCTCTCTTTTAGCATAAAAATTTCACAACCTCCTCGAAAGTCACTAATATGCAAAAGTTAACTAATAGTTTTTGGCTAGAGTCTAAGTTTCTGAATATCCTCACCAGCTAAAAAGACTTTGTTCAGATTTACTTTCATTTTGTTCTATTTTAACACAATAAGAATATTTTATTTTAAATATGTGTATATGCAAAATATTGAAATATTGCATGCACTTTCTAACTGCACTCCTCCCCCATAGATCATGATATGTTCCTCCTGGGAATCCCTGGGCTTTCTAGTTTTGCTCTGGCCAGACTCCCTTCTATGGGCAGCCCTTCGAACCTTGTTCCACGATGGGGCTTTGCTATAGGTAACCAGACTTCCAAGATGATGAACTCCTGCCCTTGACATTTTCAAGTGCCTCCTTTCCCCTCCACACACACTCCTCCGCCTCCCTCCCCACGGCTGCTGTGCTCCACTTTGGGCTCCAGCTGCCGACTAGAACACCAGGGCTGACTGCTGTAAGACTCGTTCACTGACTTTGCCACACTCTTGGGTCTAGTCTGCCTTCCTACCCTCTACCATCCACCGCCCAAGCCTTGTCTATCCTTGTGGGCGAGTTTCATGCCAGGGCCTGCTTCCCATTCCAAGCACATGACACACGCCGACAACAGGCTGAGAGAACAGAGGTCTCTGCCTGGAGCAAGCACATGGCATTCCCTACCCTGGGAAAACCCAAGATGAGGCTTGGCTTGGCTTGGCTTGGAGCCATTTTTATCCCTCAGAAGGTAGAGGATTCCACAGAGGAATTGCTACTTTGAACTTAATTCTAACAAGGTTGAGGTGATTGATTGCAAGGAAATATTAGATATACTGTGTTGAATAAGAACTGGGCACTGCTTACAATCAAAGAGGCAGAGTAGGGTAGTGGAAAGAGCTCCAACTACATGCTCAGAAAGACCTCAGTTCAATTCCCAGCTTGGTGTGAACTTGGCGAACTTATTTAACATTTGTGAGTTCAATTTCCTCATTCATATAATGGGGATAATAACTCTACCTATTTTGTAGGGTTGCTGTAAAGGTGAAATGTGAATTCACAGTGTCCAGCATGTAGTAGGGAACACAGTAAGTGCTCAGCTGATCATTTATGAGCATACAGTATGACTTTGATAAATGTTAGTTTAAAAAGTCAGCTTTCCAAATGTTAAATGAAAATTTGTTTGCTCCTGCGGTCAGAGACTCTAAATGGAAACCATGAGTGCTATTGCATCAATCCTTGTAGGATTTTTTCTTTTGTGCCATTTGGCTAATTAAATATTTTATTCTTTAAAAATTAGTGGGTCATGGACTTCCCTGGTGGTGCAGTGGTTAAGAATCCGCCTGCAATGCAGGGGACACGGGTTCAATCCCTGGTCCGGGAAGATCCCACGTGCCGCGGAGCAACTAAGCCCGCGCGCCACAACTACTGAGCCTGTGCTCTAGAGCCTGTGCGCCACAACGAAGCCCGTGCGCCTAGAGCCCATGCTCCGCAACAAGATAAGCCACCGCAATGAGAAGCCCACATACTCAACAAAGATCCAATGCAGCCAAAAATAAATAAAAATTAATTAATTAATTTAAAAAAATTAATGGGTCATGATAGTAAAATAAGTTTAAAAGCTGAACAATTTACCAAAAAAAATATAAAAATGACCCTTAAACATATTGCAAACATGTCTGATCTCATAATTTGAGAAATACAAATTTCAATTACACGGAGATATAATTTCTCTAAAATTGATTTAAAAATAAAAACTACTACCACTGTTGTCGAAGCTGAGGGAAACAGGCACTTGCATACATTTCTGGTGATAATATAAATTAGAAAACTCTCATAAAGGGATATTTTGCAATATCTAATAAATATACATATGAGCTTAGCTTAAAAAATATGGAACGCTTCACAAATTTTCATGTCACTCTTGTGCAGGGGCCATGCTAATCTTCTCTGTATCCTTCCAATTTTAGTATACATGCTGCTCTTATTATTGAGACAGATATTTTAATCTTCATTATAGAACACAGGAGACCAAGATTCACAGGGGTTAAGTAACTTGGCCAAAGTTACACAATTATAAAGTATCACAATTCCGAGTTTATCCCTGTGATTCTATCAACCTGATATGGTCAGAGTGTTATCTCATGCTTAGCAGAAGTTCTTATTGGTAGTTACATAGGGATTTGATTAATAGACAAGAAAAATTAGTAATTTTTCAATAAATGGCTCATACTTGGTAGCAGCATTTGAAATTACCAACATGAAGACAGACAGTATTTAAAGAGGTCTTTGGCATTCTAAAACACAATTATCTTGGTCTCTTTGACAGGCAATTCATTGAAAAAAAGAAGTTGAGGTATCATTTTTTTAGATTAAAAGAGCCAAAAATGCAATGTGTCACCTTGATTTGATTTGGCTTTGTTCAAAGCCATGATAGACATGTTGGCAACAAATTGGGGAATTTGAATATGGACGAAGTGGAGAAAACAAGCAGGAATTATTGTTCATTTTTTGTTACTTTTGATAAAGGTGTTACCCTTTGAAGGAGAATTTTGCAGGGGTGGGGTACAGAGTTGCAAGTGGTAAAATGAACTATTAGTGGTAAAATGTCCTGTGTCTTTATTTTTAAATGATTGAGCTAAACAATATGTAAATAGAGGAAATGTGACAAAATATTGACAATTGTAGACCCTAGGTGGAGGATACATAGGTGTTCTTTGTGCTACGAGTCCTACTTCTCTGTATATTTTAATGTTTTCATAATAGAATAGAGATTTAAGAAAAGGCCCTTGAAAATCGCTGATCTAAAGGGAGGGCTTTAGAGTCATGCCTTGGGGTTTGGCTCCTGACAAGGCTTGTATCAAAGACTGAGAGGAAGACAGAGGACCAGAGAGTCAAACTTGGAAGGACTAATGATTGATGGAATCTAGATTTGAAAATGGCTGGAATCTAGCCAGGGGAACCTTAATAAAGAAGAACATAGTCATGTATATAGGTTTTTTAAATATTAGCAGCCTGAGGAAAGCAGTCAGAACAGCTATTCTCACTAAAAGGACAAAAAGGCTTTAGTTGGTGGCAAGTCAATGTGAGAGAATGAAGTGATGCAGCTGCTAGGACAACTAATGCCCTTTTAGTCTCATTTCTGGAAGCAGGAGATCCAGAACAAGGGAGAGTGATGGTCACACAGCCACATCCGGCCAGGTCACATCTGGAGTTTTAGATTCTACTCTAGGTCCCTTGTTTTGAGTGGCACTGGGGTAGGTCCAGAGAGGATGACTGGGCCACATCATACTAGCCAAAGAACCTGGGGATCATAAGTTTAAAAAAGACTAAGGGTCAAAATGTACACAAATAATAAATGCTAGAGAGGATGTGGAGAAAAGGGAACATTTTTATGCTGTTGGTGTGAATGTAAATTGGTGTACCGCTATGGAAAACAGTATGGAGTTTCCTCAAAAAACTAAAAATAGAACTACCATATGACCCAACAATTCCACTCCTAGGCATATATCTGGAAAAGACAAAAACTCTAATTCGAAAAGACACATGCACCCCAATGTTCACTGTAGCACTATTTACAATAGCCAGGTCATGGAAGCAAAGTGAATCTCCATTGACAGATGAATGGATAAAGAAGATGTGGTACAAATGTACAATGGAATACTACTCACCCATTAAAAAGGAATGAAATAATGCCATCTGCAGCAACATGGATGGACCTAAATTATAATACTAAGTGAAGTAAGTCAGACAGACAAAGACAAATATTATATATCACTTATATGTGGAATCTAAAAAAATGATACAAATGAACTTATTTACAAAACAGAAATAGACTCAAAGACATAGAAAACAAACCTAAGGTTACCAAGGGGGAGGTGGGGGAAGGGATAAACTAGGAGTTTGGGATTAACAGGTATACACTACTGTATGTAAAATAAGTAAACAACAAGGACCTACTGTATAGCACAGTAGTAACCTATGAAGGAAAAGAATAGGAAAAAAAAGTGTATACATAACTGAATCACTTTGCTGTACACCTGAAACTAACAAAATGCTGTAAATCAACTATACTTCAATTACATAATTAATTATTCATTTATTTTAAAAAAGACTAAGGAGAACATGGTCATGCCACCAAATATTTCAAGGGTTTTGTGCAAGAGACTAGTCCTATGTAGGCAGTGCCATAAAAAAGAAGCAGGTGCACTTGTTACAATAAAATGAAGCATTTTTGTAGCAGTGCCCAGGAAAGGACTGTGTTTGTTAAATGGACAGCTTGGGTGGATCATTACTGCTCCTGTTTAATGTAAGGAGAACACTGGGGAACTGATGCAAAGAGAGAGGAAAAATAAGTGAAAGTGCTTTGAAAAGCTTAAAATGCTACATAAGCTTGAGACATTTTTTACTACTTGCCAGAACTAGCATTTCAGTAGCAAAACTTCCAAGGGCCAGAGATAAAATTTATCTTTGACCTGGATGCTTGCCTGAACCTTGTATATAGTATCAAGGACTCCTTTGTCTGTTTGTCAGGAAGATGAGTAATTATGTTGATAGTTTATCAGATTTCCAATTCCAAAGCTAGAAATCCCCCTGGCAACTTTTGAAGGGATTTTTTTTTTTCTTTTCTTCATTTCCTCTTATTTTTGTTTTTGAGTCAATGAAACATTCATGTGGTTTAAAGCTCAAAGAGTAAAGAAGGGTGTACTATGAAAAATCTCCTTCTGCCAATTTGTGTCCTCTAGCCGTTCAGTTCCACTCCTAAGAGCCAACTAATGTTACCCAGCATCTTTCTTGTTTTTTAGACACTCTTACTCTTCATGTAATTTTCTCCATGTGAGAATCTGGGAAGCAAGGAGAGAGTCTTCCTCTCCGTCCTCCTCCTTGCTCCTCTCAGATTCTCAGGAAGGGATCTGAAAGTCACTGACTCTCTGGCCATGTGACATCCCATAGGATGCTCACTGTTACACAGGACCCAGGGGAGGCCAATCCCAAGAGGTTTCGGAACAAGTTTTCCTCGAAACCGCAAACATTTGCCAATGCCTTATTTCACCATTCTGCACTCCACTGGCCAGGCAGTTAAACCTCTTGCCAAAGACTCTGCAAAGAACAAGAGATAACATCCTGCGTGGGTGAATATGTTTATTTCTCCTCTGACCAACTTTCCTGACGAGGTCACACAATTGCATCTTTGTTCCTGTCCAGAGGGCTGGACGGTTGGTGCTATGAGAACGTTATTGCTGCAATCACCAGGGTTCAGTTTATAGTGGAGAGTAACTCATGCTTATTCCCATACTGGCCTGTACACATGCTCTTCATTTGTCTATATGTGTGTTATGTCTCCAATGATAAGCTAGTCAAAGGCAGGTTCCTAATACCTAAACCCTTTGTATCCTCAGATCCCCAAATACAAGGATCTCACCTCTTATTTTTTCATATTGCTTAGCAACTGAGAAATGGACTTTTCTTCCTTCTAAGTATCTCTTGCGTATGTGTCTGGGTAGCTCCCATGGGGATATGGTGGGAGCATGAGATATTGTTCTTATCCTCATGAAGTGACACATTTTTCTAGAGAGGCAAGAATTACACGTATGAAACAGGGACAGTACTTACTAAGGTACAAAATTAAGATGGGCTTGAGGGGCACATGGTTGAAACATGATTGATCATCTCAGTTTTTTCTAGAGATTAGTTAAGTTTTATCCATTTCTTTAATCTTGATTCTTAAGACTGTAGTTTATAGATTTATTAACAGAAACAAGTCTGTGCTTCCTCTTCTTCTTGGAAATTTTCTGTATTCTGTTGGGCAGGGCCATCCTCATCCTTCAGACCTCCTCCAACTGGAGTAGCTACATCCACACAGGACATTCTAGACAGGGCTTCCTTAAGAGGAGACAAGGCCATTCTTCCAACCCTGTTACACTTGTGCTCCTTGGGGTTATATGATTCTCGCACATTTTCAGGTAGATGGGCAGCTCTAATGTGTAATACCACAGGGCCCAGGAGCCAACAGACCCTTGACAGGCCTCCCATGAGCTTTGACAGTCGGGGGCCAGGGAAAAGATGAGGGACCCTGATGAGGGCAGAGGCAGTAAAGGCCTGTGGGATTTCCCAAGGTTAAACTGGGAACTGGAGGTGACAATGGCTTTGTGTTACATACTTGATTTTTTGCATGGATTCTCCTAAATACAGAATTTCTCTCCATTTCTGGCAGTAAAAGAACTGTGCTGATTGATTGCTTTTTAAGTTCCCTGTTGGGGTGAAAGAAGATAAAAAGTAGGAGTAAGTCTGACTCATGTCTGTAGATTTTTATTATAACAAGCGTCATTTATTTTTAAAACAGCAAAATCTGGCTTTAGCCTTGAAACAAACAAGTCTACCCAAGATTATCCATGTTAAAAAATAAATCTGAAGGGCTTCCCTGGCGGCGCAGTGGTTAAGAATCCACCTGCCAATGCAGAGGACACGGGTTCAAGCCCTGGTCCGGGAAGATCCAGCATGCTGCGGAGCAACTAAGCCCATGCGCCACAACTACTGAGCCCGCGTGCCATAACTACTGAAGCCCACGCACCTAGAGCCTGTGCTCCACGACAAGAGAAGCCTATCGCAATGAGAAGCCCACACACCGCAACAAAGAGTAGCCCCTGCTCGCCGCAACTAGAGAAAAAGCCTGTGCGCAGCAACAAAGACCCAATGCAGCCAAATTAATTAATTAGTTAAAAAAAAAGTCAATACCACCAAATTTTGAAAACCTGCTGCTGCCTTTTCTCTAATCTCTGCCAAGGGACCAGATTTCTCAGGTAGGTGAGTTAAAGCATCCTGGCATCCCTTTCCCTGGAAGGTTGAAGATGCAAGTGTATATGCTGTATACTAGATGTTCTCAGAGCATGGTCTGGGGACCCCTGGAGTCTCTGAAATCCTTTTTGGGATTTCTGTGAGGGCAAAATTATTTTCATAATAACACTGAGATGTTATTTGCCTTTCTTACTTTTCTTGCCTCCCAAGGGTATGGTGGAGTTTTCCAGAGGCTACATGACATGTGATGATGTTATCACTGTGACAGAAACTGGAAGGTGTACTTGTGTATTTCTGTGTTTTAAAATTTCTCCATTTTAATTTATAATATGATAATTGTCAGTGGATATAACCCACTATTTAGGAGTGCAAAAGTTTCCTAAAATCAAAATTTTTAAGAACCATGATATAGACCAGGAGTCCCCAGCCCCCAGGACGCGGACTGGTACCGGTCTGTGTCCTGTTCAGAACCGGGTCGCACAGCAGGAGGTGAGCGGCGGGCTAGCGAGCAAAGCGTCATCTGCCGCTCCCCATCCCTCACATTGCCGCCTGAACCATCCCTCCCGCCGCCCCACTGCCCCGGTCCGTGGAAAAATTGCCTTCCACAAGACTGGTCCCTGGTGCCAAAAAGGTTGGGGACTGCTGATATAGACCATCATTCTCAGTCACCATGCTAGAACACTAGCAAACACCATAATGTTATTCTTTTTGATGAGAGTTTGGAAACACCCAAGTATTCTAGATGAAGACTTCTTAAGGAGATTTAGGAAGCATTCTATCTGTCTAGGTACATAATATTCAGATTACCTCAAGAGCTCTAAATAATTGTGCCAGGGGCTTGTGTCCTCCCCTAACATATGGGTATAGGTGCCCCAAATCCTTTTACTGGATATGCTAATTTGCAAAAAAAAAAAGAGAAGGAAACATTTTTATCTGTGATTTGTCTGTCCTTTGACAATCATCTGAAATGGGATCATAATTCATGCATACAGCCTTCACCTTGAAAGGCAGTGCGTGCTATTTTTGGAATTCTTGAACCCTGAATGAACTGAAACCAAGAATCCATAGCCTACCAGGAATATAGGGCAATCAAGCAAGTTTTTCTGGTTTGGGAGTTTGTGTGTGTGTCTGTGTGCCTGTGTGTGCTCACGTGCGCACAAGAAATGAGGTCAATTTGGTCGCCAGGCCATTTGTTAGATATTTCTGAATCCCATTCTTCAAACACAGTCAGCACAGAGGTTGGTTCTCACATGTTGGTCCAGCGCCCATTTAGTCAGGAACTTGAGATTCCATAAGGCCACTGCCCCCTAAGCAATGGAAGGTACCTTTTTGTTTTTTTAATAAATTTATTTATTTATTTTTATTTATTTATTTTTAGCTGCGTTGGGTCTTTGTTGCTGCGTGCAGGCTTTCTCTACCTGCAGCAAAAGGGGGCTACTCTTCCGTTGCAGTGCGCGGGCTTCTCATTGCGGTAACTTCTCTTTCTGTGGAGCGCAGGCTCTGGGCGCGCGGGCTTCAGTAGTTGTGGCACGCGGGATCAGTAGTTGTGACACACGGGCTTAGTTGCTCCGCGGCATGTGGGATCTTCCCGGACCAGGGCTCGAACCCGTGTCCCCTGCATTGGCAGGCGAATTCTTAACCACTGCGCCACCAGGGAAGTCCTGGACCTTTTTTTTATACGAGCCCTCCTGAAGCTGGGCATGGAGGACGTGTGCCCATAAATATAATAGTTACAAGCCTAGATTCTTCCTTTGTCTCCCTCACACACATGGACTACAACAGAGTTGGAGATATATATCCTCAAACGAAAGTAACCAAACTACCAAATACAAGCATTTGTTTTGGATTCGACTGAACACAGATTAGACGAACATCTGTTATATGCAAGGCACTAAAGAAGGCGGCATGAGGAAGGCAAGACAGACACTGTTCCTGTCCTCAAGGGTGGCAACAACTAATCACCTGTCATTTTCCAGTTACTGCATCCCAGTATCCTCTGTCATCTATCAGAGTTAACTCACAGAGATAAGGACAGAAGGGTGACCTCCATTTCTCTCTTTTATTCTTATTAGGCTGAATTCACGAGGGACCTCCTGGGGCCATCTCTGGCCCCCTGCCCTGAAGGAAGAAATAATTTTCACAGAAAATTCATGCCTTAGAAACAGAAAGATGTTGTCTATTATAAAGAATCTTTAGCAAAATAAAATGAACGACACTCAATATGTTCCATTTTAATCAACACATCTTTATAATCATGGATGTTAAACCATTTTGTTTTTAGGAGAAATGAGTGGTAAGACAATGGCAAGAGCTAGAATTCTAGCAACAGTTAGGAAGGCAAAACTGAGTCATCTTTTTCATGCTAAGAGGAAGTGATGAGAAGACACTAGTATCAGAAACTGGCTTGGTGAGGATGCTTTCTCTCTGAGAGTCTGGAAGGTGATGAGCTCCGACCACTCACTGCCTCATTGTCTTGCCCACTGGTTCCTTTCTGGGCAAGGAAGAGAGTTGCATCTCCTGCAGAGTTTTGTAGGCATCTGACAGCAGTCCACGGAAGACAGCTGTTCTGGGGCCCAGAATGGGCAGTCTGTAGCGAACGCTCTCTGGAGGACAGTGTAAGAAGGAAGGACAAGGGCTCCTTAGAGTCTATTATTTAAATCTACTCAAAATAACCAATGTCACCAAAGACTTCTTTAACCTTATAAAACAGCTTCAAAATTCACATGAGAATCCCTTTTACTAGAACCATCTTAGCCCCCACCAACTTAAGCTTTTACAAATCTTGTCAAAGAGGCCAGAAAGGAGTGCTTAGAAACATAACTCAAATATTCGGAGACATTGCCAATTAAATTATAAATGAAGATAAAGTGTGACTGGAGTTGTAACATGGGTCAAAGGGAAAAGAGGACTCAATTCTCAGAAGACTTTTCAGGGACACGTATGTGGTTCTGCTCTTCAAACAAACATGATCTTATGAAAGGCTACAGTAGTGGAAAAGTACTTGTATTTCAAAAGGAACCTTCATTTTATGAAATAATTTATTTTAGGGCTCCTTAAAATCCTTACCATCCTGACCTCTTCTTTGAATATGAGTTTATATACAAAAAGTTGGTTAATATTCAACTCTTCAAGAATACTCATTGTGAAGGAGAGTAAATCAGTGCATAAAATAGCATCTTCCCATTGGAAATCACTGAATGACTAAGGGAACTGGAGTCCTGAATTCTCTGGAAGAAGGTCTTTAGTCCAGCTGAATGAGAGCTAAGAGATGTCACAAGATCACAAACCTAGGACCCAGTTCAGTGTCATTGCTGTTATGAAGAGGAAACAGGTCCAGGGTCATGATGGACTGAGGACCAGAACCCAGATCTCCTTAATCCTAACCTTCTGTGCCATATCTCAGCACTGGGCCAGGTGGTAGACCTAAGTCAGGTGGTTAGCAGCTCTACCAGTGTTTATGGACAAGAGCCTGTGAGTGTCATGGAACTCTGGACTCAAGGCCAAAGTCAAGATAAACAAATCCAGAAGAAACCCCATCACTTAATAGAGATAGGCTCTTTCCATTTACTTAGTTCTCACTAATAATTATTGAGGACATATCAAGTTTAGCTGAATCCAGAAAAATACTAGAGATTACTGTCATGACCAACAGAATGAGACAGTCACTGGCAGTGATGTTCGCTGGGATGAGTCAGCCATTTGGTATTTGCAGCATGTCCACAGGCTACGCAGCACAGGGACGTGTCTAAACTGTATAAACCAGTGGGGCTGGGGCAGTGTCAGCAGGTTTTCTGGGTCAGTCAAAGGTGAAGGCTGCTTGTACTGAGTGTCTGGCTCTTGGGGGTGGGGGAGGGCAAAATGTTTCTCTGGTTTTAAAGGTGGGAACACAGAGACCCGAATAGTTTCAACAATACGGCCAAACCTGTCTAGCAAGACTAGGATCTGAATGCTGGTCTCTTTGCTCCTAGGATTTTTCTTTGACCTCAGAGAGCACATACAAGAGCAAAGCTCAGCTCAGAAGGGTTGCGACTGGAATCAACTGCAGATCTACCAAGCTTCAGCTCCATAGCACTCTCTCTGAAGTCCCACCTCCAACACTGCTGTCCTTGGATGAACTCTATGGGCAAGAACGAGGTCTGTCCAGAACATAATGTGCTGATCTATGTACACTGAGTCTAGTTCTTATACTGGTAATTGAAATACACTCCCAGGGTTAATAAATTGATGAAAGGCATCTTATCACACTGTCCTGTAGAATCAGAAAATAAACATTCCTGCTGAGGGAAGGGCATGTAATTGTGTGTGAGTGTGTGTGCACGTGTATGTGTGTTTTATCCTTTGTGAGGCAGACCTGAAAAAATTCAGGTTTAAGGGAAACTCAGAATGAATGTATGGCTGGTACGGAGAACCCTGAAACCAACTGCACATGCCTGTCACCCAGTGTTCCCTAGGCTTCAAGAGAATGAAGTGGTTGCAGGCAGATGGGGGCAGCTTTCATTGGCAGGATGCTCTTAGCTCTTGGATCTTCAGTCCACTTTGGCTAAATGAAAGTCACGAGCGAGGCCAATATTTTTGGATACATAAGAAGGGATTGGGACCAGCAGTCTTTCACTCCGCTAGAGTGCTTATCTCCTAACCTCAGCTGTCGCCTGAGTCTCTGGTCCTCCCTTTTGACATCCCTTCAAGATATCCCTTCTACCCTCAAATTTCCTTTCTTGGTGTCCTCTCAGTTCAGTTCTGGCTCAAGCTCCTCTGCAACCTCCCAGGATAGAACTTAGACTTTCCCATCAGTACACAGTGAACTTGATTTTCCTTACTGTGTGTATCAAATAAGAGAAAAACTGAAAGTGGCTTCAGTTAATCTGGGAGCAAATGAGAAGATGGACAAAGTTACTAAAGTGACAGCCTATACTGCATCAAATCCTTGAATCATATCACTCCAAAGAATGACCCACCCCCTCTTTGCCAGCCCAGTGTTGGCTTTTCTAAAAGATAAGACTTAGGTCAATGCTGAAGCTGGAGATAGAGTCGCGCTGTCCTTTTTTTCCATACCAGCACATGAACATAAGAATAGCACTGGGCAGCTGCCAGGAGAAGGCAGGTGTTCTAGGGAGCCTGTGGAAGGGAAGGCTCAGGGCTTGGCGAGGCCATGCCATGGGTGTGGGGACACATTTCCCTTCCCACCTTAATTGCTACTATCAAGACTGCCTGAGAAGGGAATTATCTACTTTGTGCCCCATCCCTACGGACATTCTTCAGCAAGTGGATTATGGGGCTCTTTAGAAAGAATGGGGCAGAGCCCTGTGGCGTGGAGAGGACCTGGGAAGGAACACGCCATGGATAAATGCAAGTGAGGCCTGAAGAGGGGACAGGCAAGGCTGGAGTGAAGGGAGGGCTGTGGACCAGTTGAAACAGGTCAAGAAGCAGTACGTGAAAGAGAAGGGATGGAGAATGGGAATTTGTTCAGAAAATTTAGAAATTATCTTAGGTATTACTCTGGGGGTGGTATGTCTCCCACTACAAGTACTCCAAAAGAAAGCAAACCTGTTGGGATGTCATCATGAGGACGTTTGGGTACAGTCTGGGCTTTTGGTGGATGAAGACTCATCATTCTGACTGGAAGAAGCAAGAATACACATTAGTGATTTGGCTAGGGTTTGGTGGAAAGGAATGTGTCATTGTACATTTTAAAACACAGGTGGTCTCTCAACCCCAGCACCTGTTAACCTGGTGCTCAGACCACTTGGGAGCAGTGTGAGATGACTGGCCAAAGACCACCACTTCCGAAGCTCTTTTTACTTTGGTAGTATTTTCATGGATTTTGATAAAACCTTCATTTAAAAAAATGTTTTGGGCTTCCCTGGTGGCGCAGTGGTTGAGAATCTGCCTGCCAATGCAGGGGACACGGGTTTGAGCCCTGGTGTGGGAAGATCCCACATGCCGCGGAGCAACTAGGCCCGTGAGCCACAATTACTGAGCCTGCGCGTCTGGAGCCTGTGCTCTGCAACAAGAGAGGCCGCGATAGTGAGAGGCCAGCGCACCGCGATGAAGAGTGGCCCCTGCTCGCCGCAACTAGAGAAAGCCCTCGCACAGAAACGAAGACCCAACACAGCCATAAATAAATAAATAAATAAAAATTAAAGAAAAAAATGTTTTATTCCACTGTCAGATAATATATGGTCTGAAAGTAGAAGGGATTAAGGAGAGAATCCTCCAGTTCTCAGAAAAAAAAGTAACAACACTTCCAGATCAGTGCAAAACTGAGAATATTTTGTTTAGAACCTTCCCATTCTCGAGAAAAATGTCTTGATCACTCCCTATTTCTCCTGGTGGCTGAGACTGTGGAAGTGACCCTCAACCAAAAGGTATATAAGCTCAAACCATTTCTACATTATTTTAAATTGTTTTATTTCTAAAGACTGACAAATCTGTAAACTTGTATGGGCAATCTACGTCTCTACATTCATTTCCTGGTATCTACTTCCACAGAGATTTTCCAGGATTATTTTTACTTTGCTACCAAAAATATGGTCAGTCCAGTCAGTTAATTTTATTAAATTGCCATTGGAGGACTCACTGGGACTAAGAAAAAGAAAAATCCCTTCTATTACCCATTTTGGGCAAACAAGAAGGTGGTATTTGTACGACTGAATAGTTTAAGATCTGCCTACACTATAATTCAACAAATATATATCTATCTGCTCATACCTACTTCCTCTCTCTTTTCCTCCCTCCCTCCCTTTTTTCCTTCATTCCTTCCAGTCAACAAACATCATTTAATTCTTACAATGGCTATAATTAAAGTCACTTTAAAAAATTATTTCAGTAAGGACAATTCCAATCTGCTTACATATGTAGTGAGACTTAAAAACTGTGAGGACAGATTTTATAAGCTGCACACAGAACGAGGACCTGACTTTAGAGTCAGACTAACTAAATCTCAAACAGAAGTAGGATGTTGTCCTTCACTACACTGAAAAAAAAAAAAAACCAATCTAATGATACTTCTGTCTGGGATTGACATGATTTTAGGATTGGTTCAACCTTCGGTCTTAGCTTTAAAGGAATAAGAGCTTGTTTTAAAAAAACACACACAATTAATGACTCAGGATTTGAGGCTTTCTTTAAAGTACCAAACTTGCAAGATAAATAAATTGGAACAAAACATTTCAAAAGTCTCTTTCACAGAAGAGTACCTTTGGCTCAGAAATTACAGTTTTCCATTTAAAGTCTGTAAGGAATACTTTTTAGAATGACTTTTATTGTGATCCAATATAAGAGCACTTAAAAAGTATAGAGTCGGGGGTGGTAAATGTCACTAGCGCTGGAGTCTGTACTGCTCAAATACACATTTCTTCCACGGCCCGGTCTGCTTGGGCCAGGACATGGATTTGGTGCATCTGAGTCTATATTTTAGTTTGTACAAATGGCTCTGAGCTCATACAGGGAAATATAACAACTCCTGCTGTCATCTAAGGTTACAAAAAGACCTATTTATTTTCCCACGTTACTGCTCTCTGTAGAGGAAACAAATTAAAGATTGTCATTAGATCACATATAACTTTTTTTGTTTAGTCATATGGAAGGGTGACTGTATGTTTACATTTCAACCATCTACCGCAAGGCAAGTCCACCAATCTTGGTGCCTTATCTGGGGTGACTCCATGTTTTGAGTTTTTTAATAAAGTGAAAACTTAGTCCTTCTTCCCGGTCTGGTAGTTAAATGCAGAAAAAACCCTGAAATCCAACTAAGTCAACTTTGACTGGATTTTATTTTTGATATACTTGATCTTGATAAGAAAGCAGCAAATGACAACAAACTGATAACAGTAATTTTAGTCACTATAAAGTAACAGAGGCTGTCTTAGACTCAAGAAAATTTATGTGCAATCTCCCATACTTTATGAATTAGATATGTCATCCACATGGAGAATTTGTATTTAGTTCTGCCTAAGTTATCGAAGAAATCTCCTGTCCTCTGCCTTGTACTATTCTTATGAAGGTAGAAAGGAAGATTATAGTTTCTACAGTAGTTTCCATAGCTGTTCAGGCAAAGAGGTTAAAAACAACTTTTTTTGTCTAACTATGTACTATAACCAGAAAATGAAACCACTAAAGAAGCTCATCCCTAAAGCATTCCCTAAGCATTTTACTTATTATATTTCTCAATCCATGATCGATATAACCAGATAAAAAGCTGTGTCCTAATTTAAATCTTTGATTTACCTATGACTCATAGTATTTGCTCTGGATAGTTGCTAAAGGATAGTTTCAGATCATCTGGGATTATCATAGTTCTTGGTTGCATCAATGGAAGAAATTCCCATGTAGAACAATGCCCCAAACTGCATTCTAATTTAAAGAAATAACGTACTGCCTTAGCAAACTCAAGTTGTATTTAATATGAGTTATTAATACATCATTTTCTGGGCTTCCCTGGTGGCGCAGTGGTTGAAAATCTGCCTGCCAATGCAGGGGACATGGGTTTGAGCCCTGGTCTGGGAAGATCCCACATGCCGCGGAGCAACTAGGCCCGTGAGCCACAACTACTGAGCTTGCGCGTCTGGAGCCTGTGCTCCGCAACAAGAGAGGCCACGATAGTGAGAGGCCCGTGCACCGCGATGAAGAGTGGCCCCCGCTTGCCACAACTAGAGAGAGCCCTCGCACAGAAACGAAGACCCAACACAGCCAAAAATAAATAAATTAATTAAAAAAAAAAACAACATCATTTTCTGCTTTCTCCTTTCTCTTGTTAAATTTATTCCTAAGTATTTTAATTTTTTGATGATTTTATAAATGGAATTGTTTTCTTAATTTCAGTTTTGGATTGTCCACTGCGAATATCTAGGAATAAAATTATTTTCTGTATACTGATCTTGTGTCTTGTGACTCTGCTGTACTCATTTATTAGCTCTAGTAGATTTTTTATGGTACCCTTAGGACTTTCTATATATAAAATCACATCATCTGCAAATACAGTTTTATGTTTTCCTTTCTAATCAGGATACCTTTAATTTCTTTTTCTTGCCTTAACTGTCCTGACTAGAAGGTACAGTACAATGGTGAACAGCAGTGGCAAGAGCACACATCCTGGTCTTGTCCCTGATCTTAGGGGAAAATATCCAGTCTTTCCTCACTAAGTCCGATGTTAGCTGTGGGTTTTTTGTAGACACCCTATATCAAGCTGAGGAAGTCCCTTCTATTTTTAGGAGTCTTTTTATGCTTTCCCAGTATCTCCGCTCAACCCCCTGCAGAGAATGGAGGGGTCTCAGTGACAACAGCAGACAGACAGCCCCTCCCCTCCCCAGTCCCCGCCCCAGAAGGAAGGGGAGCTGCTACTGCACATAGTGAGACAAGGCTATTTCACGCTCATTTTCTATCACTTCCCACCAGGGTGTGTGAGCCCCGGTTCCGACAATGGTAGGGAAGGGCCCTTGGGCACTTTTGTGTTTGAGGCCCTTCCTTTGGGCATCTGCAGGAATGGTAAAACCACGGTGTGTGCTTCCACTTGGGGCAGGTTTGGGCAAGAGCAAAGGTCAGAAAAGAGGTCTTGAGAAAGAGAACAGTTGTCAAGGTCCCAAGTGAGCCAGCTGGCCAGGGCCCGCTTAGGCCTGGGGTCAGGGCACATTCTAAATGTGGACACAGTGATTCCAGGAATGAGACCAGGAGAAATCCCAATCCCAGCTTCTCAGATCCCAGTCAATGCTAATATTGAACACCATGATCCTAATTATGCAGGACATGAACAGAGATCGGGACATCCAGGTACAGCTTTGCTGGTAGCTTCAGTTACATTTCCAAATCCCACATGACAACCCAGAAAACTGCTTGCTGGCTGGAAGCAGTTTTGCCATGAACTCATCAAAGGAGCCTCTCTCGTGTCTCCTGTTTGTCTTCCACTCCTTGTCCTTCCTCTTTCTGCACATCCAGCCCCACCTTCCTCCCCGAGTCAAAGGAGAATCACAGGCTACTAGAATTGGAGAGACCCTTCCCAAACCCTAACCTAACCGTTTAGCTAAATTAACCTTCCACCCAGCCTGGTGCTCGCTCTGAAGGCCCCTAACCCTACCCCCTAAACTGACCCAAGTCCTAGCTCCAACACGTACAGCATCCCCCAAAACACGCCTCTTTCTTCAGCAGCTCTGATGGCAGAGCTACGTCCTTGGGGCGCCCACATCCCTTTGATAGCCTTTCATTTCCTAAAACTCCCCCCACCCACCATCCCCCCCACCAGTTACAAACGACCCCTATAGCCAGGAAGAACCAGAGAATCTCTCCCCAGCTCCACCACCACTGCGGTCGTGGCTGAATTTATGACAAACCCCAAGATGAAGCTGCTTGTTTCATGGGTGTGATGCTGGAGTGTTGTGTTGGAGACATGGTAAGGGGGAGAAGAGGCTCCATAACCTCCGGCACCTCTGTAAGGTGCAGTTACCCAAGGAGCCCAAAGCAGCGTGGCTCATCTCGTCTCTTCCCCTCTGGCCCAAGCTGCCTTGGTTCATTTATCATTCGGTTTGTTGCAAATGGGGAGATTTATCATATCGTGTCAGGAGACGGTGTTCCCAGGACCAGCGGCTGCTCATCTGCAGCCCTTCCTGCAAGGCCGCGTCATGGTCTCTCTGCTGGGCTTTGGTGGGGAAGGGGTAGGGCTGTGCCCTGGGGATGCTCACGCCCATGTCTGCCATCTTCCTCGACTACCATTTTCATTTCTCGACACGTGGAGCACAGCTGCTTGTTTCTGATCAGCGTGGGGTCTCTCTGGTTCCCCCCGGCCTGTGCGGAGAGAGAGAGACAGAGAGAGGTGAGGAAACGGTGGGGAATCTGGGGCAGCAAAGAAGTGGGTATGGGGTGGAGGGGTGAGAGAAGTAACCGTTATTTCTTCCATGAAACAGAGATGGACACCTCGGTCTCAGCCCCATCCCAGTGGATATGAAACCCAGGCTTGTCTGTGGCTGGTAAATTCAGAGAGGGTTTAGGCAGGAGGGGTTGAGCCACAGACTAAACGGTGACCTCGGGCCCCTGCGTACAGTGGAACAGGAATAAGACAGCTGGCAGCGGGGGTCGGGCTGGGGGCTGAAATCCAGCTAGGTCCCTCTTTCCAACCCGAGCACCCAGTCTGAGGGGCTGCGCTCTCTCGTGGGTGACACACCTCCTACATTTCATACAAAAGCTCCACCATCTGGACTAGTTGAAGACCTCTGACGGCCTGAGAAAAATGAATAGGAGACTTCTGCAAACCTCCTTTCTCTGGTCCCTCTGAAATCCTACCCTCTTTTCTCACGCCTTCACTTTGGCCTGACATCAGCTCTCAAGCCTGCACTGCCCAGCACCACGTGGCCCTTCTGCACCTCCCCGGAGCCGCCGATCAAGCCCTAGGCAGAACTGGAGCTGGTGTGTGCGTCCTGAGCCCCCTCCCTCCCCTAGAGGAGGGAGGCAAAGAAACCACCAGTGCAGGGAGAGTGGGGCACCCCTCCTGCTCACTGGAACCCCTGCTTTCTTTCTGACTCCACTTCTGCCAAAGGGTGGAAGAGTGGGCTTCGGGGCATTTCCACCTGAAACACAGGCTTCTCATTCGCATGACTGATGAAAGCTTGGTTAGGGAGCAAATGGCAGCTTGAGGTTAACATTCTGTCTGGGGATTCTCTTACCCTTCCCCATTCACACTGACACCAGAGTCGTGAGATAGGTTCTTAGAAAGCATAGAATTCAGGGGAGAGGATGGCCACAGGGACAAGCAGACAGTCACCAGGAACTGAAGGCTCCTCTTCCATGTGGTCGAGTTGGCGACCTATCACTGCAGGTGTGCACGCCTGTGCCCTGACCTGCTCCTGGGCTGCCCTGCGAGGTGTGTGGAACAGGAAGAGGAGGAATGTGTCTGTGCAGCGTGGCCAGTGAGTGCCTGGGCTGTGCTCCTAAGGTGACTTTTGCTGGATTGTCTCGTGAGAGACACGTGGCGCTTGCGTGCGGCATTATTGGGGATTGAGGACTGTAAACGATGTACCACGTTGGATTCTTTTGACAAGTATTTAAAATACATTTCATATTTACAGGCCATTTTCAAAGAATCAACTCAGTATCCCCACACTGTGGGCTGGCATGTGAAAGTATGAGTGGGAACGGCTAGATTTATCATTCAGCAACAAACCTTCATTGTGAGGCCACCACGTAGAGGGCGCTGTGATGGAGACACAAAGATGAATAAGAAGGTTTCTGGCCCAAAGGAAGACCAGGGAGGAATACAAACTTATGTATTTGTCCATTCGCTACGTACTGGGGACACCAAGATAAAGAAGACACAGCTTCTGACTGCAAGCTGCTCACCACCCAGCAGCCTGGGTACCAAGAAGTGTGCTGGTGTTGAAGGGCAGAAATATACTGAGGCCACAGGGGAGCGGAAGGGAGGCGCTGAGCTCATCTGGTGGGAGTGGGGCGTCAAGGAAAGGGTCTGAGGAGGGTTGAAAGAACAGGCAGTGCTCAGGTAGGTGTTGGAGGTGGTGAGCAAGGAGGGGGGCGGCATTCCAACCTAGGAACGCTGTGCTACAACAGGGAAGAAAGACCTGGCCAACCCGCTTCAGGTAAGTGAGGACAGCCTGGAACGGCCAGTTGTCTGTGGGAGGAGGGAGGAGGGAGGCTGGAGAGGACCCCCCCACACCCCACCCACCATCAAGCCCATCAAGCCCTCACTCCCACCCCCCGGGGCTGACTCCTTTACTCTTCTGGGCTGATTCAACCTCCTACCTTATCTTCCCTGTACCCTGGGGGTGGGATCTCCTGGGGCCCAGGCTTTTCCCTCTGTCCCTCACATCTTTCAGTTCTGAGACTAAGACACTGTTCTGAAACTGTGATTCAAGGCTGGATGCACAAGGTATCACTGAAGAAGCGAGGATGCTTCTGGGCCTTCAGCAAAGAGAGTGACTTCATCCCACGTGAGGAATCAGGAAGGGCTTCTGGAAGCGGCATCTTTGCTTGGTCTGAAAGGATGAGGAAGGCCTGGATGCTGGAGGTGGGGTGGGAGGGTTCTCAGGCAGGTTTGGTTTTAGTCGAGTTAGAAGCAGATGCTTGTCTTTCCTGCAGTTGATTCTGCCACCTTTTCCAGACTTCTGGTTTCTGCATAAGAATACACCAGACCCCACAGGGACTGGAATCACGGGGTTCATGGCAAACCAAGCAACAAACACGCATGGAGCACGGCAGGAGCTTGCTAGGTGAATGACAGCTGAGCCTGTGACTCCAGAGTCCGCCACCACGATGACTGTCATCCTTTGGAATCTGAGGGAAAATATGCCATATATATTGCCCTATCTGGCCTTGTTAACTCCTTACCCTTTATGATATAGCTTAGATGTTTCTTTCTCAGAAAATCTTTCTCCTGACCCCCTTACCTGGGTGCCCGCCTCTCGGGTTCCATCACAGATTTGGTATAACTCTTGTTGCAATTTGTACTGTTATTCTTTTTTTGTTTCATGTGTTTGTTTCCTCCGCCAGGCTGAGAGTTCTTTTTTTTAAAAAATTAATTAATTAATTAATTAATTAATTTATTTATTTTTGGCTGTGTTGGGTCTTCGTTTCTGTGCGAGGGCTTTCTCTAGTTGCGGCGAGCGGGGGCCACTCTTCATCGCGGTGCGCGGGCCTCTCACTATCGTGGCCTCTCTTGTTGCGGAGCACAGGCTCCAGACGCGCAGGCTCAGTAATTGTGGCTCACGGGCCTAGTTGCTCCGTGGCATGTGGGATCTTCCCAGACCAGGGCTCGAACCCGTGTCCCCTGCATTGGCAGGCAGATTCTCAACCACTGCGCCACCAGGGAAGCCCCAGGCTGAGAGTTCTTTAAGAGCAAGAACGTATCTCACACATCTTTGGATGTATAAGAAGCTGACTTCCAATTTTCTCACCACCGAGAACTCTTTTTATAATTTCTTTCCCCTTGACTCAAGTTTTGAAAGCTCGTGATCACCACGGGAACTACCCTGCATACTCCTAAGTCCTTCTCCTGTTTATGTTGATCAAACATGTATAACGACAAGTACAAGTTTCCAAGGGAAGTACTGATGAACACCACTGGCCCGAAATAGGACAGGAATCTAGAACCCGTCTCGGAATCGGCACACAGTAGGCATTCAACACATGTTGGCCGAATGAATGAATCAGTGTGAGCGTTTTAAGCTATCAGGTATAAACAGAGACATGACCAGCATACATGTATGTCCATGAATCCCTACAAGACACACATGTGTGAAGATCACTATTATAACAGCATTGTCCTCAGGGAAATATTACAGGACATTTGTGTGCAACAAATTCATCTGTACCGAATTCTTAGGAAACGCGGAGGCTGGAAGCAAATTGCTCGGCTCCAGACCTGGCGATGAGAGACTTGGCTGTGGTCAGTCACAGAAACGCCCCGGGCCTCCCACCCTCCTGGTGCTGCTGGTTTCTGCAGCCAATAGGCCAGAGGCCAACTCTAATCCTGCCCACGCTGTCTATGGAGAGAAGAAAAAGTCTTTGATGTGTGGCTTCAGTCACCTCTGCCAGGAAAGTGGCAGTGACTCCACCTGAGACTCGCCGTCAGCCAAAGCCTCAACCCTGAGAAGAGCCAGTGCATCCCTCGTCGCTTGGAGAGGCGGGCAAGGGCCCTGGGGCTGTCTGTGCAATGTGTTTGTTAGGCAGCCGTGATGGGCAATCCTGCCTGGCCGGTCTACAAAGCAGCCGACGCAGACAGTTTGGGATTCTGTGTTTCCCTGGGCCTCAGCTTCCTTCCTCAGCCCTGAAACCAAGGCCTTTTCCTTCCGCAGCACGTCCTTCTCACTCCCGGTTTCCCTCGGGCCCGCTCAGCACACTAGCAGGAATGGAGAGTGAACTGGCCGGTGGTTCTGAGCACAGGCCCCCAGCTGTTATCATCTGTACAGTCAGAGCCACCAAGAAAGGAGGCTTGGAAACGTTCATGGGGTTCTCGTTTCCCGAGCAGCTGTCCCCAGGAGAGCAGATGGCAGTGTGACAGGAGAGCCAGGCCAAGGCATGACGCAGAGCTCAGCTGGGCCCCAGAAGCCGAAGCCTGCTCTCCACACTTCACACCTGGAAACACCTTCATATCTGAGCTCAGTGTCTGCTCAGGTGCCTAAGCTCCGGCTCGTGGCCCAAGTCCTTGGCCTCCTGGAATCTTTGGGAAAGAAACAGAATTGTTTCTCCCTCTCCCTCTCCCTCCCTCTTCCTCTCCTCTGTCTCTCTCTCTCTCTCACACACACACCTGTCCACATAACAAAAACTGAAAAATGTAAGCACCAGATGGCAATTTTAAAAATAGCCATCACAAGCATGAGTCGAGGGGCACCAACAAATCTGCCTCTGATCTCGCCCAACGCCTCTGTTCCTTTCCTCCTGCCCTCTCCTGCCTTAACTGGGAGGCACCTCATCAGTCACCTACTTCAACTCTTTCATTGAACACGGTGAGGAAACTGGCCCAGAAAGGTTAAGAGATTTGTCCAATAGCACATACATTTAGTTTCCATCAGCCAGAAAGTTCTTTGGATAAAGGGTCAAAGAAAGACTACCTTTTCTCAGGAAGAGGGTGGACTCTTAGGGTCCATATCAGGACATAATGATTCCTGTATCCCTTAGGATCCAAAAAGTAGTGGTCAGAGAACTATTTTCAATATTCAAACAAAAAAACCCCTATCATAATTACACATTTTCCTGCTCTCTGACAATACCAACCATCTCAATTAAAGAACAAAGCTGAACATAGTTTTAAAAATACTCTTACTGTTCACTAGGAAAAATTTCCAACATACACAAAATGATCGACAGCCATGTACTTACCATCCAGATTTGTTAAACTTGGTTTTTATTTCATTATTTATATCATTATTTACATTTAGATCATTATTTCAGGTCAGTGGTATTCATCAGTACTTCCCTTTAAACGTTGTACTTGTTGTTGTATGTGTTTGATCAACAGGAGAAGGGATGAGGAGTATGTGAGGATGTTTCCCTGGTGGTCGTGAATTTTCAAAAACTGAGAGTCAATGAGAGAAAAATAATAGAGTTCTCAGTGGTGAGAAAACCGCAAGTCGCCTCCTATATGTGTTCCCAGCCACATCGCCACTGCACAGTGTTGTCACCCAGGGCTTTTTGTCACAGGTCTGCCAAAAGCAACATAAACAATGCTCTCCTCTTTCCCCTGACTCGTTAAGACTGGAACAACAAAGCCAGTCAAGGAGAGTAGCCGGGGCTGGGGGCAGGAATGGAGGGAGTGGGGGGCACTTTATTCTCCTCAAAGAATTGGTCACAGCCAACCCTGCAAGCAGGCAAAGAGGCTCCAGGGGCTCCCGCTGCAGTTCCCTGATCAGCCCCACGTGGGCTCTGCCTGTCCGTGAGCTCTAAGTCACCTCCCGACCTCAAGTATCCAATTATCATGGTTCACTTTCTTCTTTCACGGCATCCGGAGGAGTCCTGAGTCAAGGCCTGGAAAAGGCAGGTGAAAGCCCTGCCTAGTAAAGAAGCTGCTCCACAGGTGTTTAAATGGGGAAATGTTTAGGCCTCATTTCTCTGTCTTCATTTTCTGTTTTTCTTCTTTGGTAGCTCCGACTCTCCTCTTCTGTTTCCTTTTTGGTGTCTGTTGTCCCCTGACCTCTCTGTGTCTCTGGCTTCTGCTGTCTTGCTGTTTGTCTCCCTCTCCCTGTCTTTCTGTCTCTGAGCCTCTGTTTCTTCTCTGTCTCTCTGGCTATTCACTAAGGCATCCTGCTCCAGTCACAGAGAGACTCGCCCCTGCCCTGGGAGTGCTCCTGGGCAGGACAGAAAGGCCATTTGGAATGTGGATGTTCGAAGTTCTGCCTTTTGACCTGTGATGGTGAGGAGGAAGGGAGCCAGGTGGCAGGACCTTTGCACCTGTGCCCTGGGGCCAGGACCTCTAGTTGGCTGCGGGGCTACCACAGCTTCCAGACAGGTCCCTGATTTGGAAGAGTAGGAAGAGATAAGAGATAGTGCATTCCACTCCCACAAGGTACAACACAGTTTCTCTCTAGAAAGGAGCAGTGCACACATGCAGGCCTCATGCTCGCAGCTGACTCTGGGGTCTGGATTCAGATCTAAGGAGGTCTGTGTGGCAGGCAAGGATCTGATGTGAGGCAGCTGCCAGGTGCCCCAACGGAACAGGGATCCCAGGTCCCTATGAAGGGTGGCAGAATATGCCTCCTCCAAATCTGCCACTTTGGCCTCAGCATCATTTTGAGCTAAGACACTTGGAAAAAACAGCAGGTGCAAGAAGGGTGCTCTGACCCTCCTCCTTTTCTTCTGAAAATCAGGAGAAAAAACCCCAAATGGGAGATGTCCTAATACCAGGAGGAAAGCATCATTCTTATCTTCAAGGACAAGAAGTTGAAGCCAAGAGAATTCTGTACAAACAGACCTTTTCGAAATAATTCTTATCCTCCTTCAGCCTCCCCACAGTTTAGTTACTTTTCCACAATTGCCCCTCTTTTTTTAACCTACTATAAAAACATTCAGGTTTTGCCACTTTGGGTCTTCATTTCCTTATAAAGGGTCCTGTGTCACATAAAACTTCTAGTAAATAAATTTACATGCTTTTCTCCTGTTACTCTGTCTGTCAATTTAATCTCAGGCCCAGCCCCAAACCCTAAGACGGCAAAGGTACAGTAAACTTTTGTCTCCCCTACACCTGTTAGCCCTTCCAATCAGCAAGAGCGACTCTCTCTCTCTCTCTCTTTCTCTGGTGGAGGGTCAGCCCCCGACAGGGTGATGGTGAGGGTTAGGGGTTCATGAGGTACCGGAGTCTCCTGTCCCAGCAGGAGCGATGGACTTGCGACCTCCTGGGTCCGCCTAGAGACCAGTCCCCGCGGGCTCAGCCTATTGGCCAGGCCGCGGAAGCTGTTGCTCTTGGCTTCCATCTAGTGGCCGCATGTGAGTATTGCAGCCGTGAAATTCTAAGTTCTGCTGAAGGGGGTGCCTCTCGCTCGACCCGCTTTCCTCCCCCGCCTCAGAACCTTAGTGCCTAGGATGGCACGGTGTACTGAGACCCAGAACAGACCCGGAAGAGGAGGCGCTCGGTAGCAGGGGAGAGCCTGTCTCAGTAAGAAGTTCAGAGACGAGTGACTAGAAGGCTTCTTGCTGGCTCTGCAGCAACAGAGGGGTCAGCCCTGTCTCCGCTCAGGCCCCTCCATGCATTTCTTACCTACTCGCCCGTCCAGTCTAGGGTGTTAGGGGGATTCGTGCTTGACTCTCAAGCACAGCCCTGACCCCGCCACTTCTGTGCTTGTAAACCGGGAACGTTGGCACGTCCCCTCTGTGCCCGGGCGGGGTCCACCCCCCTCCTTAGGTCCCTCCCACTTCAGCCAGGGCTCCTGCCGGCCTGATTCCTTGATGTTCTGCCCGCACGCTCAGTCTCCCTGTCTCTGCTCCCCCGGCTGTTCCTCCGCTTGTGGAAAGAATATCTTCCAGATCCAGTGCAGATGCCGCTTCCTCTTGAATCACTCCCTCGCCCCGTCTCCGCTCGCCCCTCCCCCAGCCCGCAGGTGACCTTTCCTCCCACCTCCTCTCGCCAGTACTTTGCCCCTCTCTCTTATTCCGCGGTTGCGTACCTGGCCGTCCGCACACTCATTTGTGTGGGTGGCATCTGACTTATTCTGTATCTGCGTTCAGCCAAGCGACACGAGGGCTCTGTAAGCGTTTATCCCCTGACACGGGGGCTCGTCCCCACCGCGGCTCACACTTGGCTCTGGCTGCGAGTGGGCACTGTGCCAGGGGCTCTCGGAACGCCGCTTCGCGCGCTGCCTTCAGTGGCCCTGGCTGTGTGACCTGTGATCTTTCGGGTGGAGAAACTGCTCTCATCCCCGAGAGTCCTCTGTCTGCCTCCACCTGGGGCAGATGCTCGCTGCACAAGCACCCCTGATGTGGGTACCCCCCCCGCCCCCTGGAGCGCAGCGTCCCGAAGTGTCA